>NW_025813483.1:10807054-11188049 GCF_021976095.1 Xenia sp. Carnegie-2017
GAGTCCATCTATAGATATTTCTGCATTTAATCAGATGAGAAGGATATTGGACCAGCAGAATGCTGACAAGTGAGGCTCATGTGGTTCCCTCTATTGCATAGTTTTTAATAAACATTTACTCTATACAGCTACTCCGATAATTATTTGAAAAACACTGCGGCATTTATTAAAAGGCAAACTATGTCTATTAGAGTGAATATCGATTTGAAAAATAAAGCATATATATAGGGGACTTTAGGGAAACTTATGAAATAATACATAAATTATGTTGCTATAATTATGTCATTGGGGAGTGGGTGGTGGGCAGATATCCCAAAAATTACACCTTGAGGGATAGGGAACTACAACACATTATTGCACATGGGGGACAGGTGTTACTTGATATAGCTACTGGTAAGAAGCAATTTAAAATTTTCAATCACCTGTCCAGAATACAAATGGCAAAACCCACGGATGATTTTTGCTTTGTACAGTTTATCTGCTGCATTCTCCATTCGCCTTATTGTTGTCATTTGTTTATAATAATCAAGTCCTTCGTCTCTAGTCATTGTGGCTTTGTTTGGTGGACCTTCGTCTAGACGATGGAGCTTAAATTCCTAAAGAAAATGTACAATGATTTTTCAGCCTAGTATAATAAACACAACTTACTTCTGGAAAAATATATTGCTTGAATAAATACTTTAAAGATTATTCATCATATGATATTATGTTTTAGTCAAAGTTGACATCAAAGTAACAGCAAGCAGATTTACATAGGCATGTGATTTCCCTAATTTTATATTGGCTTTTTTTATCAACAATATTTTTACGTGTATTGCTTCATGATAGATGACATTCAATTTTAACTTATTCTTAAAAAAATGTGAAATATTTATAACCACGAGTTTTACAATTTACACTCTTTATTGAGCTTGCTATTTTTCCATTCCAATAAACTTGTCAAGTAACCGATGGGAAACAAATTTCAAAGTAAACTTCGACATACTGGAAAAGTCTCCAAATAACTATTTGAGCACGCGAAGAATTTTTTTAATTAAAATCAAGTTGACGTCTGCAAACTATCAATTACTCACTTCGATGTCAAATTCACCTAGAGTGGCCAGACGTCTGAAGGCTCCACCGGTTCTCTAAACAGTCATAAATTACAGAATGATGCTATTTCAAATCAATTTCAGTAAATTTTTAACGGTTACATTTTCAGCACAAGTTTTAGAAGCTAAGAGATCTTGTGCAGTGGTGCTGGCGTCTACCAGACACCAAACAAGGTGCAAAATTTACGAAAGAAATAAGCGAAATCGTAGAGATTTTTACAATTATAAACTCACCAATGCTTTCCGAGTAGATCTGCAGCAAGTAGAAGCAAAAGAAAGCAGCATTTTGGAAGAAAAACAACAAAATCACAACGAAAAATAAACACTGCAATACTGCAGTTTCTTAGGCATTGCAAGAAAGGGGCTTGGGAACTAAAACATGGCGTCGCGATAATCTACTCACTTCCTTTCTTTCTCAATCAATTCCACAATGCATATGATGTACCAAACTGACAATACTTCGTTATTTAGTTAAACCTTTTTAGTCAATTCAACTCGATTAATCGAAGATGTCGATAAAGACCGTTATATTATACGCCATCTTATTGATTTCATCCATTGGGGGAAATAGTATGGAGCTTGACAGCTTAATTCTGAACGAAAATACGGTTGAACTTGGAGATAAAGAAAAGGAAAGGGAATGCTCCGATTTCCTTCGAAAATTTGCAAACGCAACTCGTCATTATTCCTCATGCATTGTTAAGTATGCTAAACCAGTTCGTATTTGTGAGAGATGTACTAAACAATACACGCGCGTGTTGCGTTTAAATCCGATAAGTTATAACCAAAGCACATGTGTGTCGGACTTGATAAGTTCCGAACGCTTCCAAATCCTTTTGAAGGTGTACGATTTTCAAACCGGGGTTTGGGAAGATGGAAACTGCCGAAGTAAGTAAGAATTTCTAAGAAACAATGGCGTTGTTAGTTGTCTTTATTCTAACCTTATCACATTTTTTTATTTGCCACAGTCTGCAATGTTTGTGGGTGGATTGGGAAAAGCACATGCACAATGAAGTGTTCAAACTTCAAAGTGCTCACTAAATATAGAAACACTGCACAAATTTTCCAGTCTAGTGTGTGATCTTAATGAACGTTATTTCCACTTGTGCAAGTGTTGTTAAAGTATTTTTTTATTTCTCCAGAGTGCTATGAGGACGAATGGAAATTCACCAAATATACCAAGCTGTTCTTTGCTGCTTATAAAAACGTAGTATCTTGCTTTAGCAATTTCACTTCGTTCAAACTGGTAAGGAGGATTAATTGCTATGGGTTTGATGAAGTTGCTGTATTTTGAGTCCAATCAGTCATAGTAGGATCAAGGGTTATTCAATACCAAATCATCAGAGGTTTATAACCTTAAAGTTATGATTTTTCCCATTGTTACTAAAAAGACAGGTATCTCACATGTCATGTGAAGAAACCATGGAGAGATTTTCATATTTTCACAAGGGTGGTGCTAAAAATTTTACAATGGTGAGCTGGTGAGGAAGTGGTGTAATAAAAAGTGAGGATCTTGATTTTAGAGGTGGTGGGGTAGTGCAGCCACCGAATGTAGTGTACCAGAACTATGCCCAGAAAACTAAGTTCAACTCTACAACTGTGTACTGATTTGTTTTGCTAAAAATTTTTGAGTTAAACATTTCTAGAAGGGGTGAACAATTTATTTAGAAGAGTGAAATATGATGTTAGGTGAGGCATCACCCTGCATCGCCTTTCGAAAAATCTGTTTGTGGCTGGAAGAAACACACTTATAACTATTTGAAACTTCTAGTTCTGGCATTTGCGTAATACTGAGATGAATGGAAGCTACAGATGAATTTCACATTGCTAATCAGAATAATGTAAATGCATAGATCCCCAGAAATTCAGTTATTTTCACAGTAGGTTTACCATCTGTATAAGTGATGTTTCTAAACATTTAATTCTAGGCTCATTAGAAAAGACAATGTTACCGAATGTTGTTTTGATGGGTGGCATGTATGTAGGTTCTTAGTCTTTGTTAAATTCATTGAGATACCTGGCTCATTCACTTTCTCCAAACTGCACTCATTGACCCTTTGGAAATGTATAATTACCAATGCTTATACTTCAGATGGTTTTCATGCTTACATAGCAACAAGAAAACGTTTATAAATTCTTTGACATTCGCATCCAGTTTTGCAATGATAAGAAGGCTGTCAAAAAAGTCTTGCTCAAATATTTACCATTGGTTTGTTACAAACTACAGAGATATGGAAACTTGGTCATTGGGTGAAAAGTTTGGAGAAACAGTAAAGAGACATCTTGAAAAAATGTGTTCTATCCTATCAGAAGCACAAGAAAGACATGCGAAGAAGACAAAACTTAGCACATTATGAACGTGAAATTAAGACAAAAGCAGTGGACGTGCAAGTACAGGTTCACAATACAAATACATTTGAAACTAACAGAGATAGCTCAATTTTTTATGAGTATAACACACAATTGCCTTTGGCACACAATTTAAAAAGGACTTTTTAATTATGTATTGCTAAATATGCACAATCAAAAGCGTTTGGTTTCGTTTAACGAATCGTATGTACTCCTCAAAGAACAAAACCCAGGACTGAAGATTGATTTTACAAAGTTTTGTGCTCTTGTTCAAAATGGTGCATGTCGGCTGCTTCAATTGGCACACTTTGATTCTACTTTAACTACGGAATTTAATCTATTAACAAGCTATTTCAAGTTTGACGTTGTTTAAACTATTGAGTAGGAATCCGGGAAAGAACTTCATTTTATCTTGTGATTTGGTACTTCTTAATAGTTTCACAGGCATTTCTTCTTTCAGCCTGTCCAATTTCACTGCTTTTTATCTTGACGTCTTGTGTTGTGCAAGGTTCTTTGTACTTTTTTCGCTTGCATTAATCACTCTCCAAATGCTCAGGCATATGCATGTTCTGATAGACCTGCCTACAATAAATTGACCAGACCTTTTCAAGGTGTTTCTTGATTATTCCTTCGGACTTCTAACGAATGACCAAGTTTCCATAATATCTCTTTGTAGTAACTCAATGGCGTGAGTTTTTGACAGCCTTTTTACAGCCTCGCAAATAGATGCAAATGTCAACTAATTTAATGAATTTTGTTAAGAATGGAATTATATGTTCAAAAATATCACTTGTTCAGATGATAAATCTACTGTAAATACAATTAAATTTCCCAAGTTCTTTACATTTACTCTATTGTGATCGGTGATGGACAAATGGGCTTTCAATGCCAGGAAGGTGTCCTGCAAAAATGTTTGTAAACCGTACTTGTCTCTATCGTAACCAACTTGGGACTTAAATTCTTACAGTTTCAGATAGTTTAAAGTGTGCTTCTTCACATAACACGCGTGGGATATTTTCGTTTTAATCTGAGACATGTTGAAAAAGTCATTATGTGAAAAACGTGTTACAACCGGAGGTCGAAATAATTTGTCTGGCAAATAAACTAAGCGTGTCTTTTTACAAACAGCATTTATTGCTTTGTTGCTAATTTCTGTTCAAAGTTGTGTGGTCTTGTCCGTAGTTGTAATTATAGTTATAATTGGTGTGTATATTCGCCATGTTTTAAAAGACATACGAAAGGTTGTGATACAATGTGATAGCGAGGGATAATATAAAAGCATGAAAGTTAATGGCATCATTTTTTATGTTTCTATGATTCAGATGGAGAGACAAAAGTCCAGTGGTTTGTGTGTGAAATGTAAGGAGGACTATCGTAATCTGACAAAAATTTATAATTTGATTTTGGAGCAAACTACAACAAATAAGGATGAAAGCCAGTTATGTGTTGACATCATGTCCTTGGTACGTATGTAATGTCTACTTTCTTCTAGTCACGTGCATAACATGTCCTTGGTAACGTATGTAATGTCTACGTACTTCTAGTCACATGCATAACATATCCTTGGTAACGTATGTAATGTCTACTTACTTCTAGTCACATGCATAACATGTCCTTGGTAACTTATGTATTGTCTACGTACTTCTAGTCATATGCATAACATGTCCTTGGTACGTATGTAATGTCTATGTACTTCTAGTCACATGCATAACATGTCCTTGGTACGTATGTAATGTCTACTTACCTCTAGTCACATGCAAAACATATCCTTGGTACGTATGTAATGTCTGCGTAGCTCTAGTCACATGCATAACATGTCCTTGGTACGTATGTAATGTCTACTTACTTCTAGTCACATGCATAACATGTCCTTGGTAACGTATGTAATGTCTACGTACTTCTAGTCACATGCATAACATGTCCTTGGTAACGTATGTAATGTCTACGTACTTCTAGTCACATGCATAACATGTCCTTGGTAACGTATGTAATGTCTACGTACTTCTAGTCACATGCATAACATGTCCTTGGTAACGTATGTAATGTCTACGTACTTCTAGTCACATGCATAACATGTCCTTGGTAACGTATGTAATGTCTATGTACTTCTAGTCACGTGCATAACATGTCCTTGGTAACGTATGTAATGTGTACTTACTTCTAGTCACATGCATAACATGTCCTTGGTAACGTATGTAATGTCTACTTACTTCTAGTCACATGCATAACATGTCCTTGGTAACGTATGTAATGTCTACGTACTTCTAGTCACATGCATAACATGTCCTTGGTAACGTATGTAATGTCTACTTACTTCTAGTCACATGCATAACATGTCCTTGGTAACGTATGTAATGTCTACGTACTTCTAGTCACATGCATAACATGTCCTTGGTAACGTATGTAATGTCTACGTACTTCTAGTCACATGTACAACATGTGCATTGCGCCATTATCCAGCTTGTTTAGATAATATAGTTTTCTCTTGCTATAAGAAGTACCATTAAAATCACGTTTACCTATTGCGAGAAATACCACAGGAAGTACGTTCTCGTACCACACCAAATATGTACCATCTAGATTACACATACTATATGAAGTATCATTCATCTACCATTTTTACCACGAGAAGTACTATGTAATAGACCATGTTTGCCATAACCAGTATGATGTAGATTACGTTTACCGTGAGAACGTGATGTTTTTCAGAAGGAAATTTAATTTACAACAGTTCTCCATCGTTTAGATGAACGGTACACGTCAAGATTGGATGAAATGCACCCATACGAAAAAGAAGGACTACATTGTGTTGTCATTGAGTGGCATGTTCTGTTTTCTTACTTTTTTCTATTACATAGCGATGAGACAGTATGAGAAATACATTGGCAAGGTGAAAACAAGTACGTACATTTTTATTACGTACAACATAAAGTACCGATGAATATTTGTGCGAGGCAATTTTTTTGCGCACTTGGACTTGAACGATGGCTGGCTCAAAACTTTCTCAGGATGGATTTTGTGGGGAGGGAGAAAGGGGATGTGCACACCTGGTCTTTGCCTCGAGGAAGAAAGAAGGATGCCAATTTCGCTCAGAATTATTAATAAACCAACTAATTATGCAAAAGTAATTTTGACCTGTACTTGAGGGAGCACACCTTCAAAAAATTAATCTCTTAATCATAATAGCTATAAGAATAACAGAGTTTGCCAAAATGTCTGATATGGCACAGTAGCTAATACCCAAAGTATAGGCATTAAAATGACCCGGATACATTCCAGTCATAGTGTATTTCTAATAAGTACGAATGTATCCATTGAATTGTAATGGTATTGTGGATTTTTGTCCTGTTGCAGGAGAGCAAAGATCAAGAAAGGTTGTGAATTATGATTCCGAGTAAAAAGAGAGCGAAATTTGCTGAAATCGGACTGATTAATGTCGGTAGGATTATTCATCTGTTTCAATGACACATTTTCTCTCTTTCTCGTCTTACGTATTTAAATTTGAATTTAAATTTATCGAATTCTTAGAAGTATTCAATAATTTGAGTTGACGAAGCGCGATTATTGTCGGAACTAATCGGAACTTACGAGTGAATTACACAAGATCATAATTGATTCGCTCTAAGGGGCTGTTCACATGAGCCCAGGTAACTGGGATTTTGCGAGGCGTGAAATGATTTTGAATCATTGAAAGGAGTAAAAATATTAAGCGCAAAACTTACATCCCTTTTCGTAACTGTCATAAGTCATTTTAGTTGTAATTTTCAAATCAGAATAAATTATTTTCTTTTATTTTTAAAGGTTTTGTAAATTTGCAAAGTCAGAGCATAGAAAAATTTCTCAAATAAGTTTTAGTTCTGAAGTATTTAATCTTTTCCATTTGCCAAAAATATTTAACGCTTCGCTGAATCCCGGCTACCCGGGCTCATGTGAGCAGCCCCTAAGATGTTGTAATTTGTACTGCCTTGGGTACAATTTAAAACTGCACATAGAAATCATAGAATTTTGCACACTAAACTATGAAGCTCATTTAAAAATTCTAAAATCAAATAAAGCGTAAACGATTAAAGACAGTGGGCTTTATATTTCCATCAGTATGTCTAACTTGGAAATTTTATTACTCTGTCTCAGGTCCAGATTTCTGTCGCGAGCTCGCCTCTTCTGATCTCTATATAACTTCGAATTTCTTGTACTTGCTCTGTCGGCTGTGAATTTTAAATCGTAACTTCGGTGCGAATTGGCGAGTGTGAATGTTTCCCGAGGCTAAGACATTCAAAGTATCATATTATGACTGGTCGTGTGCATTTTTCATTGTTTTGCCTGGCTTTGCAGTAAAACAAACAAAGCAGGCTAAACAACCTTCTTTGGTGGTATTCTTTGATCATCAACTCCTTGATTTCTATTGGTTTGCGTGTGCCGACTGCCGAAAACCTGTGAAAAATTCTTTACTGTGCTAACTAACGGTGTGTGGTAACGTCTGAATGCGTCAACTATTGCCTAAGGCAAGCAATAAATATGTCAACTCATCTCCTGAAATTTTCAGGATTTCACCGAATATTTTTATTTGCTCGTACTAATGGGGACTTGCTATGATTATCGATGTTTTTGTTTTTCCAGCTTATTAATTGATTTGTGTTGGTTTACATTAGACGCTATTTAGCAAGAGGTGTATTGCGAGTTTCAAATGGCTTGCACTCCCAGAACTCTCTAGGTTTTTGTTTGTTAATTGAATATTTTCAACACGAGGTTGTCTTTGCACAAACAAATATTTTCATTAATCATGTGCGGGGCTCGCAATTATTGTTCAAACAAAGACCGCCTTTTGCAAAATTTGCAATGATAAACACTTTTTTGTTTTTTTTTTATTAAAATATTTTTGTTAGAGTTCTCGGAGTCGTTTCGACAATGGAACCTTTCCTCTGCCTTTTTTTGTTTTCAGTATATGCTTTTCAATTCAGGTTTATATCATGTTCTAATTTTGCCGAAGTATCTTAAGTTAGTTTGCCGAAATACGATTATATGTATTAAATTGACGTCATTGTTGATGTTCAAATGCCTTTTATTCATTAAAGATGATGATCAAAGTAATATGATTGGTATCTCTTGCTTTAAGCAGATCGTACATGGAACGAAACCAAGCGACGATTAAAAGTGGCAAAAGAAAGTACGCAACACTTGCTTTTTGGGGTTCGCTTTTGCAATGTGCAACATATGCAACAAATATCTGTAGATGGCCGGACTTTGTAATGTTTACTGACCAATGACCACTGACCAGTAGTGCAACGTCTGATTTTTTCATTCATAAAGAAATTGCGCAAGCGAATCTTAGTTTGGTATACCAAAAAGCCCATTGCTAATCATTCTCATCCATGATCAGTCCATGTCTTACCAAATTATTGGATTAACTCCAGACATTTTATCTTGTTTACAAAAGGCAGCTCTAACGCAATAAACACGAGACAAGAAAATGATCTGTTATTTAGCTTTTATTTGTTAAATTACACCTGACTTTTTATTTGCTGTAAAACAATTTTTGTAATGATATGAACAAGTATATGTACAGTGCAATCAATAGAGCAGTGTTTTTGATACATCCCATAGTGCTTTGACGGCGTTCAACACTTCTATCGATGAACAAACGGACGGACGATGTAATAGGAATTCGTCGGTCTAAAATACTTCTGCATTTGACGCAATATTAACATACCTAAGTCCCTTGATTTTATGCAAACGACCGTATACGTGTATATAAGATGACACAAGAGCGAATTTTGTTTTGTTAAAATCGCCAGCTGTCTTGAGTAAGAAGATCTCTTTCCTCGTATGTAATTGAAATGTTTCGTCTTCTTGCACGCTGTTTCAGTAATTAGTGTATTTTCCCACAAGTTTCCATTATTCAAACACCTATCTCGCTTGAGAAATCATCTCTTAGAAATTACAATAAATCCTGCATAAAATCCGAATTAAGAACGGGCAATTCCATATTTCTATCCAGTCCTAACTGCGCAGCGACACTCAACAGCCAAGCTTCGTCCAAACAATCCGTGTCGTGGGGTAAAATTTCCGTCGAGTTTCTTACCATTTTCTGCCTTTCGAACGTGCTCTCGTTTTGTCTACGTTTTCTTGATTGATCGTGTGCATTGTATACATTCCGTTGTTGGTTCTTTATTTCGTTGTATAAATGAAGTAAATGTTTCATGTGCATCTCCGTACGCGTAGGAGAAACATCTGCTTGTTGTGTTGCCTGTACGTTGTTTATCTTCGGTGGCGAAGCGTTATCATTGTTGTCCAGTAAGTCTTCCAGCCTTACGTCTGTCTGTAGTTTCAGTACAAAATTCGCCAGCTGATTGTGAAGCGAACCGCTGGGGTCGTTAGCTATTCTCTCGTCCATTGTTTTCTTGATGTTTGTCGCCGAGCAATAAGACGAAAAAGCACAAGACATCAACGCGACTCTGAAAGAGAACGAAATAAGACAAAATGTTTGCTAATGGTATCTGATACGATTATTCTCAAGTCGATGATTGATGACGTAATAGAGTGCATGCTGTGATCATGTGACCTATGCAGTGATCCGCATCAAGTGAATGACTTTCGAAGTTCGAACAAGTAGCGGGTGGGTAGATGGGACCAACTGTTTACATCAATCAATTTATCTTTGGTACATTGTCTTTGAGTACGAGAGATATTTTATTTGGTTGTGGTTTGTGTGTTTGGCCAGCCTTAATATAATCTACGTGACTGAAGTTCCTTGAAGGGGCCAACCAATCTAATGCATACCATGTGTGTCGATGTGCTAAGCATTTTCCCGCTTGTGCAAGCGTGTATTTGAGCTACAGGAATTCCTGAAATTTACTGAAAATACCAATGACCAGATGATTTTAAATGTTTTAGCATGTGTGAGATTTTTGTTGTTTTCCTATTTTGTTCGTTGCCCTGGTGGGGATGCATATTCCGGGCAATTATACAACGCTATGGATTTCTTGAGAACGGAAAAGCTTATTTCGACTAATGCTTCTATGACTTTCATTTGCGGCCGATTCCGTCACACCTCTGTCACATGGATCAGGATATCTCGATAAAAAATAATTTACGTGAATGAAAATTATAAAAATCGCGACCAAAATTCAACATGAGGTCAAACACAGGCAGTCAATTATACGGCGATTGCGGTATTTTAAACCACGAAAAACTTCCTTTAATTGATTAAAGAAGACTTTGCCAATGCGTTGCCAATGAAATGTCTCTGTCGGACTAAACAGTTACGATGTTCATTTTAACAACGTGTTGCCACGCAGATTTTATGTAAAAGTTTCACTGTATTGCAGCTCGTTTTCAAGGTCATTTACGCATTGACAACAGGAAAAAATACTATGAACATAATGAAAGGGATTGCGGTGTTTTTGCAGTCCTCGCCCCGGGCCACTAATATTTTCAGCACGGTCAGGTGATGTTATGACTTGCTGCAATCAAGGAGTTCTGTTGCGAAGCACTGTTAACCATATATTGTGTCAAGTTTAGGACTCTTTGTACATTGATGTGCGTTGAATGAAAGTCGGCGTATCGCAATGTCGGCATGCTTTGCGATTTGCTTGGTGGAGAAAAGCCAGTGTATTACAGGATAGAATTAAGCTGTAGTTAGTAGGGGTAAACCAATTTGAAAGAAATGTCTTCCTTGGTACATGGTCTTTTTGCACTTCCTCTAACGTACGTATTTTCAAATCAACTCAATCAATGCGTTCCTTTTCGATAATAAAAAAATTAGAATCAAACAAATCATTAATCAATGATCTCTACTTTTACCATCACTCTCTGTAGCTTCATTTTTTGTATCCTTGGCATTCAATACCTCAAGGAAAATTTAATCCTTCATATAATTATTCATTTATTATCATCCCTTAGTAACGTTTATCAACAAACAAAAGCATCATGCGCCCCTTTGATTTCATAGGAAAGTTTGTCACGTGCGTCGCTACGAAAAACAATCCGTGCGCATGTATAATTATATTCTAAAGTGTGATAACACACATCGAGCTATTTATAACTGGCGTTCTTTGAACTGTCGTTCAAGTGCTCCATAAGCACTGTGTTGTTGTCTTCGTTGAGACATAGATCATCTTCATGTATTTAACTCGGTGGTTTTTTAACTTGGAACGTCTGGTTGGAACGTATCCTACCTTATCAGTTTTCAAACCTCTTCATCTTCTCATCCCAGGTTAATATTCAAAGGCAGTAGACGTGTAAATCCCCGCCGCAAAACTTTTATTCAAAATTGCGTTGTTCTCATGATTAAAAATTTACACCGGTTAGGGCGAACTCAATTTTCCGTCTTAACGATAACATCAAATCGCGATTGACGTTTGTTAACAGCATCATCTTCGCTTGAAAGTTTAATTAGTTTCACATCATAACATTTTGTAAAACAGAAAAACCGAACAAATGATCCCCGTTTACTCACCTATACACCTTTTAATCCTTTCCGAAACTTCTCCAAGACTACGCCAAGAAGTTCGAAATGTGAACGAGCTTTACTGATACAGCTAAGATCAAGACTTCTTGTATTGATAAAAATAATAATTGCGTGCTGCCTCCTACGTAAGCGAAATCGACAATATAAACAGTCCGTCTGATTTCATCTCATTTTATTTGGTCGTGCCCAGTCTTACAAAACCTGGACTCTGCATTTCCTGGATACAATATATAGTTTCCGTCGTCAAAGTTGATTGGACCATGGGAGATGGTCAACTATCAGGGTCACGATGGATGGAAAGAATTGTGTGAATAATCCGATGTGTAATTAAGGTAATTTTTTATAGGAAAGCATTTATTTTCGAATAAACGGTGCGAGCTCTGACGAACTCGTTTGTTTTTAAGTCCATTACTTTTCAATTTACAAGAATGCCTACATCGCCAAAAAGAACTTAACGTACGTCCAACCTTTCATTTTTGACAATGAAGAGAGGATTCGAGGGATGACGTGTCTTTTTCAAAAGGTGTTAGATGTTGGCGATACCTTTGAACTGTGAATTCAATTCCAAGGATATTTCTTATATCTAATATTGATTCATTTCTTTTTATTTTCGCTTTTGCTTTAAGTTATTGCCGCATCAGAATTCTTTTTACCACTCCAGGTTAATTCTGTACTGCTCATCACACCCATTGCGCTTTTACATGGATTTTCTCTTCTGTTATTGTCTACTGACGTCATGCGTAATTTCTCGTTCCCACCTGCTATTGAAATCGTGCGGAATATGTCTTCCCATTTCGTCCTTCATTCATAGATCACGCATTTCCGAATTTGAGACTGTTGCTTGGTAACGTCGGATTGCTTGGGATTTTAACAAATGATGGTTTTGCTAAGTTGCATTTTCTACCTTGGAAAAAAATTTCATTGCGTGTTTCGATGCCGACGTTTAATTTGCGTGTACCGGAAAACGGCACTTATAGAAATTACAGCTGCTACATCCTGTGAACGATTTTGGAAGTTTCATCTCATTACTTATGAAGGCTTGGCTGGTTATTACCTTAAGTGCCTTTTGAGACTTTCCATGCCATGGTATTGTGAGTCTATGCAGTCTAGACCCGTGGCATGAGTGCTTTGCCTCTCTATAGTTGCGTCGGTTAACTACGAAAGGGCAATCTTTGGGAGATCAAGTTTCCAATCATTCTTATATGCCTTTGTGAATAGTGGACTGATGAAAACGGTTTCTATCAACGTTCCTGTAAATTTATACTCGAAAATATGCTTTTTTGACCATTTATGTCGAATCTGTGCTGAAGATTAGTTGAATTACTTTTGCAAAAGTAATTTAAATTTTAACTTATTTGAAAGTTATAGATTATATGGGATTGAAATAGAATCTGTTTATAGGCAGTAATCATAAATCATAGCTTCTAATTTTAAATTTGAAATACCTTTGTAACAATGCCATAGGCTATGAATTTCCAGGTTTATGTTCTGGATTATTCAAAGTTTACATAAATAGCTTTTGACGTCTCTAAAATGGAAATATTTATGAGAGCTAAGGTATCACTCAAATGACGTTCCGGAACCCAGGACGATAAAAATCGTCCAGTTGGAAACATTTTCCAATTGAAAGTCTCTGTCAAGTTGCCAATTAAATCGTTTCTTCTTCAGACCATTCATATATGATGGTGAAAAACTCTGAAGACTTAAATTTCTAAATGAATTCATCCCAGTTTCTCATTTTTTAAAAATGATCTAGGTTCAAAATTGCACTCTACATTTCCATGAATAATGTTTTGAATAACAAAAATTGCAAATATAGCATTCGCTTTTTACATCGATAGCTGTTCGCCCTGTTTAATGTTTTCGTGCATTTTACACTCACCATGAGTACATTTCTTAGCAACGGGAAACCTCTGCAGATTTGTTTAACCGATAAGCACGTCCAACAATTTTAAGCACTGGGGAGGCTGTTCATCACAGTTGCAAAATAAATTCTTTTGAAGAAGTATGTTTTTTATGTTAATATTATTATCAATATTTCCGAATTCTTAGTGCATTGTTAAGCCTTTGAGCACAGTGGTAAAACTAAGTCCTTCCTAAAATGTGTTGCCTTGGTAAGTTAGCTGAAGGTTTTCATCCAGTTATAATTTGTGCTCCAGCTAATAAAACGTCTGCCGAAAGAGATAGTTTCGAGGCGAGATTATAATCCATTGGTTCATTTAAAACACCATCAAATATTTACACTGCCGGAAATACAAAGTACATGCTGTGCAAAATATATTTATCTGCTTTCATTTGG
Source organism: Xenia sp. Carnegie-2017 (assembly GCF_021976095.1). NCBI lineage: Eukaryota > Metazoa > Cnidaria > Anthozoa > Malacalcyonacea > Xeniidae > Xenia > Xenia sp. Carnegie-2017. Next base: position 10,821,261 of record NW_025813483.1, read on the forward strand.
TGCATTTTTTGCATATGAATAAGAATTAGTTTAAGCGTTGAACTTTTCATGTGACGAACCAAATTTCACGATTAAGTGGGATTGTAGTGCGACTTCGAAGTCGATCAAGAGAAAAATGATTAGGTTCGCCAGGACACGAAATAGACGTCGAACTTTTTATGCGTCGACTCTAATTTAGAAATATTTTTATTATAATTACGACGTTGACATATAGTAGCATTCATTGAAAAGCGATAAATACCCGAAGTAATATTCAATTAAACTTCCTCCTGGTTTTCGTTTGGCACAATGTTCAACTTTCAAATCATTCGCCCTACTTTTGTCGCATCAAATTCATTTCGATTCGGCGTACGTGTGAATTTCTACGTGTAAAGTACATCTCAATGGACACAAACTAAGAATCTATGTACAATTAGGCAAAAGAAACATGTGCCTACTTGTTGTGTATAACGGTTTATGGTCAAAAACTCGGACCTAAAATGATAAAACATGCTTGTTTAATGATAAACAACGATTCTCCTATGACATTGTCAAAACTGTGATAACATCCTTATGTAATTCTGGTAGATACTGCATTTTGTCAACTTCCAGTTCGCGTGCAAGATTCATCAATTGATTGTCATCGACGGCATTAATCAGCTCATCATTTCCATTTCTAATTAGGTTATTATTAATTGACCGTCTTTTGGCAGTGTCTTCCGCGTCATGCGTCATCTCAGACGACTTGCGTTTAATTCCCTTTTCACTTTCTCTCCTAACCATTGTTTCTGGTAGTGGGTTGTCAACGTCTAGTTTATTTGATGACGTCATCCGGAGTTGTTCTTGCATTGGTGTCCAGTACTCTTCTGGTGATACATCCCATTGTATGATATCCAAGAGTAAGCTGTAATCTCCCTGGCAAAGAGAACAAGTGGGATTGCTGCACGTGTACACGATGATACCTGGATTGCTCCATCCATCAGTAGATGTACATATATTACACATGGGATCCTTGCATTGTTCAATGTTGTACTTCTTTCCTGGCTTGATTTTATGCATCGCGAAGAAACCTGGAGAATTCGTTGAAAATAAAGAGATCGATTCAATCTTTTCAAATATTTATATAGAGAAGAAAATTTTATAATTGCGAAAAGGTACGGCAACATGCTAACGTGGGAGGGTTACTCAAGAAGGCAGAGGATAGTGATGGATGTGGATGGCTACGTTGGAGCATTGCAATAAATTATGTGGCTGACTTATCATAAGATCATGTTTAAACATATTGTTGAAGACAGTTTAACCGTCTGAAGAACCTTCCAACAACTTCCTTTAGCAAGATAAAATATTGCTGTTATCTTAATCAATTCTTGTTCCTGTTTTGATTTTCCTCAAACAATTTTAGCTAATAGCGTCTTACATTGCGGTGTTTTTAAATGGGTGTCGCTTTCCATCGTGCATGTAAAAGAAAGAGTTTCAATCATTATTCTGACTAAAATAAAGATGATTATTCTGATAAGGCTTTGATTGCCTTTCATGAATATTCAAAGCACATTGTTTCAACCATTTATCAAGTAAATATGAAGCATTATTCATTTCTTCCCAGTTCTTTTTGATGAACTCCTTCGTTGCTTATATTTATTGCAGCTCTATGAATTATATTGAAGTTTTTTATTATAAGATCTGAATATCGTCAACTAAAATCTTTCATCATATTTCATGTTGCTTTCAACTTATACTGAAGTTCCATTTGGTCAATTATCAAATTTGTGTCTCTTTCAATGAATGACGCTCTGCTGTTCTTTTACATACATTAACACATCCATCTATTTGCTAAACGAATTCTACGTTATTACATTTTTGTTGATTTCGAAGCGTTCTTGTATGTGATGCATGGCTTGTGCTATTCTTGCATGAAAGTCAAATTGATTGCTAGCATTGTAGGTTTGTCGTGGCTATTCTACTTCTTGTTCGTTTTTGGTTTAGCTTTTTCCTAGCTGTTCTCTCCAATCAAAATTTGGTTTTCTGGTTAGCGGGTTGTTATTTGTTATGAATATTGTGTTTTGTTATGAGCAGCATTACACAAATAAAATATGGAGAGAGTTCATTTCAGTCTTGGCTGAGCGCACATGGAGAAAGTATAAACGACAAATATCTAAACAATTGCAACGTTGGTATTTTTCTTAATAAACAATATATCACTTAGTTCTCTTCGTAAACGAAGCAGGATAATGACTTGTCAAGTCTAAATCACGTTGATCAAGAAATCATGATTGACTCTCCATGAGGTGTGGATTTCATAAGTTCTAAAGATACGATTGACGTGTACTGTTTGCAGTATATAGCTATGCCATTTTGTGTATCAAGTGTGCATAACAGACAACAGGCTTTGAATGCATGTTGAAATACTTCATTCAGCAGTATGCCTACGTTTCAAAATGAAATATGTACATCCATCAAACCTTTAGACACCATATCGTATCAATAAAATGTATTTAAATAATACCTTCATTGGTCTCCCAAAACAACAAGAGCGCTTCACTTTTTCAGTTTGTTTACCTTACCTTTCGTTTCTAAAGTTAACGATATTTTTGTTGTCGGCTTTACGCGTCTGCTTGTAATCTTGCACCCTCCGAGAGCGTCTGTCTTCACGGCTTTGCATTGCAATAAATAATTCTTCCCTGGAAAACAATCTTCCCTGGGAATGACGTCACAAGGGCCTGGTTACTCGGACAGATGTTGAAGGGCAATTGGCATCTAAAGATAATATGGTCTTAATATGGATTTATCTGTTGTTCGTAGTTCTTGTTCTTTAAACAGTCGACGCCATGTGTGAAAATAAGTTTGTTTTAGTTTTTGGAATTGTGCTTATAGATTTTCAATGAAAAGGATGTTGTGATGTTTACGTTATATTATATATTTTTTAAACGGAACTTTTGATTTGTCAGTAGTCTTTTAAGCTTTTTTATCAATGTCCAATTTACACTACCAGTGACGTCGTATAGCATGCTGAGTTTCCGCATCGTTTCAAAAATTTTTCGGTTATCTAGCAAGTATCGCGTGAAAAGCCTGAGAAAAATTTATACGATTAACAACTCGCCACGAAATAGTCTATTTTAAAGAAAGTTCTCGTTGTCCTAATTTGACCTGTTGTGTTCTGGTTGTTCCAATGTGACATGTGCATGAGCTGGCTATAGGCTCGATAAATATTTCTTTTCACTAAAACTCGCATAAATGAATGAGTGCAATACCTCCCCAAGTTTTGACAAACATATATATAAATATAAATTCTTCTAACGCAATATCGTGTGATACAAACAGGACAATCAGATTCAGAGGAATTGTATGTATGTATTAAAGCAATATTGTCGACTTTTATATTATCATTTGTCAGCTTTGCTTTTATGAATGGACAAACATCGGTGTCGTTGAAAAACAACATCAGTCTGCTTAATATTTGTTTACCGTTTTGAACAGGAAACTTTGTTTTGTCTTTGATGGGAAGAGATGTAAAGATGTACCCAGCACGGCGTTAAAATTACTAGCTAATTATTTTTTGCTGTCTTGTCGTTGGCCTCCTGTTGAGTTGAACGTCATTGTCGATAAAAAAGTGAACTCAGGAAGTATTGAGTGAAAAGTATTAAACAGTCTTTTACTAAATATAAAATAAGATGACGTGTGTCCGTGTAGATAGTGATGAATGAACAACAGAGAAAGAGATCATTTGCAAACATGTGGCGGTGCTCCCGGGTTCAAACCATTTACTTTATCAGTCTTTACACTACCTAAAATATAAACTACGATAATGTGTGTCAGTTTGGGTAGTGATGAATAAGCAACAGAGAACGAGAACAGTCTTTACACTACCTAAATTAATTATAAACTATGATAACGCGTGTCATTGTAGGTGGTAATGAATGAACAACAGAGAACGAGAACAGTCTTTGCACCACCTAAAATATAAACTACGAAAATGTGTGTCAGTGTAGATAGTGTTGAATGAACAACAAAGAACGAGAACAGTCTTTACACTACCTAAATTAATTATAAACTAAGATAACGCGTGTCATTGTAGGTGGTAATTTATGAACAACAGAGAACGAGAACAGTCTTTGCACCACCTGAAATATAAACTGCGATAATGTGTGTCAGTGTAGATAGTGTTGAATGAACAACAGAGAACAAGAACAGTCTTTGCACCACCTAAAATATAAACTAAGATAACGTGTGACAGTGTGGGTGGTAATGAATGAACAAAAAAGAACGAGAACAGTCTTTATAGTTTATACTACCTAAAATATAAACTTAAACAACGTGTGTCAGTGTAGATAATAATGAATGAATAACAGAGAACAAGAACAGTCTTTACACCACCTAAAATATTAACTAAGATAACGTGTGACAGTGTAGGTAGCGATGAATGAACAACTGAGAAAGAATACAGTTTTCGCATTAACTAAGAAATGAAGTAAAATAACGTATACGAGTCAGTGTAGGTGTAGGTTTTGATGAATGAACGTAAAGAGACAAAACTTTTAATTATAGTATTAAATGCCACTTCCTCGTGTTGGGTATCAGCCATGGGAAAATTGCCAATACATCACCTCTATCGCCGTTCTCGTTTACAAGCGTTAAAGTTCAGGGTTAGACAAACAATGTCCGCTGTGAAAACATAATGACTGATCAAATCATCTTTGAATCTCGTTCACTTGTCATCGCTTATCGATGGAAAAGTCTCGTCTTCCAGTGCTTTAACAATTGTGTGACAATCCTACATGTCTCCGACATTTTTTCAACTGTTTACGTCGTATTTATCATTCCCATGACGTCGTTCACTATGATTAAGTGAGCGCACTATGTAAAACAGGAAATTCATTTTTTCTTCTTACATCATTCATATGTTGTTGCCGAACGCGTACATTTAACCTGCTGCGAAAATTCATGCTGTTTTTACCATCTGTCTGTAAATTTTGATGTAACTGTCTTCACACATTCAGGAACTCCCACTGCAGTATTTATAGTTTTCCTCATATTAATTCGCGAGTTTGTTTTTTTATAGTCTTTAGTTCTTTCTATTGCAGTCTTGATGTTTGTCTTTGCTACCATTCCTTTGCAGTTTTCGGCAATTGTTGCTATAGTCTTCATCGTTTGCCTACCTAAAACGCACATTTTATGTAAATATCATGCGCGCTCAGTTTTCTACAACATATTTAACTGTTGACATTATCTACCAAAAAAGGCTAAAGCTCTCTCACTTTTTAATGCTCCCCTCCTATAACCTACAATTATACAGTTGTCAGCCGACCACACCGGCCATAGACTAATAAGTCCATGTTTTATAAAAGTTAGCACAATAAATCACAAGCATTTTGAAAATCAGACAAAAAGACACAAAGGTTGACAAAAACCTAGACATAAATGGAGACACAAAGAGACACACAAAGATAGACACAAAAGTAGACAAAAAAGGTAGTAATGTAGACACAGAGTTAGAAAAACTTTTTTGACATCAGTAATCCTTTTTGTATCATACAGCGTTCATTTTAGTAACTTAAAAGTGACATAAAGAAGCCCCCTGCTCCGCTGCTTTTTGTAAACTGCTGCAATCCTTTTTGTAACCTTTTGTGATCCTTTGTGTAACCTACCAGACTACATAACAAGTCAAGAAATTAACAGTCAATGCTTCAATATCCGGTAAATGGTTCAGGTAACATGGCTGGCCATGCTGTAAGATGGTAAAAATGTTTCGCTTTCATGTAAAGAATGTATTTGGTGAAAGGAAAATGTTTCAAAATCTTAATTCAAACCATATCGTAAGTGATTATTTTTCCATTACATTCAATGAAGATGATTAACTTGAACAGTTTCATACTTTGACATAAAAGAGTGTTGTAGCAATTTGTATAAACTTGCAAAATGAAGAAAACACATAAGATTTTCTGACAAAATTGTTTTTAATATTCCGATAGTAATTTCATGTAGAATCAACGTAAGCCTTCCCTGCAGACATTTGCAGTTTATGGCTGTCTCTTGAAAACCATGATTTTATTGAAAGTGGCAATAAATTTATCTATAAGAGTTGTGAGATTTCTTGAATATATCAGTATATAATAATATCACTACTTTTTTGTGTTTGGGCGTTTGAATACTATTAACAAAATTACTACCTAAGAAAAAAACAGGTGGTAATAATGATGGTATACGTTTTAATCGTTGAAGAATGTTTTCACTAAGCTGTGAGAACAGAGCATATTATTGTGAGAAAGAAAAGTGTCAAAGGAACGGAGAAGAAAATTGATTTTAGCTCTGTGGTTACCCAATACCCACACGTACGCACTGCGTACCTGTTTTCAAAATTGTTTGCGTCCTCATGGTCCTCATTCGCTGATCCAAAATATCACCCAAATTTCCACACAGAGAATCCTCGGCATGGCAGCGGCCAGCATGTACACTTGCTGTCTGTCTGCAACTTGTGAATTGGAGATAACAAGTTCAACATATTTTAAATTTAAATGGTAGAATTATCGACGAAGGCAAGATGAAATACGAAGTTCTTCGTGATAATAGTGAGAATCGTTTAGATAAAGAAGGGAATGCAGCTCCAATCAAAACACTCCAGGTTCGCTTGTGTTTCAATTTTCGTATTGTTATATCGTGTTAATGTTTTATTGGAGTTACGATAATTGAAGTGTCCGTAAAGAAGTTCAAACATGTTGTTTACAGGATAAATGGAAGCTGGTCGAAACATTTCTTCAGGTAGAGTAGTTTTAAGGTGTATTGCATCAACATATTTACTCATAAATTGTTAAAATGACTTTTGTCAATCAAACTATTCATTATTTTACCATTTAGGACTTCTTTTTAGATAGTTTGGCAGTTGTTTCTCAGTCATGTTCTTTTATAGTGCAAAGGCTTGGTAAAGCAGCATATTGATTCATATAATCACTTTATAAATACTGAGGTACAGCTATTCAACATAATTTACACATATCTTGGAGCTTTAATCAAAAGCTGAAATAAATAATTTGTTTCTTAGAGAACTCCATCTTTTCAATCTTTTCTTTTTTGTCAACATTCGTAGATCAAGAAAATAGTAGAAGCAAATGCCAAAGTTGTATCAGATGCTGATCAAGTATGGTACTTGAGGTACCTTGATGTACGAGTTGGGATGCCCAATGTTGAAGAGTCGTTCAGTATTGCAAAACCTGTCAGTCCCCATGAGGTCAGTTGATTGCCTTGTTCAAATTAAAATTCTTAGTTTATGAAAGCTTAAAAAGAATTTGCTATTTTGATCAATATGTTATTTTATGTTTTAATTGTAGTGTCGACTACGGGATATTACTTATTCAGCTCCAGTTACTGTGGATATTGAGTACACTAGGGGAAATCAGGTATAGTAAATCAGGTGTGCCCGTTGCATCAAAAAAGCAAATTTTGGAATATGTTTTTATTGTGATAAAAATTGCTCGTGTTGCTTCCATCGCCTAATAAATGAATGTTTTTTTCTTCTTTTTAGAGGGTTGTAAGAAATAATCTTCCTATTGGCAGGTATCGTGATATTTTTCATGTTATCTATGTTATTTTTTAAGAAACTTATTGAGGCACTTAAATGATTTCCATGTGCAGGCAAACACTAGCTCAATTTCAATGAGAAAGCCTGTTGTTTTGTTCATCTCAGCTGTTGAATATCGGGTGCATAGTAAATTGTCAAACTTTGTGAAGGAGATGTACACTAACACTTAGAATATTTAGCCTCTCCTGCCCTGGTCTTCCACTCTGATTTTGATGATTTATGAACAGGATGCCTATTATGTTGAGGAGCTCAAACTGCATACTGACTGGAAAAAGTCCACATGAGCTTTCTAAGTTAAACGAATGCCCTCTTGATCCAGGTAATGTATACCAGTGACATTCTCAGTCTGTCCTGTCATATACATTTGTTTGATACTTTTGTCATAGGTGGATATTTTGTTATTGGAGGAACAGAAAAAGTTATTTTAATTCAGGAACAGTTGTCGAAGAACAGAATGATATTGGAGCTTGACAAACATGGAAACGTTGGCTGTCAAGTGACAAGGTAAACAAAAGCAAAACTAACGTTTAAACTAATTTTGCGTTAACACATTTGATGTTAGCATAATTGACTTTAACGAAACTGACTTTTGCACAACTGATTTTAGTAATTGTAACTGACGTTAGCACAACTGACGTTAGCACAACTGACGTTAGCACAACTGACGTTAGCACAACTGACGTTAGCACAACTGACTTTAGCACAACTGACTTTAGCACAACTGACGTTAGCACAACTGACGTTAGAACCACTGACTTTTGCACAACTGACGTTAGCACAACAGACGTTAGAACCACTGACTTAAGCACAACTGACGTTAGCACAACAGACGTTAGAACCACTGACTTAAGCACAACTGACGTTAGCACAACAGACGTTAGAACCACTGACTTAAGCACAACTGACTTTAGCACAACTGACGTTAGCACAACTGACTTTAGCACAACTGACGTTAGAACCACTGACTTAAGCACAACTGACTTTAGCACAACTGACGTTAGAACCACTGACTTAAGCACAACTGACTTTAGCACAACTGACGTTAGCACAACTGATGTTAGAACCACTGACTTAAGCACCACTGACTTTAGCACAACTGAGTTTAGTACAACTGACTTTAGCACAACTGACTTTAGCACAACTGACGTTAGCACAACTGACGTTAGCACAACTGACTTTTGCACAACAGACGTTAGAACCACTGACTTAAGCACCACTGACTTAAGCACAACTGACGTTAGCACAACAGACGTTAAAACCACTGACTTAAGCACAACTGACGTTAGCACAACTGACGTTAAAACCACTGACTTAAGCACAACTGACGTTAGCACAACTGACGTTAAAACCACTGACTTTAAGCACAACTGACTTAAGCACAACTGACGTTAGCACAACTGACGTTAAAACCACTGACTTAAGCACAACTGACGTTAGCACAACTGTCGTTAGAACCACTGACTTAAGCACAACTGACGTTAGCACAACTCAGTCACGTGATCCATCATTAAAAATATTTTGTAGATAGCAATGTTTTCAAACATCGTCAACTTATATTCAAACGTCATTTTCCTCATCAACAAGGACATTATGAATGATTGTTTATAGCTCTTCCATAACTCACGTTCCCTCTTGATCCGTGTGATGATTTCAATAATGATTTGAAGTTTATGCACGCGAAAGTGAGATTAGTACCTTCTATTTACTGGCGGATAGTTTTAATGATTGATTGCTATGAATTGTTCTCGCTTTCTTGCCTTCACTGAAATATTTCCTCGCAGTTCAACCCACGAAAGAAAAAGTAGAACCAACGTTGTTGTGAAGGACGGACGGTTTTATCTCAACCATAATTCACTGTCGGAGGTAAGTCGTGAAAGAGGTATGTTATCAACGAATTGGATATATCTCAAGGAACAGGACATTTTTTCTAAGATCATGGCGATTTAGCGAAGATTTGTTTATCTTATCAATTGTAGTCCTGTCGTCCTGACGATATAAAGGCTGTAATAAAAAGTTGACAGTTTTGAAAATGTTTATAAATTAATTATCACGCAAGGTTCGCCAAAGCTTTCTGCGGAAATAGATAGTTAGACTTCCGTTAACTAGTTTAACAGTAAATTTGTTGTAAATAAAAAATATTTTTAGAGTGATTATTTTTTACCGGCAAGTTGTTTTAGAATAGTTTGCGTCAAAAAAATGACATCCAAAATACAACTAGAACACGCACGGTCAAAATATAGCTTACATGTTGTTGAAGTTGATAAAGCTTCAGGAAAATTGGGCAGTGGGCAGGCAAACACGGCTTTGAAATCGAAGGTTTCGTGTTTAAATGAAGGATTAATATTTTGTGTTTAAATGCCATTTTACTAGAAACTCTATGTTTCTATTAATTTAAGTCTCAATTTTATGCATAATTAGTGGTGCCGATTTGGTAACGATATTATACCTGTCTACTTTCTTTAATACACCCTGTATGTGAGAAAAAGGTTAACTGTGTGACCGCTCCCTTAGGATGCACCCGTTGTTGTGATCTTTAAAGCCATGGGAATTGCCACTGACCAAGAGATTATGCAGATGATTGGAAGCGAAGAGAACGTGACATCTGCTTTTATGGCGTCATTTGAAGAAGCTCAGAGATTAAATATTTTCACACAACTGCAAGTAAGAAGAAAATGTTTGATACCATTCCATGAACAGGCAGCTATCTGTCTTTGAAAAACATTCATCTCTCTTTAACATAGTCATCTCTTTCAAATTTGAACATCTCTTTCTAATTTCAGACGTCTCTCTTTAACAACGACATCTCTCTCTAAATACAGACATCTCTTTCTAAAACAGTCATTTCTTTGTAATGCAGACTTCTGTCTAATATAGACATCTCTCTCTAGCACACACACCTCTCTCTAATACACACATCTCTCTCTAATACACATGTCTCTCTCTAATACAAACGTCTCTCTCTGAAAAAATCATCTCTCTCTAATACACACTCTCTCTAATACAAACGTCTCTCTCTGAAACAATCATATATCTCTAATACAGACATCTCTCTCTAATTACAGACATCTCTAATACAGACATCTCTCTAATACAGACATCTCTCTTTAATACAGACATCTCTCTCTAATACAGACATCTCTCTCTAAAACAGACATTTCTCTCTAATACAGACACCCCTCTCTAATACAGACATCTCTCTCTAATACACATCTCTATCTAATACAAACGTCTCTCTTTGAAACAATCATCTCTCTCTAATACAGCCATCTCTCTCTATTACATTTCCCAGATGGATTTCCTGCTAATTTTAAAAAACTTCCTTCAACAGGCGTTGACGTACGTAAGTGGCAAAATCAGACAACGTCTCTTATGGGGAAAAGTTCGATCCAAATTTGAAGAAGCAAAAGAGCTTCTAGCTCACACTATTCTGGCCCACGTCCCAGTATGTATGAACTGTTGCATGCATAACAAAAACTGTATTTCCGTAAGCAAAAGTTCTCTTACATTTTCACAGGTTGTCGAATTCAACTTCAGATCAAAAAGTGCATATTTAGCAGTCATGATACGTCGTGTGATTCTTGCAATGAGCAAAAAGGTTTGACATTTGACGAGGGAAATGCGTCCTTTTATGCAAAATTTAAAACAGCGTATTTGAGATGAGGGAGTAAAATAGATAAAGTTTTCTTTACTGTAGAAACAATAAAACTGAAAATTTAAAACATGTTTGATGTGTTTAAAATATGTTACTTCGGTAAAGTCTTTATGCTCTATCATCTGTAGGTTAAAGTAGATGATCGTGATTACTATGGGAACAAAAGATTAGAACTAGCTGGACAGGTAAGAGTCTTAATAGAGCGATAGTTTTCATGCCCATCCTACTTTGGTCATTCTATTATTGTATATAGTAAATGTTTATTATATGTTTGTTATTCACTAGCAAACTATTTATATAGTAATTTAATCCATTGCTAGTTCATTATGGAAGCAAATTTGTTATAAAGATATGTTTATATTTAGTAGGGTAGTTAAAAAAAGGCACTTCTATCAATAATTGCATATTCCTTCCTTAGCTTGTTTCCTTACTTTTTGAAGATTTATTTAAAAGATTTAACAACGAGGTATCGTCGACGTATGATTATGTTCGTTTTAACCTAAGCTAGTCAACTGATTAAGTTTGAATTCTTTGTTTTGTTTGTAGCTTAAAATGATTGCTGACAAAACGATACCGAAGCCTAGAGCTGCTCAGGTTAGTTACTTTGTAGAGAAAAATCTTTTTTGTGGAAAGCGGTACGAGTTACTTCTGCCTACTTACGATTTTGTTAACAGTTGTGTTAATTTTTAAATGCATTCCATTTTAGTTATTGTACGCACAACAAAGCTCTTGATTATTAAATACGTCAGAATGATGGATAAAGCAGTTTTTTTTTGTAATTAAATATCTGAGTAGTTTTGTAAACTAGCTGGAAAAAGAAGCTTTGAAAACTGGTTGTCTGGATGGTGCAGTGAACTAGTTTTTTGGATAGCTTTGTAAATTAGTTGTTTTAATAGATTTTGTAATAAAGTAAATGGTTTGAACCTGGGAGTATCGTTATATGTTTGTCAATGTAGATCGTCCAGGTTTGTATAGTACGATCTACATTTACAAACATTTTGACTCTGAAGATGACTACCGCTAAGGTTGTCGAAACTTCAGTCAACAACAACAAAAACAGTCCTTCTCAGGACTATACCAACCTAGATTTTGTAAATCGTGAATTAGGTTTAGCTATACTTGAGTAATTATAGACTATTTTTTATTACTTTTAGTTTGATATAGTAAAACATATGCGACAAGACGTCATTACCAAAGGACTTGTTTACGCCATATCGACGGTAAAGTACTTTCTTCTTTCCTGATCTTATCACTAAGATCATCGTATCACTAAGATCATCTTATCACTAAGATTATCTTATCAGGCAAAACAAATTGAGAATATTTACGTAACAGATCATGTTCACTGATATTCGTTAGAACAGCAGATTGGCGCACACCATCTAACGCTGTTCAAATTTTCATAATTTTTCTTCTTTTTGTACCTATAATACAATGAAGATATTGTACAGTACATCACATCCCCTACTCTCGTTTTTATATTGATTCGAGATCATTTTTTAGGGTAACTGGACTATTCGTCGATTTAACATGAACAGAGTTGGTGTAACACAGGTATGTTTTGCTTTGCATTACAAATTTACGATATTTAACTTTATTATTAACACTACAACATGATGTAAGATATTGATAAAAAACAAATATATATGCATCTTATGTTAATACATTAATTATGTTCATACATGTTGTGAGGGTTCTATCTTAGAAATTATCGTGAGACATAACAAGGAAGACACTCGTATCATCTTTACCCGTAAATCTTTTGGTACTTTATAGGTTCTTTATGTATTTGTAACATAGGTACCCTAAGGTACCATTCAGGGAATCTGTTGTTATGCAAGTAAAGCTGTAATGTCCTCTATCTTTGCCAATATCATGGTAGCAAACATGCTTAGTATTTCTTATATTAAGATTTAATGATAGAAAGTAATATATTTCTTATTGCAAATTTTTTGGTCTACCGTGTAATCCGTATTTCTGTTGCAGGTGTTAAGTCGTCTTTCCTTTATATCAGCGTTAGGAATGATGACACGAGTCAACAGTCAGGTTAGTTTTTTTTTTATAAATACTGTCGATATGGGCATGTTGCTGTCAAAATTACTAATTTACTCTCATCATTTATCTTTATCTCTCATTATTTAGTTTGAGAAAACTCGTAAAGTTAGCGGTCCCAGGTCACTTCATCCTTCACAATGGGGCATAATGTGCCCATCTGATACTCCTGAAGGCGAGGTGCGCGCATTTTTTTTACCTAACGATAGGCTTAAGTGGACAGCTGAATAGTCTCAAGCGAACGTTCTTTATTTTTATCATTATCCATAATTTCGGCAGAAAGTGGAACTTATCTTTCCATGACAAAGAGGGAACTCTTGCCCCCATTACAAACAAAGAGACCCTAGAACTTAAAGCTCCAATGATCAAACAAGGACTTACTCTCTCATGACCAAACAGCAAATTTCTCCACCAGAAATACCAATCACAATAAACATTTTTCTTTTTGTTTTTCTTGTGATTTTTTTTTACGATTTCCTTTTTACTTTGTATGATGATGTTTCTTTCATTTCGACTTTTTCCCCTCAAACCCATGATCAGGTTGAAGACTTCATGAATCTGTCATAAAGAACGTTTTCTTTTTGTTAGTCTTGTGGCCTTGTGAAAAACCTCGCTTTGATGACCCACGTTACTACTGACCAAGAGGAACAACCTCTCATTAGGCTTGCCTACAATTTGGGTGTCGAAGTAAGTATGTAAAGCCACCTACAGTACTGTACTTTATCAATCTTGATTGTCGAGTATTTTTCTTTTCTTCAGGAATTAAATTTGTTGTGTGGTGAAGAATTAACATATCCTACTGTTTATACTGTTTTCCTCAATGGTATGCTATCCATAACTGTTTGTCCCTACTGTTTTCCTAAATGGTTTGTTGTCCATTTTCAACTATTTATCCCTCTGTTTTTCTCAATGGTATGTTATCCATTTTCAACTATTTATCCCTACTGTTTTTCTCAATGGCACGCTGTCCATTTTAACTGAACAACCTTACTGTTTTCTTCACTGGTATGTTATCCATTTTCAACTATTTATCCCTCTGTTTTTCTCAATGGTATGCAGTCCATTTTCAACTATTTATCCCTCTGTTTTTCTCACTGGTATGTTATCCATTTTCAACTATTTATCCCTCTGTTTTTCTCAATGGTATGCTGTCCATTTCAACTGTACAACCTTACTGTTTTCCTCAATGGTATGTCATCCATTTTCAACTATTTATCCCTCTGTTTTTCTCAATGGTATGCTGTCCATTTCAACTGTACAACCTTATTGTTTTCCTCAATGGAATGCTGTCCATTCTAAACTAAATAACCCTTCCATTTTCCTTAATGGTATGTTGTTCATTTTCAACTGTTTATCCCTCTGTTTTCTTTAATGGTATGTTGTCCATTTTTAACTGTTTAACCCTTCTGTGTTTTTAATGATATGCTGCACATTTTGAACTGTTCTTCTCTTCCCGCCCTCCTTATTCGAAAGTCCTTTGTTTTTTTATTTTTTTCTTGGAGTTTTTGTCTTTTTAGGCAATCTTCTTGGTGTGATTCAAAATCATGTAAAGCTTGTGAGAACTTTTAGAATACTCAGACGTGGTAAGTTGAATTCATTACGTCATTGATGCATCCTTACTCCTGTAGATCCCCGCAAGTCCTTGCTGGATCGCATTAGTCTTTACTCTCGTGAATCCCTGATTATTATAATACATCCCTTGTTGATTAAAATATATGTGTCACGTATTTAAATGAGCAAAACTCTTCAGCATTTGAGATTTATTTAAATACAAGTATAAAAGTCTTCAAAAACAAAGCTATTGATTTATATACAGCTTATTTCTTTGAATTCTTTAATTTTCTTGCTTCGACGCTGTCATGATTTTCAATAACCCTATCGATCCCTAGTTTCTGCTTGATTTCTAACACATTCTTCTCAAAACTCTTTTTGTGATGTGTTTTCAGCTGGTCGTGTTAATGTGTTTGATTCTATTTACGTGGACGAGACGAACAGGTTGGTCCATTAAGATAAAAATAACTCTTTTTGTATTAAGTATCGCTCTCTCTATATATGTGCATTGTTATCTTAATACAAGTTTTTATCATAGTAAAAATACGATGCTTCTCAATTGTTCTTTCTGCGGTATGTTTTAGATCCATTCATATGTCTTCTGACGGTGGAAGAGTTTGCAGGTGCATTTTTATCTGGGATATTGTTTAACATAATGTAATGACTGAAATGCAACTGATCCCTTTTTTTAGTTATTTAAAACCAAATACTGAATGTGTTCATCAACATTATTCCTGAACATCAACCTTATTTCCCAATTTGTTCTTAGGCCGTACATAATCGTCGAAAAAGGTCGTCCAAAAGTTACCCAGAGACATATTCAGCTTCTAGATGAAGGATTAAGGTTCTGTAGTTGAGTTTTTTTCTATATCAAGGATTAGGTTTTGGGATTATGTTCGTCTTCTAGATCAAGGGTTGAGTTTTTGGAGTAGAGTCGTCTTTGTTCTACATAAAGGCTTAAGATTTTGGTATTAGAATCGTTTGCTTTCAAGATAAATGATTGAGTTTCCTTCTAGATAGAGGATTAAATTATGGGCGTAGTGTCATGTTTCTTCTGCATGAAAGATTAAGTATTGAGATGAAAGTCGTTTTCCTCTAGATAAAGGATTTCATTTCAGCAGTAGTGTTATGATTTTGCTAAGTAAAAGATGAAGTTTTTGAATTATCAATTAGTATGTTTCTTATCGTAATTTAATAAAAGATTGTTATTGTTACTTTAGATCTTTTCAAGATTTTCTTCATGATGGTTTAATAGAATATTTGGATGTCAACGAAGAAAATGATAGTTTAATTGCCGTTTACGAAAAACACATCACCAAGTAAGAAATGACTTTACAACGATTCAATTACCACATCTGATCCTCAAATGCACTCTTCTCACCTTTTATAATTTCTACATTTATCCATGAGATAATATCCTATGATCCTGTACATCTTCATATTCTCTCCCAATGTCCTCTTATATAATCATCATCAACATCGTATCAAAAATATATAGTTAATATCTAAACAACCTTCTTCCTTATTGAAGCAACATTCCATAACACTATCACATTCCCACTTACTTCTTACACAGATTCATTCGATCATATTAACCGGCATGTGCTTTTAAGTTTCACACAGATACCATTACTTTCATGCAGATCTTCAATTCTATTTTGCACTAAAGTCGGTTTTCTTTGATATTTTTTCAATGTCGATCGCTGATTCCAAAACTATGTCAGTTAGGCTTTCATCTCTAAGAACATCTCGTATTTTGACTACGTACTCAAGCTAGGATCATTTCCATTTTGACCAACTAAACTAAGACCGTTTCCTATTTTGAGTACTTAGTTTTTCATCTTGCATTGTAGAGAGACAACTCATTTAGAAATCGAACCGTTCACAATCCTCGGTGTTTGTGCTGGTCTCATACCTTATCCCCATCACAACCAATCTCCTAGAAACACATATCAATGTGCGATGGGAAAGCAAGCAATGGGTAGGTTTAAGAAAATTTACGTCATCACGATACCTTAGACATTGATCTTAAATTAGGTAACTAATGATATTGTGGACATTTATGTTTCGCGCTCTAAAATGACGTCGTTCTTACTTAGGTTCTATTGGTTATAACCAACGAAACAGGTGTGTTTGCGACAAGTTTGAAATATGTAGAGCGTCATTTGGGTATAGATGTGTACGCATTGGAATATAAATATTTGTGCTTTAAGAAAAGGTTGTATTTTTACATGTATATCTGCTTCGGTTTATCGTAGAATCGACTCGTTATTGTATAACTTGGTTTATCCTCAAGCTCCCATGGTAAAGACTAAGGTATATCATAAAAATGCAATTTATCATTCTCAAATCAATCATAGACATTGTATAGTGCCTTCCAATCAACAGTAGGTGACTTGGACGTGATTTGAATTCGCACCTTCGGGATACTAGTCCGCTGCTCTACCTGTTGAGGTACCAAGCCCATAGAGATTGGAGACGAGTCAAATATCTTTTAAGTTGCGTATGGACGATAGATTCTCGCCACTGTAGCAGAAGGTGTGAGTTTAAATCTCGTCCAAGATAAAGTTTTTCATGTGCATATAAAACTGTGTTAGGATTAATTTATTATATGAATTCTCTGATGATGGCTTTGGAATATGTAAATATCAACAGTAGGGATTTTATAGTATCTTCCAATTGACAATAGATAATTTATAGTACCCTCCAGTGTGATTTGGGGGATCTGGGCAACATTTTAAGTCTTTCAAAATTATTGAGGGCTTGCTCCGCCTGGTGTCCGCCTCCAATCAACCATAGAGATTGTGTAGTATCGTTCAGTCAACCGTAGAGTTTGTGTACTATCCTGGAGATTTTATGGTATCATACTTAACTTTTTTTCAGACCATTGACTTGATCCACTTTGACGAGCTGCCAGCTGGTAAGCACATTGTATTCTTATACTTACAATTTTATTTCACCTTATCATACATTATGTATGTTAATTCCATTCATTTATATTTCTTTGCGTTTATATTTCTTGGCAAGGTCAAAATGCAACAGTTGCCGTAATGAGTTACAGCGGTTATGACATTGAGGTATTGAAGAAGTACTTCAACCCGCTTCACACTAGTAATTTTTTTTATAAAAGATACTATTCGAGTAATGTTATTTGATTTCGTGTACACACAAATAGCTAAAGAAACATGCTGTTATTTGTATTAGTGGTTGCTCTTGTGATCCTTAGCTCTTTAGGCTTTAGGAAAATATGTAATCCCCCTTTATTCCTATGGACTATAGAGAAATAAGTATGTAGACTTTGAAATTTGTGAAAATTGCTCTTTGTGTAGTCAGGACGTATCTTAAATATTCTCTTTTTTATAAGCATGTCGAACAAAGTTTGGGAGAAAGGAGGGTTATAAGAGGAAGAGGCGAAATGTATTCTGAATTCTTCACTTATTTGGTGTTATTGCTTAATTTCTTCCGTTTTGTGTGTTTATAGGATGCTCTGGTATTAAACAAGGCGTCACTAGATCGAGGTATGATGTAACAGATATTATCTCAGTTCATTCACTTCTTTATTTTCTTGAATGTCTCTCTTAGTTCATTCACTTGTATATCTTCTTGATTATCTTTCTCAATTCATTCATTTGTATATCTTCTTGAATATTTCACTCAATTCATTCAATTTTTCATCTTCTTGAAATTCTCTGTCAGTTCATTCACTTGTATATATCTTCTTGATTGTCTCTCTTAGTTCATTCACTTGTATATCTTCTTGATTATCTTTCTCAATTCATTCATTTGTATATCTTCTTGAATATTTCAGTGAATTCATTCAATTTTTCATCTTCTTGAATTTCTCTGTCAGCCCATTCACTTGTATATCTTCTTGAATATCTTTCTCAATTCATTCATTTGTATGTCTTCGTGAATATTTCTCTTAGTTAATTCAATTCTTTAATATCTTGAATGTCTTTCTTAGTTCATTCATTTGTATATCTTCTTGAATATCTTTCTCAATTCATTCACTTGTATATATATTCGTATATCTTCTTCAAATCTTAGTGACCGTGAATTCAGAAAGTTTTTGATAACTTTCTGATGAACGACTTGCACGAAACGTCTAAAGATACAATTTATCTTTCAGACAGTCTTCACAAAAGCCTTGTGTCTTTATAGTTTATAGTTTATAGTTTATACTTAGAACGTATAGCTAAATGTTAATTAATCGGTGAATTTTTCAACTGAAAGGTTTTGGAAGATGCTTAGTGTATCGTAAACAGAATTGTGTGTTAAGGAGATATGCCAATCAGGTAATGAAAACCAGAACTTTATAATAAAAACGTATATTTTATAATCATATCCAGGATTATTGGGAAGATGTATTCTTCAGTGATGGACGAGTAATGGCTGTACAATGGTAAATGATGAAAGTGGAAATGTTGTGGTGCGATGATGAATAGTGAAAGTATGAAATGTTATGAGAATTAATGATGGAATTGGGAAATGGTGTGGTGTTGAATAATGGAAGTATGAAATGGTGTGGTGTTGAATAATAGAAGTATGAAATGGTGTGGTGTTGAATAATGGAAGTATGAAATGGTGTGGTGGTGAATAATGGAAGTATGAAATGGTGTGGTGTTGAATAATGGAATGAAATGGTGGAATGGAAGGAAGGAATGGAATGGAAGGAATGGAAGGAATGGAATGGAAGGAATGGAAGGAATGGAATGGAATGGAATGGAATGGAATGGAATGAATGGAATGGAATGGAAGGAAGGAATGGAATGGAATGGAATGGAATGGAATGGAATGGAATGGAATGGAATAGAATGGAATGGAATGAAAATGGAATGAAATGGTGGTGGAATAATGGAATAATGAAATGGTGGTGAATGAATGGAATGAAATGGTGGAATGGAAATATGAATGGTGGTGGTGGAATGGAATGAAATGGTGTGGTGGTAAATAATGCATGAAATGGTGGTGGTTGAATAATGGAAGCATGAAATGTGGTGTTGAATAATGGAAGCATGGAATGGTGGTGGGTTGAATGAAATGGAATGGTTGAATGAAGGAATGGAATGAAGGAATGAATGGAAGGAAGAATGGAAGGAATGGTGTTGAATAATGGAAGTATGAAATGATGTGGTGTTGAATAATGATAGCATGAAATGGTGTGGTGTTGAATAATGAACGATGAAATGGTGTGGTGGTGAATAATGAACTATGAAATGGTGTGGTGTGATAGTAAATGATGGATGTGAGATTTCATATACTTATGTTAATAAACACTAGACTCGACTTTTTTATCTTATAGACGTTTGATCGCGTAATGGGTAAGTATTGAGTTAGAAAATCAATATTATTTGTGATAATAAATGAAATTAAACTTTCACGAAAATTTCAATATTTTGAACAAATCGTGTCCCACCAGCTAACGGATCAAATGTTTTCTTCGTTGTTAAAGTCGTGTTTTTACCAGGCCCCAGTCGCGATGCGCTGACCAAGGAAGTAATATGGAAGCACAAGGCACTCGGTGAAGATGGAATCGTTGCTCCTGGTGGGTAAAATTTCGTATTTATTTGCTGCAGGTGCATGATTATTAAATAAAATTACATCACCAGTACATATTCCAATTTTTTTGTTAACATTGTGCTGAGCATTTCACGTCTACATTAAATATACTTTAATTGAGTGATTAATCCTACAAACTGATTGGATAATAGAGTTCAAGATCGCCAGAATGCATTGTTTGCCAAAACATAATCGTGTCGCTTACCAGCCGATCATTTATACCATAACAACCAATCGGCTTGAGTGTGTCGGTATCCAATCAAATTGCAGAGGAATACGATGGTACATTTTCTTCTCAAATGAATACTCAATTAAAATTGATGAATTTTTTCCATTTTCCATTCAGCAAAAAATCAGCATTGTATTTGACTCTAGAACAAATTTTATAGGATTTTAAAAAAAATGCAATGAAGTGAATATCATTCATATATGTCATAGACATTTTGGTTCGAAATGAAACTCGTGGTTTACAAATTTACTTTCGATTTCACTGTGAAATGCACTGCGTTTTCTGCCATCACAACGATTAGTTCGTAAAATTTTGAAAACGCGGGCGAAAAAATTGTCGGTGGAAATGCTAACTGTGTTTTTATGGCAGGCGAAAAACTGGAAAATGGCCAACTTCTTGTGAACAAATCCATGCCGATTGCATCGAGTAGACAAGCAGGTACATTATCTTACAACTTTTTGAAGTCCTACTTGATATGACGAAATGCGTCAATCTGGCGATGGTTGTTGTTGTGAAGTCGAAAGCTGTCACTTGTATTTGCAATCTTGAGACGTAAAATAATGTTTATGTGATGTGAAAATCTAATTTTATTATTGTTATATTATTTATGTACGTATTGTATGATTTCCAGGTCAAGGAATGGCTGCAAGTGCCGAATACCAAGATGTCCCTGTGAGGTACGTTTAGTTGAAGGTATATTCTCTTATGAGAATATTTTGCGATCTATGTATTTTGATGTTATTGTTTTCAGCTACAAAGGTCCAGTTGGTTGTTTTGCCGAAAGGGTATTAGTATCAGCTAACGAAGATGGGGTAGGTTATACAAAAAAGTTTGTCTTAGTCGACCAAACCTCTGTGCTAGCAGTTGTTATACGAGACAGTTTTTTATAATTCATCTTCCTTCATGACAACATGTGTCATGATTTTATCGTTCGTTTGCGTCATCTCATGACTTATATTGATCTTCGGAAACTTCAAATATTTTCTCTTACATCACAGGATCCTTTGATCAAAATACTATTACGTCAAACGCGTCGACCTGAGATAGGCGATAAGTTCAGCAGTAGACACGGTCAGAAAGGGTGTGTTTAATGCTCTTGTTACACGATTGATCACGTGATATATTTACGACAGTATTTTTCATAAACGAAGTATTGTTGTACGACTGTCCACATCGTACAAAAAATTTTGTCACGTGATTTTATTGATTGTTCACGTGATCTTTTGTCACTTTTTCTCCTTTAGTGTCGTTGGTTTAATTGTAAACCAGGAAGACATGCCTTTCAACGAACTAGTTAGTGAACATTGTCATCATAAAACCAAAATCTCGTGAAAATCTGTTTTCTGTTCTTAGTTCTTGTTCACACACGAAGCTTTTGTTTTATCTCATTTTCTTCGGGTTCTTTTTCTTCGTTTTAGGGTATTTGTCCTGATGTGGTACGTAATATTACATTCACGATTTGCGTGTTATCTTTCTCGTGTAGTAATGATATTTTTTGTCTCCTTTTTTAGATTATGAACCCTCATGGATTTCCATCTCGTATGACAGTGGGTAAACTTATTGAACTGCTCGCTGGAAAGGCAGGACTTATGGACGGTCGACGTCGATATGGGACTGGTAGCTACAATAACTTGACTCAGTGGAGAAGCCAGCTAGTTTTTCCTAATATAACACAAAATTTTTAGCCAAGCTTCATTCATTTCTTTAGAAAATTCATTTTACTCAATTTTTTCCCAATAAATGAATAAATGAATGTTTGAATGGTAGGAGTAATAAACGGGCTGGCTTCTCAACTACTCTTACTGTTTCTTTGCATGATGATTTATTCCGTTGCATCGCGGCAATATGCAGCAAACATTAACCGTTTTTCATCGTGGATTTTGTAGCTTTTGCTGGTGATAAAGTACAAGATGTCGGTCAGGTTCTCGTTGATAACGGGTTTAATTACGACGGTAAAGATTATTTTACCTCCGGAATAACTGGGTATGTACTTATATTAACCTACATGATCTTTATTCGCTTTTGAGATCGAACATTTCTATAGTGTAGTGTACTTTATTGTACTCCGAACCAACCATAAACCCTGATGATATTCGTAGATACCGACCTGATCTTCACCTCCAATAAATTTTCTTCCCTTTGTTTTCACATATGTACCTTCGTGTCCTCTTTTTATTACACTCTGTTTTCACATATGTACCCTTGTCCTCTTTTTATTACACTCTTTCAGCGAACCTTTGGAGGCTTATATATACTCGGGTCCAGTGTATTATCAGAAATTGAAACATATGGTCATGGATAAAATGCACGCTAGAGCGAAGGTAAGGTTTCTCAAATCTTTTATGACAAGCCACTGATATGATCGGAGGTATTGGAGGTTAGTGGGAGGGGTGGGGCGGGTGCATGATTTCTTTAATTTTTTGTAAAATGATCAGATGACTGTCGTATAGAGAACGACTCATATTTTTGTTATTCATCTCAAGGGTCCACGAGCAGTTCTTACGCGTCAACCAACCGAGGGTCGTTCAAGGTACTTTAACCTTTCTATGTCTTCTGCGGTCACTAATGGAGCCGGTAAAATCAGCGCAATGCTTAAGGGTGCATTTCTTTATAGAGAAGGAGGGTTGCGTCTTGGTGAGATGGAAAGAGACTGTCTGATTGGTTATGGAACAAGGTGGTTTTTTTTTGAAATCGTTGTCATCTTTCTTTGTGTAAAGCTTGTTTGTGGATTCTGAAAACATTCAATATCACTCTAATTTCACTTAATTGCGTTGAAGCTTATGTCCAATTTGCAAATTTGTTGCAAAGTTTCGGAGTTCGTTAAGACAGGTCCCCATTAACAGAGAATTTCTTATTCCTTTTAATCTGCAACGAATTCACACAGTTTGAGACATCCGCATCAAATTTTCGAGCGACGTTCATTTTTCTTTTTCAGTATGTTGCTGGTCGAACGTCTCATGATTTCCAGCGATCAATTTGAGGTCGATGTTTGTGCAAAGTGTGGATTAATTGGTTATTCAAGTTGGTGTCACTACTGTCAATCTTCTCACAATATTTCTTCCATAAAAATACCTTACGCTACAAAACTTCTTTTCCAAGAACTCATTGGAATGAACATTATTCCTAGGCTAACCTTAAAACCGAGTGTAGAGTAAATTGTGTGTGTTTGAAAAAGTGTTTATGTTCGTGTACTTATTTGCGAACTGTTGAGATCAAAAAGAATTGATTGGTATAAGTCACATATGCCGAGTGTACGTCTCCCGGGCTGGGAATTTTTTCCTTGTTCTTTTACCCGGCATACGTAAATTTGTGGTGTGGAAATGTTTTTTTTTAAAGAAACTTTTATGTTTCCCCTATTATGTATTCAAAAAATTATAAAAGCAATTAATTTTGCATAAACATGACTTTTCAACAGCATGTTTACGGTGGTCAGTGATGCAGGCACTTGAAAAATGTGTTCGAAACCTGTGTAATATCAAAATCTTACTATTCGATGTGTCATTTTCATTAATATGTAGTTCTCTTAGAAGCAGTTGAGAAACTGTCGTAACAATGTCCCAAGACGTTTTGTTGGATCTAAGCTTCCTAACCGAAAATGAGAGAGATTTGATCAACAGCGTACTTAACAAAGACGCTGTATTACGACAGTCCGAACAGCAACGCGTTGGGTAAGAAGTTTTCATAAACAAATTACTGACTTTTTCGGTTCCCCCTTCCTCGATAATTGTAATACTTTAAATGAAGATATGAACATTCTTTCAAATGTAATACGTATTGGCATGTGTTTGTGTGTATTTAAAGTCGAACTCTATATGTATTAAGTTGCGTGTAAACTTTTCTCGATAGTTCTTTGAGGAAAGACTTGAACGATTTGAAGGAGAATGGTTTGCCCGAAGAAGAAATTCAAACACGAAATGAAAAGTACTGCGCCAGGTGTCAGACGTACTTCGGGATAATTTTCAATCGCGGAGCTTATTGTCCTAGATGTCAACTAAAAATTTGCAACTCTTGCCGTGTACCAAATGCCGAAGATGGGTGGATATGCACTTTATGTCACAGAGTCAGGTAACATTTCACAGATATAATGAATAGTCGTGGAACTTTTAAACACTTTGTAGTCATTAAACATTTACGCAAAGATAACACAAACCGCATACTGCTTTCATATATAAATACAATAATTTCAAACTTTTGTGGCATTTGTGCGGTGAGAATTTATTAAAGCGTAATTGAACAAATGTTGCGACAAAAGTATTTCCCCTGAAATATTTGTATCTCTTTATCGATTATGATAAGAGTTAAGAGATACTTTCTTTGCTGGCGTTGATCGCCTTTTCGCCGATAAATATATTTAATTTCATGATAGTGGCGCCTTCTGATATTTTTGTTATTACACTGTCAAAGATTATAACACAGATTAAAATTAAATACCGGCCACTCCGCGGGGATTCACTAATCCACTATTGAATATTTTTGTAAACATTCGATCTTCGATGGCAACGCGCTCGTATAGAGTTATTATTAACATTGGTTTAGTATTGTTATTGCGATAGAGTTAACGAAATTTTTTCTCTCTGAATTGATATTTTATGTGGAGTCAATTACGTAGCGGAGCGACAGATATTTATGACTTATCGTGTATTAAATGTTTCAAAGTTTTGAAATTAGACATAGCTAGACGTGTTGATTTGAAGATACACACAAAGTACATGCATTTCCATTTCGTCATTTTTTAAAGACGTCATTTCTTGGGGATGTTAATATTCCGCCCTATTCTTAAAATTTTAATGTCACTTTAAACAAATTCTTGACGTCAAAATATTTTTAAAAAGTTTCATCTTGCACTATGACGTAAAATTGTTTTTAGTAGGAGGCGCAGGGAGGAAGGTGGTTCCCTACGGTTTAACCTTTGACAAAGACATTTTATACGCTATTCATCTTTTCTAACAGAACAAAAATGCTCTGCTGAGCTGCGGTTCCTTTATGAGCACAGACTACGTTGTTATTGAATAAGATCCAAATAAAAACAATACATTTTTCCATTTCAGAGAAGTGAAGGCACAGTCTGGTGCTTGGTTTTTCCAAGGTCATAAACAGAAAAAGGGCAGTCTATTTGGGAGTACGTTGGTCCGTCAGTCTTTACGACGTTACCCTAACAACGAGACCCAACCTTACAAAGGTCTGTGTTTTGAAATGCTGTTATTATTATTACTTTATTGGCTAGCAGTTTTTACTGAGGGGACTTAATTTGGGTGTCAAGTTTCGGAGGAGGGAGAAAGGTTGCTTTGCCTGACAAAAGTCGTGTGTGTATAATTTTTTAAATTTTTCATGGTAAGAGTTGTATAACTTTCTTTACTGTTGGGGGTAGTAAGATTTGTATAACTTGCTTTACTGTTGGGGGTAGTTAGAGTTGTGTAACTTGCTTTACTGTTAGGGCTAGTTAGAGTTGTGTAACTTACTTTAATGTAGAGGGTAGTAAGATTTGTATAACTTGCTTTACTGTAGAGGGTAGTAAGATTTGTATAACTTGCTTTACTGTAGAGGGTAGTAAGATTTGTATAACTTGCTTTACTGTAGAGGGTAGTAAAAGTTTATAACTTGCTTTACTGTAGAGGGTAGTAAGATTTGTATAACTTGCTTTACTGTAGAGGGCAGTAAAAGTTTTATAACTTGCTTTACTGTAGAGGGTAGTAAGATTTGTATAACTTGCTTTACTGTAGAGGGCAGTAAACGTTTTATAACTTGCTTTACTGTAGAGGGTAGTAAAAGTTTTATAACTTGCTTTATTGTAGAGGGTAGTAAGATTTGTATAACTTGCTTTACTGTAGAGGGTAGTAAGATTTGTATAACTTGCTTTACTGTAGTAGGTAGTAAAAGTTTTATAACTTGCTTTATTGTAGAGGGTAGTAAGATTTGTATAACTTGCTTTACTGTAGAGGGTAGTAAGATTTGTATAACTTGCTTTATTGTAGAGGGTAGTAAGATTTGTATAACTTGCTTTATTGTAGAGGGTAGTAAAAGTTTTATAACTTGCTTTATTGTAGAGGGTAGTAAGATTTGTATAACTTGCTTTATTGTAGAGGGTAGTAAGATTTGTATAACTTGCTTTATTATAGAGGGTAGTAAGATTTGTATAACTTGCTTTACTGTAGAGGGTAGTAAGATTTGTATAACTTGCTTTACTGTAGAGGGTAGTAAAAGTTTTATAACTTGCTTTACTATTAAGGGTGATATGAGTTGATTAATTTCCTTTACTGATGAGGTGATGAAAGTTATGTGACATTCAAGAGTTTTATTGCATCTTATTAAAGAGAACGTTTTTTTTAATCATTATATTCCAGGAAATTCATACATCAAAGATGATGACAATAGACATAAATTTCAAAACAAAACAATCATTGATATGGATGAATCAGAGGATGAAAGTGAATTCGACAGTGAAGACGAAAGTGTGGATCAAAGCGCAGTGTCTGACGAAACAAATTCAAAAGGTTTGTACTGTTATATTACTTCAATGTTAAAGTACATACTGAACTATAACTTTGTAAATTGGGGATTATTGTCGCACTATAAATCACCATTATTTTAATCTAGTACAAATTATATTAACATAAATATATTTACGACATAGAATACCTCATTATAGAGGAATTTTGAGGCTTTTTGCACAACGCCAGGTTAATTCTATCCAATGGATAGCGCCTTACTTCGAACATTAAACAAGTTTGTTTCTTTTGACGAAAGAGCTTTCCTTCTTTCTCTCTGTTATCATCTTTGAATCGACGTTGTAAACTATTGATTTTGCACTTAGAATAATAGCTATCTGCGTTCAAAAAGATCTTTTCAATCGATTGTAAACATATTTCTCATCCAAGCATCGTGCAAGAGGCACCACGGAATATTTTGTACTATCCAAAGCTCTCACTACAAGTCCGACCAATTTAAACTTACGTATGAATAGAAATGTTGAAATTTTTGTAAACGGCAATGTTTTATAAAAACTTACTCGTAATAGTTGTAAAAAGGCACAAAATTAATAAACTAAAGTGCGAAGATGTTTTCTGACCTTTTTTCTGACGTTAGGTGGGTCGGACACTAGTGAGAGTTTGGATTCTGATCATGATGAAATATTTGTCTCGTATACCGAGTACTCCACTCCCTTGCCCGAGATGAGGATAGGACAGAAAAAAGGTAACATTGGTGTACATCGAAGGTCTTTTACCGATAGCGAGAATGACGATAGTGCTGCGGTTGGCAAGAACAGTAATTCAAAAGCTGACGACAAGAAACCAGGTGGACAAGAGAGGACAACGGGGAACATCGAGAGTTATATGAAGATGAAGGGGGTTAATGTAAATGTTCCCAGATTTTCTGGCAGGTTAAGTAAAGATGAAGATATGGCTTATGTGTCCGCTCCAAAGTTTGAAATTCCTGGTAAAAGACGTTTGTTTGGTAGTACTAACGATCTTCTACATGATAATGAACAACAATTCTCACACTCAATCCGTCGGTCTAGCTCCGAGGAATTGGTGATGAAACAGCCAAACATGTCATTAGAGAATGAATATCCAAATGTTAAAGACAAATCAAGAAATGTCACAACACTTCAACAACACAAGGAAAGTTTAAAGGATTTCGATGTTGACGATCATTTGTTTGAACAGAATGTTAATAGCTTGGAGAGTTATCAAAATAAGTTAAATGTGGAGGAAATGGAGCATGTTCCGGAAAATAAAGTTGAAGAGGAGGAAATGGAGCATGTTCCCGAAAATAAGTTTGATGAGGAGGAAATGGAACATGTTCCTGAACATAAAGTTGATCAAGAGGAAGTAGAGCTTGTTCCAGAAAATGAATTTGATCAAGAGGAAGTGGAGCTTGTTCCAGAAAATGAATTTGATCAAGAGGAAGTAGAGCTTGTTCCAGAAAATGAATTTGATCAAGAGGAAGTAGACCATGTTCCTGAATACAAATTTGATCAAGAGGAAGTAGAGCTTGTTCCAGAAAATGAATTTGGTCAAGAGGAAGTAGAGCATGTTCCTGAATACAAATTTAATCAAGAGGAAGTAGAGCTTGTTCCAGAAAGCGAATTTGGTCAAGAGGAAGTAGAGCATGTTCCTGAATACAAATTTAATCAAGAGGAAGTAGAGCTTGTTCCAGAAAATGAATTTGGTCAAGAGGAAGTAGAGCATGTTCCTGAATACAAATTTGATCAAGAGGAAGTAGAGCTTGTTCCAGAACATAAAGTTGATCAAGAGGAAGTAGAGCTTGTTCCAGAAAATGAATTTGATCAAGAGGAAGTAGAGCATGTTCCTGAATACAAATTTGATCAAGAGGAAGTAGAGCTTGTTCAAGAAAATGAATTTGGTCAAGAGGAAGTAGACCATGTTCCTGAATACAAATTTGATCAAGAGGAAGTAGAGCTTGTTCCAGAAAATGAATTTGGTCAAGAGGAAGTAGAGCATGTTCCTGAATACAAATTTGATCAAGAGGAAGTAGAGCATGTTCCTGAATACAAATTTGGTCAAGAGGAAGTAGAGCTTGTTTCAGAAAATGAATTTGATCAAGAGGAAGTAGAGCTTGTTCCAGAAAATGAACTTGATCAAGAGGAAGTAGAGCTTGTTCCAGAAAGTAAATTTGATGAAGAGGAAGTAGAGCTTGTTCCAGAAAATGAATTTGATGAAGAGGAAGTAGAGCTTGTTCCAAAAATGAATTTGGTCAAGAGGAAGTAGAGCTTGTTCCAAAAAATGAATTTGATCAAGAGGAAGTAGAGCTTGTTCCAAAAAATGAATTCGGTCAAGAGGAAGTAGAGCTTGTTCCAGAAAATGAATTTGGTCAAGAGGAAGTAGAGCTTGTTCCAGAAAATGAATTTGGTCAAGAGGAAGTAGAGCTTGTTCCAGAAAGTAAATTTGATCGAGAAGAAGTAGATCTTGTTCCAGAAAATAATGTTGAGGAGGAGGAAATGGAACATATTCTCGAAAACAGTCGCAGTCTTGAAATAGAAGACGATGTATCATCGTGGCATGAAAATCTTGAGGAACATTCTGACTTTGAGAATGATTTTAGGGCTATGGGAGACAAGGATGATTTCGATAATTTTGTTCAAAGTGTTGAACACAAATCCAATACAGGTTCAAAGGATAACCTACCCACAATGCTTCAAGGTAAAAGTACTACAACCGACGGGGAGACTTGTCCTGTGCACGTGAATAATAAAGAGTTTTCACAAGAACAGAAAATATTCGAAACAGAAATGGAAATAGCCGATGATCAGAAGGATGTTAGTCTTAGTTTAGAGACTGGAAACGATTCTTTGTCTTTCCTTAATGTTGGTAGCTTGGAAAATACAAAAGAGTCCTCAGTGAATGACGAGTTTTCTGAGAAGAGGGTGGAAGATAATTCTTCCTTTATTACTATCTCATTATATCCACAGATGACCTCAAACCATCTTAATGACATGAAAAACGATGCACATACTGAAAACGATGCTTTTTTCGATGTAGATGCCAATGAAGATAAGAAGAACAAAGAAACGGCCGATGACATGGCAGCCCAGGTGGATCTTGAATTCAGTGAAGACTGGGAGAATAGAGAGCTAGCCGACTACATGCCCGTCCAAGTAGATTTTGAACCCAATGAAGATATGCAATATAAAGAACCAGCTGACAACATAGCAACCGTTGTGTATCATGAACCTATTAAAGTTTGGAAGAAAAAAGAACCAAATGACGACATGGCAACCCAAGTGAGTTATGAATCCAGTGAAAGTGGGGAAAATAAAGAAGCCCTGATAGATCATGAACCCAGTGAAGATAGGGAGAATAGTGAGCTAGCCGACTACATGCCAGTCCAAGTAGATTATGAGCCCAATGAAGACAGTGAGAATAGAGAGCTAGCCGACTACATGCCTGTCCAGGTGTATTATGAATCCAACGAAGATGTACAATATAAAGAACCAGCTGAAAACATTTCAACCGTTGTGTATCATGAACCTAGTAAAGTTTGGAAGAAAAAAGAACTAACTGACGATATGGCAACCCTGTTGGGATATGAATCCAGTGAAACCGTGGTGCATTTGAGTCAGTTGAAAACAGATGACAAGCTCATGGAAAATTCTAGGGTACATTTGGGAAAAAGTATTCCAGTATCAGTGAGAGAGAATACTTCGGAGGAGACCATGTTGAACGACCATGAGAATATTGAAGATTTCACCACGAATAATGCCCATTTTATGATCTCAAGAAATGTCCACTCAGGTAATGCCTTGTGTTAAATAGTGTTTTGGGAGAAATGACTGCCAGATACCTGTAAATGACACGAGAATAACAAGTGATGTGGCTACAGTTATCTACGGTCAATCGGAAATTATGGTTGGCTGATGCAAATGCTAGCATAACATTGTAGCACTTTCTGAATTTGATATCAACAACTGAACATCGAAATCTCATTCATTTCTAGAGCCCGAAGATTCTTCTGAGTTGGAAATGAATACTCCTGATCGATTACAAGACGTTAGCAAAGAAGGGCTGGCGATCGATGTCGATCAACGAAGTTTGGATCTCGGAAATCAAAAATATTCAGAGTTTGATAAGGAAGCTGACGAGGTCATTGTGAACGATCCAAATGAGAGCGAAAACGCAGAGAAAGGTGAAGATTCATGCGAGATGAGAATAATGGCTTTAGAGAAATTCTCAGAATCATTTGCTGTTGTTAATCATAATACAGGGAAAGAGAACACTCAGTTTGATGGTTCAGACGATGAGAGATCAGCCGATCGTTTGCAATATAAAGGAGTTGCCCATACCGACATGGATTCGAAAACACTCAACGATTCGGGATACGTGGGTTCAAATGTAAACTTTAACGTTAAACAAACACCTTCAATTTCAGGCGTGGAAGCATCATCTTCACCTCACCAAGATAGAACAATAAAGTTTTCGGTAAGTAGAATTGCAAAGTTTGGTTTTCTAACTCCTTGTTGTAGTCACAATATAGACACAAACAGTAGTCCCACTCGATAGGAGTTTTTTGTGCAGCGCATATCTTGTTACGCATGTGATTAGGATAGCGGCAACCAGGAAATTGCATTTGCTGACCAATAGCAGCGCATTGAGGTGGCTAGCCGCAGCCAGTAATCACAGGACTAAGTTGTACAGTGAAGTGGGACTACTCTTTGTTTCTATACTGTGGTTATAGTTAAATGAATGGTTTAAACACAGGAATGTTGCTACCAGGTGCTAGAAACCTAATGGGAGGAGGGTGTATTGTATATTCAGTTGTGCCCGACTGATGTCCTGTGAATTGGCATTCGAAAAAATCAGTTGGGCACAATTATATATGATATATGAACGTTCTAGCGTCTTCACTGATCGTTGCATGTTTGTTGATGTATGGATTGTCCAGGTTAGCGGAGCCCTTGAGAACAAGGTTGTCGAAACGTCAGTCAACCTTCTCAGGGCTCCACTAACCTGGACCATTTGCATCTTTGTTATAGTGTTGTGCACATTTTTCTCGGTAGGGGATTGGGGGTGAAGTACATTGAGGGATCCCTGCAAGGGTTGCTATTTTATGGTCTATTGATTAGTGACGTAATGTTTATGAAAATGTCTGTGCTCTTGGGCTTGTAATGTTACTTAATCATAGGATTATCACGTGAGGCAAACTGTCCATTTTCCAAGCGAACCTTTTGATATTTTTCTGTTGTAATTTTGTGATGAATAACCCTGAGACCAGTTTTATAAAAATATGCATTATTTAAAGCTGGTATTTGAACACGATTTCAAGAAGTGATGGTCGATGGTAAATCCAAGGGCGGTGGAACATTAATAATTGGGGGCTATTATTCATATATGCATATTTACATTATTAGCTTCTATTGAAATCAATTGTGTTTACGGATTATAACATACGAATATATGAATATAGCCCCCCCCGTCCTAATTATCAATGTTCCTCCGTCACTGGGTAAATCAGAATACATTGTCGTGATTTTAACAATTTTTTGGCTAAAAATTTTCTAACCAACGTGGTTGTTATTTTTGAAGCGATGTTTTGAATTTCAAATGAGTTGCTGTAATGTATTCTGACTTCTCAGGACACGCCACTGATTTCCAGAGCCTCTTGAAAGTTTTCTTTATCGGAGGTCATTTTTTCTTCATCAAAATTATTCAAGCGTGCGTTTTCGAGCATTTGCCATTGTCATGCAAACAAACCCTCAAATTGATGGCATTAATACCCATAGACGCTGTCTAAAAAATACGATACACTTATCATAAAGACTTCTCTAGTTCTTGACGTTGCGATCCTATCTCTATCGCTGTCCTGTATCGTTGTAATAAGCGAGGATGTTTTCTCATAAAACAACCACAGTTGAACAAACTGTTTTTTGTAAAAAAATGAATCGATAATTCGAAATGTTGTGGACTATTATTTCTTCCACATGGATTACCACACGTTTCCTCTCGGGGCTCAGCAATGTGAACGCGCTCAACCAACACTTCACAGCAAGAAATTGCCTTTTTCGTTGATGTGTTGCTGTTGCTATCGGCATAAAAGTACGAAAGAGGTAAACGTTTTTTTCTACTTAAAGTTCGTTGGCTGTTTGTATTTGCTATTTGTATTTACAACGAGAATGAACACGAGTCAAGACGATGAACTTATTCGTGCGAACTCACTACAGTTGTTTCTTACACAACAGATGTAAGAATTGTGCTGTAAAAGTACGTTGCGCATTTGTTTCAGGTAATCAACTTTAAGATCAGTCTTGGCAAAAAGCCTGCCGCGGAAGCTCTTCACTGATATTTATTACGAATTGTAAATTTTGTTATATTGATACGTCCGAGTGTACCCCCATGAAGTTTTATTGGACGAGTGGATATGTTTGAAATACTGGCTGAAAACATTTGCTGTATTTCTGTAATTATTTGTATAATTAACATGGTTGCCATGGGACCTTTTGTAGTTACAGGGACGTTTGCTGACGTATTTCCCTTAATTATAGCGACGATGGGTATTAAGTACTAAATATCCCTTGTCAATATTGAAACAAGTACGCCTTGCCTTGTTTCCACATTTTGTTCTCGTCATGTAGGAATAGCGTCAGCTTGCATCTTCATTTACTCACCGCAGAATCGTTTTCAACTCTACTAAACGATAAGGGTTAATAGCACGATGTCTTTTCCAAGTCCTTTGAAGCCACACTACTTCGAGGGCTAGTTCACCAAGTCAAAAGTTCTCTTTGTTTGACTGCGACATCCTTTTTGCAAAGAAAATTCATACACAGGTTCAATGAACCAATTCAAAAACTGAATTCAAAATAGCTGGGTGAACTGCTGCTTCATTCCATCGCTGACCATAAACAATATACGCTTTGCACACCATCAATGGTTGTCAAAATTTAAATCAGTGAACTGAAAAATTGATAAAATTATTGTAAAACGGAAGAGTCTAAGTCTGATTATTCCCTCCGCAACCATGTTATTGCAAACTAAACGCATGTTTTTGAGGATGTTAGTGATTAAATATTCCTTGAGCCTCGATGTAATGTCGAAACCAGCGCCAAGTTTTTTGTTTTATTGTTTTAGGAAAAAGCGCCTATCATTATTACAAGCAAACCTCCCGAGGAGAAATTAGATCATGCTCATGCATCAATCGATGATTATGAGGAAGACATGGATGTTTCGTTTAAGAGATATGGAATAGGTCTTGGAAATAGACCGCTGAAGGATCAGTTGAGTCTAGTAAGTTCATAACATTGGCTTTGAAATTCGCCATCGTACTTGTAACCTTTGGAACTCTCGCCATCTTGTGTGTAATCTTTGTAACTCTCGTCATCTTACTTGTAACCTTAGTAACTCTCGCCATCTTATTTGTAACCTTAGTAACTCTTGCCATCTTATAAGTAACATTTGTAACTCTCGCCATCTTACTTGTAACCTTAGTAACTCTTGCCATCTTATAAGT
Source organism: Xenia sp. Carnegie-2017 (assembly GCF_021976095.1). Classification (NCBI taxonomy): domain Eukaryota; kingdom Metazoa; phylum Cnidaria; class Anthozoa; order Malacalcyonacea; family Xeniidae; genus Xenia; species Xenia sp. Carnegie-2017. Next base: position 10,855,812 of record NW_025813483.1, read on the forward strand.
AACATTTGTAACTCTCGCCATCTTACTTGTAACTTTTGTAACTCTCTCCATCTTAGTTGTAACCATTGTAACTCTCGCCATCTTACTTGTAAACCTTTTTAACTCTCGCCAACTTACTTGTAGCCTTTGTAAAAACCAGTTATTGCCTCAAGCCTCGACAAGTTGTCGTTTACAAATGCGCGTCGTGGCTGGATATTACTTTGATATTACCTTGATTCTTTGTGTCCTCGACTTATTTCCATCTTCACTATCGTATTTTGGTGTTATTATATATCATGTGCGAACCTTTATCTGTTTATTCTTTGTTTTTGAACGCACGCTATCCTTTTTGATTATTATAAAAATTCGCAATAATCTCACCCACAAAACTTGCTGCTCCGGAGCTGGCTCTGCCACCCTGCCCCTCTCTCTGCACCAACCCACCCACCCCCACCACATCAACTTCTTGACAAATAACTTCTGTGTGAGATTCTCTCATTTCTTACGTCCCATCTGATAATTTGACATAAACTTGTGTCCTCTGCAGGGGAGTCGTGAAAGTATTATGAGTTACTACAGCAACGCCGGGGGTGAGGTGTATGGAAAATATCCAGTGAGTGGCGAGATCCTGTTTGGCATGAAATACGATCATCAGGGTCAAGAATTTCAGATTCAGGTCCATCAAGCGCGTGATATAGCGGCCGTTGATAAGAAGCATAATATATCAGATCCGTGAGTATCCGTCCAGTTATCATGAAATTGAGAAAATAGATTACATATACAATAGCTATAACATTTAAGTTCATGATGACTCTACTGTCTTTGATACCAAAACTAAAGTAATAATCAGTGAGTATCCGTTTAGTTACCATCATATTGACAAAGTAGATTATATATAATGTAGCCATATGGTCGTAAGATTTAGATCCATTATGACACTAATTCCGTGAATACCAAAAATAAAGCAATACTTCATGTCTCGTTTAGTAGATGGAATATGTGGAATTATATGGAAATGAATTATAACCCGTTTTATCCGACTCAAACCCTTCACTATAGTGTATTCACTGGGAGCTGCTCTCTCTAACTTCCAAGTTCGCTAATGTTTTTCTTGTTTTTCTATGAAGTCTTGCTCTTCTTTTTTTCTCTTTTTTTTTCATTTTGTTTGCCCTCTCCTTCTCCTTTTTTCTTATTTGAGCGTTTCTTGCCTTATTTTTAGCTACGTTAAGACTTACTTGTTACCCGACCGCAGTCGCGACGGAAAGAGAAAATCAAAGATCATAAAGAAGACCATCAACCCTATCTTTGACGAAATACTCACGGTGAGTTGACGTCAAAAAAAAACAGTGCGCAGTCTTGTAGCTACACTCAACGTCTCCTTATCGTTACCGCTGTTGCTATGTCTTTTTATATAATTGTGATACACAATCTACTGAAACTCTGTTGTAACATCTTGGAAAAATTTGACAACGAAATCTCGCGTGTTGCCTATAATCACGCTCTTTTACGGTTTCTACCAAATTGTACGTTGTTTTAATCCATCTTTAATTTTTGTCGCAAGTTGATATAATAAATATATTGTTGATATACAAGACGTGGGAGTAGTTAGGTTTATCGCCCGATAGGGAATAGGTTGCTTCTGCGATAGAGAATACGTATCTTCGTTGGATGATATGAAGCAGTGATCTAAAACGCAATCTACTACATATCCGACTCCGCCAAAATTTTATAGATACGAGTGAGGCAAGCTGCCATCTTTAAAGATGGCAAAACTGACTGTGTTCTGAGTCATTGGTATGAAGTAATCAGCTAGAAGATGGCATCGTTTGTGCAAACTTTATCTTCGTTGTATTTTTCAGTACCGGATTAGATATGACGAACTCCTGCAAAGGACGTTGTGGCTAGCTGTCTGGAACAACGATAGATTTGGTCACAACGATTTCCTTGGCGAAGTTGTTCTTTCCATTGATGAATATCAGAGTTCTGGATTCAATCTTGAAGATCCAGATCCTATGTGGCGAAGTCTTTGCGAGCGGGTGAGAGTGCGCTTGATTTCACGCAAAAATCGATTAGGGGAAATTAGCTCGTGTGAAACACTTGAGGCAGAAAGTTTTCAATTTATTCTTTCGCTCATAATTTACAGCAGTCGGAAGATGTTCAATTCTCCTTCAACGGAGAGATCGTCGTTGCCCTGAAGTATGTACCACCATCAGCCGTAGTCGACAACTCGAAGAAGAAGAAGAAAAAGAAGAAGAAAGAGGAAAAGGGAGAACTTCATGTAAAGATTATCGAAGCAAGGGATCTGATTGCGAAGGATTCCAATGGGTTTTCAGATCCGTTTTGCAAAAGGTTAGCCAATGATTATATTCTCGTTTACACGGCAAATTGTCATTATTGCTTCTTGTGTACAGATCAATGATTAATGTATAGATTTCTCACGTATCTTGTACGTACATTGGAAAAAAATAGTGTTAACACAGCTCATATTGTTCCAGTTACTTGCTACCAGACAAAAGTAAGAAAACTAAACAAAAAACGAGCGTTGTGAAGAAAAGTCTGAATCCAAAATGGAACTACCATTTCATTTATGACAACCTCACTCACGAAGAGCTGATGGACAGGGTCCTAGAACTGACCGTGTGGGATTTTGATCGTGGATCCAGTAATGAGTTTCTTGGTGGAGTGCGTTTAGGTTTGGGAGCTGGGATCCAGGAATGGGATGATGCATCATCGGAGGAGCAGGCGGCGTGGAATAAAATGTTGAATAATCAAAACGAATGGAATGAAATTTCTTTGACCTTACGTGATCACATGGGCAAAAATAAGTAAGCTTAATATACGAAATTTATGTCATTTATAGATATCTATAACTGAATCCATGAGTGTGAAGGGAACATCTGGCGATGAAAATGGCGTTCATTTATACATACATGTGATTGAATAGTTGGTAGTATAAGGGAACGTTGGGTGATGTTCATGGATGTCGATTTATAGATATCCATGATTGAATAATTGGTAGTATAAGGGAACGTTGGGTGATGTTCATGGATGTCCATTTATAGATATCTATGATTGAATAATTGGTAGTACAAGGGAACGTTGGGTGATGTTCATGGATGTCCATTTATAGATATCCATGATTGAATAATTGGTAGTATAAGGGAACGTTGGGTGATGTTCATGGATGTCCATTTATAGATATCTATGATTGAATAATTGGTAGTACAAGGGAACGTTGGGTGATGTTCATGGATGTCGATTTATAGATATCCATGATTGAATAATTGGTAGTATAAGGGAACGTTGGGTGATGTTCACGGATGTCCATTTATAGATATCTATGATTGAATAATTGAGACTCAAAGGGAACGTTAAATTATAGTAATGACGTTCATTTATCGATATCTATGATTGAAAATTTGGGAATGAAAGGGAATATCAGGTGATGGTAATGGTGTTCATTTATAGATATCTGTAATTGATCATTGTGTGCTAGAGGGAACGTCTGTCAAATTTTATTGGACGTTTGTTTATGCATAGATATCATTGAATCATTGGGCGCTAAAATAATAATTCGTGGAGGCCACTCAGTTTAGTGGGGTTTTTTTTTTAATCAAATTGCTCCCCCGCTATTAACTGGTATGTTAAAGTCGCTCCTCGAAGCTATTTTTTGTAAGGTTTCGTTTACATCACTCTTACATCCGTAGTTTTTAACTTTATCCTTATCATTATTGACAATAATTTTGTAGGTTTTGTCTAAAGAAATATATTCTAAATTACGTTTTGATAAATGTGTGTTGTGTGGAGCAGTTTTTGTCTTTTGGAGTTCATCGCATTGTATAAATCGCAATTTATCGTTTTGATGGCAAACTAACACATTCGGCAAATCTGCAAGTCCGGCCATTGTGATTTTCTATAATTTTGATTGTAAAAATCCCCACGGGGGGAATTTGTTGTACATCTAAAAGACGTAGTTTGTACGAAGACTTGTTAGTCGGGCGACGCAAGACTTGGCATTCATTAGAATCACTGTTCTTTTTCAACACTATACAGCGTGTTGTTTGCTTAAGTAAGGTATGTTGTTTGGTTTTCTTTGACATTTCGAACAAGTGTTTCACTTCGTTTGTGTTCCACGCGTTACACAGTTTTTCTACATCTTTAGTATTTTGCTTTCTTGGTCGCTTGTTCTAGATATTTTTCTTGACCTGTAAACGCAAGAGTTCTTCAATAGGACTTACGAGGTATGGTTTTTTATTATTCATTTTGATTGTATCTTCTATCGAGAGTGCGACATATAACTATACGTCATTTTCTACTTCACTTAAATGTGTCTGTGATTGTATATGTACTATCCACATGGATGTTTCAATATCCTTAGTTATCTAGGGATGGACATATTTCGTGTTGTAACGGGAGATATGCGAGGCAATCCAGTATTAAGACCAGGAAACAAGAAACGAGTGTTATCCTTCAGCTCTGAAGCCTTCGTCATTGAAGAGTCATTTCCGTGCATTCTTGATCATTCAAATTCGTTTTCAAATCCAGCATTTAGTAGGAGCAAGGCAAGTAAAGATACACTTTATCAAACTACGACTTAAGTCACGCTACTCTGATTTTGTCGGATGAAATTGTGTATTGTGTATACACTGATTGTTCAAAGCTACTGGAGGTCGCCACAACTGCTCGTATTTTCTTATTAAATTAATTACAAAATTTCACTGAGTTTTCAAAATGCTGTTTTGGTAAACTAGTCCTTCGTGTCTGTGCAGATAATCGTCATGTTTTCCTGTTACTGGTTAAGTTCTGACCATGGCATGTTAGACATGCATATCCATAAAAAAAAACTAGAGAATTTGCTATTCAAATCGTCTGTAAATTATTAATGTCTGGAATTGTCAGACATGTATATTTTATCAGGTTGATCACGTACTTTTAATTCATAAAATTCCCTGAAGAATTCATCATTAATTAAAACAACCAATAACAAATTCAATGAGAACTCGTTAATCTACTATGAAAACTACTTGTTTTTGTAAAAATAGGCCTGTTGAACGTTTCATATTTATTTGTATTGTTCGGAACATAAGAGCGACTTTATAGCTAGTAAAATGTTGATGTACATCTTAGATAACCGTATTTAAAGTACTTATTAAGATAACGCGGTCACTTTTTCTCTATAATACATGTATGTGCATAGTCTGAAAACATGATTTGGACATTTATCGTTGTGAAGGTGACACGACCGCATCGGCGATGAAAGACGCGCAATTATATGAAAAACAGGATTTGCAAAATCTAAGGAGGTGTTTACGTAAAACTATTTGTCCCAATTAGCCGAGTTTATGGAACTGAATTTCATGAAGAGAAAATCCTTTTTTCCGAAGTTATTTATTTTATCTAGTGTGCGTTACAACTTCATTCAAGTAAATCTACCTCCTCCTCGACAATTGTCCTGACAAAAATTCAAAGCTTCATTATTCATACATTTCTTCACTTGCAGGATGATTTGGTAACATTTTCATCTCCGTTGGAACGACTCTCTGACGATAAGGAACCTTGTACGTCCACTGCCTATGGACATTTATCTCCAGAACGTTTCGACAATTCCTTTCATTCCGAATGTTTCAACAGAAAAGGAAATAGAATGGATAATGGTGGTCAAATGGGGATCGACAATAACATAGTTGATACATCGGAGTCGGACGAACCAGAAACCTTCAAAGCACGAATGGAAGACGCAATGTCAGAAATCGTAGCAGTTGCGAATTGCTTACCTGCTCAGTTGGATGAAACATTCCCTGAGAAAAAGAAGACTTTACAAGAGTTGGCCGAAGAATGGAGCACTCGTAAAGTACGTGAAAATAGTCGTTAATAGAAGTTTCGACGTAAAGCGCCTTAACCAATGTAAACATTGCACAAAAAGAAGGTTCCCCTAAAAAACATACTGCTATAATTTCTTAATTAATGAATCCCAGATAACACATCATTACTTACATCACTGATTTGTTAACTGACATGTGAAGAATGACGTCACCTGAATTTAAAAATACTCGAATTCAATATTAGCATTGAAAATTGGTACAATGAGTTTTACTCAATATTTATAGCAACATATTTTTTGGTAACCGTTATTTTGCGAAGCAGTTTGAAGATTATACCCGCTTATGTAGAAGCAATGTAATCGCATTTGGCCTTTTAGATACTTGCTAAGATTCATTGATTTATCAAGTATGATTTGTCAAGGGGGGACTTTCTTTTTGCGTAATGTCTAGATAAGATATTTAACAAGTTAAATAGTAAATAGTTTGGACTCTGAAGTAGAGTTAGATGTTTGTAGATGTAGATTGTCCAGATTAGTTGAGTCCTGAGAAGGACTGTGAGTGTTGATGTTAACTGACGTTTTGACAACCTCAGCGGTATACATCTTCCTCACTTCCTCACTTGACTCTGAAGATGACTACCGCTAAAGCTGTCAATACGTCACTCAACATCAACTTGGACGATCTACTTTTACAAACATATCGTACAGGTGCTTATTCGGTGAAGTTGCATGAAGAAAGTTTTATCAAAACAAGTGAATACGGATACGGATTGTTCATTGACAGATATCAATGACGAGTTAAAAAGACAAGTACCACGTTGGGTTACTGTAAAAACCTTCCTCCGTAAAACCTTTTTCAAAACTAAGAACATAATATACGGAATCGATACAAGTCGAATTACGTTTTTCAAGGCAAATTTGTACCAAATCTTGTTGAATCTATGTGTGCACTTTGACAATTTCTCAACCTCAACTTATTTAGGCTTACATGAAAACAAAAGAAGAAAACAGAGACGCGGAAATTGTTGAAGAACAGGAAGAGAACTTAGTACACCATTCTGTTTACTATTCTACATCTTCACCTTACCACGGAATGTCAGACGAAGAATACAAGTTTAAAAAAAAGCTAGAAGCTAGGCTACGCTACAGACAGGAAGAAGTGTGTATTAAAAAGACACCAGATACTCAACCTTTGATTAAATTATGTCAGATTGCCTCAATGTAATTTTCAAGTAATCCAGAACAAAGTTCATATAGATTAGTTCGAAAATATAGTATGAATAAAACACTTTCATATAGTGTTATACAATATAACTTTGTAACTTGTTATGCGTGAAAACAGTCACTTTGATTGAAAAACTTACCTCTCTCTGTTGCCGTCTTTAATTTTCCTATTTTGTTGTAATCCACGTTGTTTTCGATGTTAATTCCTCATTGTGAGCATGCCTACTTCAATTTGTTTGCTGTCTGTGAAAATAACTAATCTAACTATTGTTTCTTTGTGCACCTAAATTTTCTGATATTGTTTCTTTGTGGCTAATTTTGAGCTTTAGAAGCAATTTACTCTCGGCGTGCTGTGCAATACATATTCTATGTAGTTAATATTTAATATTATCGAACACTGCACGATGATTATATGAAGACTTCAAAGCAGTACATTGACTGAGAAATGTTCTTATGCATGTATTTTCATATCTCTGTTATGTCTTATTTAGTTCCAATGTGATTTCCTTTGATACCGAACTTGACGAAAACATCGTGGAAGCGAAGCAAAATGGTCATGTAAGTCTGCTTGATATTCAATATTTTATGAAATATATCCGTTCTCTGTTTTTTCTTTTTAAATTGAATGTATGCAACTGCAATATTCCATAACTTTATTCTTAGACCATAATTATTGACCAGTTACATGGTTGTAAATTGTTCATGTAATTTTTGAGAAGTTAATCAAATACCTTCCTTCTTTATCGTTACTGTTAAACATTCGCGTTTGCCAACCCCGTCATATCCGTATGTGTACCTATCCATGAAACCCGTTCTTGCCAAATCATATCCTATTCTCAAGATTTGAATTTTACAACCGTTGAATTTCTTCTATACCCACTGACATGTATATGTTATACTGGATGACGCATCTCGTGTTAAAATTGACGCAGGATGAACTGGCTCACAAATGAGATGAAACGCGAAAAGTGATTGATATGTTGGGACCGATATCTCTTTGAACTTCAATGTTAGCTGTATAATTTATACGTGGATGCGTAATTCAGTTTCATATACACGTCAGTTACCATGCCACCAATAGCACATGAAGACGATGCCATTTTGTAATTGCCATCAATATTTCTTAGTCAGCGGAGTCACGTGAAGTGGAGTCACATGACGATCATTTGGTACGTCATGATGAATACTACAGCCCAAGAGAATCGAAAATTGACGCTGCAATGAGGTTGAATCAAGAAAAATTTACCAAATCTTTGCCTGGTCAAACGCAGCCATCAAAGGAAAATAAGATGACCCTAGCTGAACTGGCAGCTCAAACTTCCAAAAACAGGGTATCAGTTCGTTGTCCTTTTTGTGTCGTTCACTTTTGCTAATTTTGAGATGAATTGCTTATATTTTTCTTGTTTAGGGAACATCTTCGCCATCCCGTAGCCCCGTTTTATCCGCTCGTAAAATCCAATGTCCTAAATACTTGCGTCCATTATCCGCTTCTTTTACCTCCGTTTCCACTCCAGATATCAGTTTGCACGGGGAGATCAGTTCTGGAAATGGATCCACGGGAGAGCAACAGCACATTGACGTTACGGACGAATCCCAGACTTCCATTCGGCGTTTTTCGGACGCGAGCGTACTATCGTCACGTGATTCACGATTGCGTGTGGGTTCAAATGCATCAGATTTTCTTCGAAGGCGCAGTTTGGAAACCAACGTGAGTTACAAGAGTGTTTATCCTGTCGGATAATTGTATATTTAGGAGTCGTCATTGAAGATTGTTGGTATTAACGAAAGAGAATGATTCTTATTTTGATATTTTACAGAGTTTGCGTAGTGGTAGTACGTTGAGTGTCGACGAGTCTTGGAAGGTAAGAGTTAATTCTTTATTTTTACTATGGTGGATTGCCGTAACTCTCCCCCCCCCTCTCCCAACTATATTGATATAGATAACATAGATAACATGGAAAATTTTTGAGAGTGATGTCAACCTTAGTCCCAGGGTTCACCGTTCACGTGCGCTTGTAAATATTTTAATATTGTTTTGCGTGGGCACAAATTGTCCTCAGCTTGAGGTTTTGTTTGTGTGTGGTAAGGATCGCAACAGCGGAAGTCATAATAAGATAGTTTTCGTCACCACTTTATATTCCAGGTTGCTCGTAAATTTTGAAAAGAAATTTTCTGTTTGCTGATGTCAAGCGTACAACAGCAAGAGTAGTACATCTCTACATCGCTATCTTGTCATCATTTCTAGGGGAGTCAAACGAGCGTCTATAGCATGGACGATGTCAGTGGCAGCCACGCCGTAAGCGGTGACATCATGCTAAGTTATATGTATTACAAAGGAAATTTTAAAGTCAAAATATTCGAAGCGCGAGGATTGCTTGCCATGGATGAATCGAAGAATACAAGCAACCCGTACGTCGTATTTTATCATGTTGCTTAAACCGCTTTGTTTTTTATAAGTACGAGGAATATGTATATATATATATATATGATATGGATTAATTGTTTTAACATAGCAGCCAGCTGCACGTTTTAAACAGGCAATTACAGATCCTCTTGCGTGATTCTATACATGCACGAAAATCTATCAAGTGTAACAGATATATGTTTTTTATGTCGTGTTTTCTTTCGAAAAAGTGGAGGATACATTATATCTGTAAACCAAAAACATGGAACTACTTTCTATCTTTTATGAAGTGAAAAAGTATTCAGGTCATTATTTTATTGTACATGAATGTATTCCAGGCTTTTGTCTTCCCTTTTATCGAAAGTTCCTTTTATTTTTAAGTATGTGTTATCGAATGAACAGTAGTCTTTAATCAAGAACAATTTAGCTCTTGAAAAATACATAGATGTCAAAAATATGCATTTCATCTTAATCAACGCTTGTTTTCGTTTTCAGGTATGTCAAAGTTTTTCTATTGCCAGATAAAAGTCGACAGGGTAAACGAAAAACGAAGACAAAGCATGAAACACTGCATCCAGAATTCAACGAAGAATTATTGGTAAAGCAAGGTTTAGTTCTTGGTCTTTATTCACAAACATTATCTTAGTTTAATTTTAGTTAGTGTAAAAAACTGTTCTCGTTCTCTGTTGTTCATTCATCACTTACTACACTGACACACGTTATCTTAGTTTATATATTTTGGGTAGTGTAAAGACTTTTCTCGTTCTCTATTGTTCATTCGTCACTACCTACACTGAAACATGTTATCTTAGTTTATATTTGATGCAGTATAAAGAATATTCTCGTTTTCTGTTGTTCATTCATCTCTATCTACACTGACACACGTTATCTTAGTTTATATTTTATGTAGTGTTAAGACTGTTCTCGTTCTCTGTTGTTCATTCTTCTCTACGTACAGTGACACACGTTATCTTAGTTTTTTTTATGTAGTGTAAAGACAGTTCTCGTTCTCTGTTGTTCATTCATCACTACCTACACTGAAACATGTTATCTTAGTTTATATTTGATGTAGTGTAAAGACTGTTCTCGTTCTTTGTTGTTCATTCATAACCACCTTCCCTGTTTGTGTTTTGTTTTGCTCTTAGTTTGAGATCGGAACGATAGAGTTGTTACGACGCACACTTTGGGTAACCGTGTGGCATTATGATCGCTTTGGAAGAAATGGTTTTCTTGGAGAAGTAAGGCTACCTCTATCGGACTTTCCTGGCAGCGAAGTTAAGTCTCATTGGTATCCATTATTGCAAGCGGTAAGCCTTAAAGATTTGGTCATAGTATCTTTTTTATACAAGATAGATTTAGAATGTACGACACAGCGTTTCAAAACGACGTTGTGAATGCTACACTTTGTCTTGTTGTCATTTATTTTCACTGTGAAGATTCCGATAGCTATATTATGTATAGCTTACTATTGAAAACGCAATCAATATTTTGGCCTGTTAAAGTGGGTACGAAACTAAAATTTTTTAAATTATATTTTCATTGAACACATTAGACTTTCGAAAATAGTTTTACAGTTTCAAGCGTCAACTTGTTGTATAATATGATTGTGTGTGTAAATTTGCGGCAAATTTTTGTTTTTATTGGCACTTTAACGCACTTTACAAAACCTTTTATGAAAAGTTACAATATAAACTAAATTGACTGTAAAAGATAAAATTTTATAGGCAAAGGTCTCTGTCCGTAGATTTAAGTAAATTAAAAAGCTCTCTATATTTACAAACAGGGACCTAAGGAAGATGGTGAAAGCACTTTAACAGGACAGTTGGTCGTTGCCCTTATGTTCACAAAGGAAGAGAAAAAACGAAAAAAGAGTAATGAAAACGGCAAACTTCACGTTAAAGTTGTCGAAGCCAGAAATCTTCCTGGAAAGAACGCAGATGGATTTTCAGATCCGTTTTGCAAATGGTTTGTACAAAATATGGCATTAACTCCCATTAAGATAGGATTGTGTTGTGTTTCATTCATTTGATATTACTTCTGATGATGAAGACTCTCTTCTGAGAACACAAATCAGTGACCGTTTTTCACTCTTTTTTCAGTTGCCTTCTGCCGGATCCTTCCAAGACAAGCAAACGGAAAACGCCAGTTAAGAAACGCAACTTAAATCCAACATGGAATCATAAATTCTCTTATGACAATCTAACAATTGAAGATCTGAAACATAAAGTGTTGGAGCTGACAGTATGGGACAACCACTTGTTGTCCAATGTCTTTTTGGGCTGTGTACGTATAGGCATGGGGACTGGTAACGAGTCCTGGGATGATTGTCGTGATGAAGAGGTGAAATTATGGGAATTCGTGCTTTCTAAACCAAACACATGGGCTGAAAGTACTTTACCACTTCGTTCTAATATTGTCTGAAAAAAGTCTTGAATTCACGGACTTTTTTACTTCCATAATGAAATACGTGGTTTTCTCGCTGTTTTAACGTGCAGAGAGAAATTGTTTAGGTGTCCTTTCGATTGGAAGAATAACAATGTACATTTTCCGGAGTCATTTTGATGTCAAAAAGCGTCTTTTTCATTTTGGAAATAATGATGAAGAATTCATGAAGAGTGTTTCTTTCTTGGACGAAAGAAACGGGAAGAGTAGAGAGTATTTGACTTGTGTTGATGTCTTTGGTGAGAAAAAATAAAAATTAAACGATGAAACTTCATTAATGTTAGTTGCTCTAATAAAAAGATAGCTCAGACCAGTGTCAATTCTCTGGTCGCATTAATACATATAATTTCTAACGAAGTAATATTGTCAGTCTGTGTTCAGTAAAGAAAACCCGGTAGACTAGGACAAAGACGAATATAGTTGGGTCGTTTTCGAAATACTTAATTAATGTGATAAAATGGTAAGGTGGGGTCAATAAAATTTATCGTATCGTGGCCATCACATTTTACCAGAGGCCTGCACGTGCCCCGTAGTTGATTTCTGATCACAAGCATAATGGGCTCATAAACCACCATTAATGTTCGGACTTAGGAAAGTTTCATGAAACTCATATAAAAAGTTAGTTTTAGTAAATGATTTCAGTATGTACACAGAACTGACAAAAGAGAAGTCGAAGCAGAAAGGTTTGTGTTATTTGGTAATAGTTGATGTGATAAATAGTGCATATAACATGCTCCTTTTGACGATTGATGTTTACTGTTATACTGAACGAGTGAGTTCTAGAGGGCCAAGGGCTGGGATCAATGGGTTTGTGGTTTAATTTGCCAATGAAATTTTGTTGCACTGACTACGGAGTTCGTGCTAAATGATTTTTGGAATGACCTTCATTGAGATATCAAGTCTTCATCGACGGTTTTATTATGTATTCAACCTGAACTAAGTTTTTATCCCAAAAGTCGCCATATTTGTTAAATGACAGAGTGAAGGTGACAAAAGCGAGCAAATTGTATGAAAGTAATTCGCCAAGCGTTGTTAAATTAATATATGCTTAACTGTAATAGGTTTTTTTCTTATTTCACAAAGCATTTTTCCTGAATTTAAAATGTAAGTTTCCACAGAAAATACTCCAATTTATAAGTAATTTAGCGATTTCGTGAAAATGATAGTATTCCAAGCTCCAATATAAAGAACTTGTGAACATGCAATGTTGTAAATACAAATCTAACTCTAGTCATTATTATTTCATCAAATAACCCAATTCTACTCTTTTGCTTGGTGATTAGGCAGATTAGCATCTGTTGGTGTTGAACTCAGTTGTTCTTCTTCTTTCTCGTCTAGTGATTGGTTGCCAGAATTTTCCATGAAAGAGGACAGCAACAATGAATTTTTTGCTTTATTACTTTGGTCATGATGAGTGTCTCCTTGGGTTGTTAATGAAACAGCAGGTAAGGAGCCTCGTCTAACACCATTGTATAACTTTGGTTGATTGAATCTCATTGTTGTCAACGAGTTGGGAAGAGATGAATGGTTGATTGCAGGTAATGAACCCCTTCTTCTATATGTGTTTGCTTTGTGCACCCTATTGGTTGAAGGTTCTCCATCCTGGGATGTAACCAATGATATTCCTTGTTGGGATGTGTTAACCAATGATATCCCGTGTTGTGCAAGCAAGTTTGCATCAACCAGTAGCAATTGCGTTGCCTTTCCTTCTCTTTGTGATACACTACTTGGTTTGAAAGCAATGGCTGGCAATGATCCTCGACGCGCACGAATACCACGTGGACATATATTACTACTAAATCCGGTAGATGAGTTTGGTGCGGTATTACTGTTGCTTCCGGAGGTTAAGTTTGGAAAGGGACATGGATAGATGAATGTCTTTTCTGGTGTTAGACTGTTCGGTGTTGAAGGAGACGAAACTTGATTCTTATTCGTTGTCGCATTATGATAAGGGCTCATGTGAATAGCCGGCAGGGAACGTCTTCTGCCTCTCGTGTAGTTTGCCCGCTCCACGGTAACCTGTGCTAGTGCTGGGAGATTGCCATTTCCGTCTGAGGTCGAAAGTACGTTTGTGTCTTGTGGCAAATCTGACAGCAGCTTACGACGGCTTTCAATCGATGCTCTTCTTTTGTTTTCAAACAATCGTTCCCACGCCTCCGAGTGCTTCTTGACAAGGCGCGGTATAAGGAACATTGTTAGAAAACCAAGAAAGCTCGTGCCGCCTGCCACGTAGAAGGCCAGGTCGTATGACTGCCAGGCATCATATATCCAACCTATCAATGGTGAAAACAGTTAAAACGTAAACAGCTCTCGTGAGAGCACGAAATTTTATTAAAAAACAATGTCGATAAATAGAGGTCTGGAAGGGGGTGGGGTGAGTCCGGGGATGTTGCGTGTAGTTAAAGTACCTGCCATGGGAGGTCCCATTGTCATGGGTATAGCTATGGATCCAAAAAGATAGCCCATAATGTCGATAAATAGAGGTCTGGAGGGAGGGTGGGGTGAGTCGGGGATGTTGCGTGTAGTTAAAGTACCTGCCATGGGAAGTCCCATTGTCATGGGTATAGCTATAGATCCAATAACATAGCCCATAATGTCGATAAATAGAGGTCTGGAGGGAGGGAGGGGTGAGTCGGGGATGTTGCGTGTAGTTAAAGTACCTGCCATGGGAGGTCCCATTGTCATAGGTATAGCTATGGATCCAAAAAGATAGCCCAATGCGACCGCAAGATGTTTCATTCCAACTATACCAGATGTGACTACGGCAACCTGACCAACAAAACAACCGTCAAAGAAACCAAAGGTGATGGCGTACGCAAGCAGTAAAGCGTAATTCGTAGCCAGCGAGAGAAGAGCTGTTGTGGCGCCAATTATCAGAATGGACAATTGAAACATGTACAATCTGTTAACTCGTTTCAAGTCTCCCAATTTTCCAAATACTACGCGGCCAACTGTTGATGCGATGGAGAGAAAGGCGATGAGCCAGGCCGCATCTTTACTCTCTACACCATGTAGACTTGCTAATCTCACCTAAAGTTTGGAAAAAATGTCGAGTCTTTACTTTTTTCCAATGCAATGAGTTGTCAAGGACTGTTTCGTATTGCCAGTTTCAAACATTTTGTAAACCTTAGGTACCAATTAAGAAGGTAATAATCAATAATCAGCTCTCACTTTTAGAGCTGGTATGAGAAAAAAGATCAAAGTAAACAAAAATTGACGAGTCAAAACACGAACATCGAGAATTGACTTCGTTCTTCATATTCAGATGTTGAACTCTTGATCAACAGCGTAACCAGAAAAAAAATTTTGTACAAGGTGTATCAAAAAAGGTAAGTTCTTAGCATTCGTTGATATGCGCTTCTTTGTACCATATGATGTTTGGCCATGAAATCTTGACTGCAGTCAATCGTGACAGAAATTCAACCACGAAATAAGGAACATGCGCTCTATTGGAATTTTTGGTGCCACTCATATCTTATTACCAAAGCAATTAGCTTAGTGGCAACCAGTAGACTGCATTTTATGGCTTGCCATGGTCGGGGAGGGGGGGGGGGTGATAATCGCAGGAAAACTTACCAAATGAACGTACGGTATAAAGTAACCAAATAGGAAGAAAGAAATGGCCAAGACCCAAACAATGAATGCTTTATTTCGCCATATGTTTAGATCGACGCAAGGATGTGCCGTCTCCTTGTTTTCCTTTTGCAATCCTTTCAATGGTCGAAACAGCCAAGCGGATACAAACAACAGAATAGCGACGACACCCACGATACGAAATGTTGCACGCCAACCTGGAGGTAAGAAATGTTTACATTATTATACATAGAATGAGGAATGTTTAGCTTTAATTAGGATCAGTCAGGCGGTTCGGATCAAACGTTTGCTATGATCGTATGTGGTCTTTATTGGTGATTTTTTATAAGAATTAGTTTCCATTCCGTAAAATCATTACTTTTTCTATCTTTAGTATGAAGTTTTGAGCAAAGCATTGCAGTTCCTAATTTGGCAAATAAATACTCGATTCTCTAGGCTTATTTATTTGCTTCTTCTACAAAACGTAGTGCGATCTGTTTGATGTTTGAAATATGCTTCTTGTCGCATCTGCAAAATGGAAATTTTAATGTTTTTATGAATCAATTTTAAATTAAGAAGTAAAAACTTCCAATTAAAAAATATTGCTCTGAGCAGATTTAAACAAATACAAAAATTAAAATGTTTAGTGTTAAGTGTAAATCGTATGAATTGTTCAAAATACTTCCAAGAACAATACTGCGGTTGGTAGCTTAACTTTTCTAAAATATTTAATATTTTGGCCGTGCAATGTTTCCCACTTGTGAGAGCCTGATGTAGACTGCGCAGCGTAGTTACCAAGTTACGTACTTATAGCTAACGGTTTCTTTCGTTGAGGTCGCGCAAAAATATTCTTCAGCAACTGTTTTGTTCAATATCAGACCTGATTAAGTCTCCAAAAATTAGCTAAACAATCATAGTGATGTTCATACCCACTGTTGTTAGTAGCTTTTGTATAACTGGTGCCATGACAACGGTACCAACTCCGCTGCCACTTGTCCCAAGGCCATTGGCTAATGCCATCCGTTCATCAAAGTATTGTCCTAGTATTACCATGGAAGGTACATAGCACATACTGGACCCAGTCCCCCACATTACGCCGTATGTTGCATACATTTTTGAGACATCGTCGCGTGCGATAAATGATGACAAGAGCAGTCCAGCTACGGATAATGTAGCTCCGATCAGCGTCGTCATCTGGCATCCTATTCGCTCGCAAAGAGCGCTGGCAACGGGTCCAAATAGAAAGTTCAAACCCATCGCTATGGAACCAATCCACGCTAAAATGAACACCTGTGTATTAGCGGTAATACTATAATCTATGCACCAAAATGCAATGCGCTCGCAATTTACCATGATGCAACACGGTGCAGACAATTAATATGTTCATTAGATTTTAATGGATATATGCAGTTGTGTATTTTTCAATGTTAATTAAGTGTACAATGTCCATTTTCGGAATATTCTTCACTTTATTTTTGTCAGTCTCTCAGCTGGTGAAGAATTTATTTGCATGTATTTAAAACTTTACTCCTTAAACATATGCCTTGTTTTTTTTTAGCATTTATACTTTGACTATATATCTTTGAAAGATAGCATTAATGCGTTAATTACGACGCGCTTGTATTTTAACTTAAGTGAAATCCTTATCTAAAATTTCATCGGTTTCTTTGAAGGCTTAGTGTTTTATATCGTAAACAGACTAGCTCTTTCTATTTTGTCGGTGTCTGTTCGTAAATTAACATAAAACATTGTGTTTTTTCGTGATAACAACATGGTTTGCGGTTTATGGCTACTTCCTCCATTTACATATTTTCTGCTTGATAAACTATTTTGATACAACATTCAACTAGTTTGTATATCGATCATTTTTCACTTTCTTTTGACTAGCTATCATGGAACTGCAAAAAATCATTAGTTTGATGGATTTTGACTGTAGTGCGCACGTGCAGTAATTTTCCCTTTCATATTGACGTGTGACTTATTTTGACAGTGCATGAATTCCTTTGTCGCGATTTCCTTTAAGACAGCGGGGTCATTCGATAATTTTTACGACCGAAAACTCTACATTTTGCAGTCAGGAGAATGAACGAAAACATTTCTATACTACACTGATTTTAGTTTAAGTTTTTCTATAGTTGCACCTTAGTCCGAAACCGTTAACCCCAATGTTGATAGCATGCTCTTACAAACAAGAATACGCACACATTTTTATAGCACGTTAGCCAGTTATTCATCTTTTGACTGTTGTGTGTCGCGCAGTTGTTGCTCTTACAAAGGCCTAAATTAGCTGCAAATGGATCATTTTGCTGGCGTTGTTTTCGCGTATGTTCGCTCTCCCCAGATGAGCACTATACTATACAAGATATGGATTGAGGAGAGTGTATATATGATTGCTTGTTAACACATTAATGCTCGTTGCGAATATCTATGTCGGCCCCCCACACTAAAAGCCCCCCACGCTGAAAGCTTTTGAAAAAAACTTGTGAAAAACAACATGTAATTTTTCTTGTATATTGAGTCTTTAAAAGACGTGAATGTGTTTCAAATGCTATTACTATTTAAAAGCATTTTAAACGGTGCGTTTTTTCATTATATTATTATATTAGATTTGCATTATATTATCTGATCGGTGCTTTATCTCTTTGATTGATGGAAAAGGGAAACATCCTGGTGTAATCTTCTTTTCGAATATAAGAATCTCGATCTTAGTTTCCAACAAATGTTGGAAGGAAATCATGTTGAAGTAAAGGCATTTCATCACTTCCCATATAAACTTGTTGTGCTTCCTCGGTAGGGGTGGTGTTACGTAATATATATAGATTATATATCCATACACATCGTTTTCACTTACCTGTTTCCGCACTACTTATGTCGAGCTCTTTGATCAGGGTATTATAGATCACCCCGAATGAATTGTGTGTTCCAAAAACGACAAAATTACAAATGAAGGCACCAAAACAAACACACCAACCCCATGCACCATCTGGCTTGCGTACATTCGCCGTATTTTCTGATTCATTTACTTCATGTCCCTCACTCTCTTCGTTCTCTTGTTTTTTATTGATAACGTCGATACCATCTTTAACTTTTTTCATTTCCATCGAATTTTCTTCGCTGTTCGTCATATATATGTTTGTTGCACCCGTACGGCATCGTAAATTTCTTCGTTGTTATTCAAACTAAACCATGTGACACTCTTTGTGTTTTGCACACCAGTTGGTCAAACATGTTTACAGGCCGTGTAATTAAGGGACACTTCTTTTCGGCCATCTTGCTTTCGCTGGCTTTTTGAGTGAACTTGGTTTGCAACGGTTTTCTCATTCTTAAACTAGGGCCTTATTAATTGCACGGTGATCTGTTGAAAACTTACAACATTTGCTTTTCGAAACGAACAGTTTATTTTCTCTTAAGTCATCCATTCAAGTTTTACTTTAAAGTTTACTTACACTGTCTACATTTAACTGTCAAATTTGTGTGACGATTGGTTAACGAATGTTTTGTTGGAATCCTTTTTTTTTTGCTAATCATCATGATGCCATATTACAGTTGAGAACATGTTATAGTTACTTGACGTCACATATAGTTACATAGTTACATATAGTTACGTGACGTCACATATAGTTACGTGACGTCACATATAGTTACATAGTTACATAAAGTTACGTGACGTCACATATAGTTACACAATTTCATGGTTAGATAATTACATATATACGTAATTTTATTGGTACATGATGTAATAGTTACATGATGACATGCTTACATGACGCTTATCACAGTTGAGTGCTGCTGCTACGGTTTGTCGGACCAGATCCTGTTGTGGTAACTGCCAAGCCAATGTTTGTGAAGCCTTTCATCGGTGATGGTTCTTTTGGTTTATTGAAATGAAACACCTTTTTGTAAATCGAAATGTATTCTTTTCGAAAGTGTGAACTGTAAACACCATACAACGCCGGATTCCAGCAGCTGTTTGCAATGGACAACATTATGAGACAGTAGTGCAGCAAACTATTTGGATCCACAACTCCGTACTTACTCATCATGAAAGTGATTCTGCTTGGAATCCAACCTAGCACTATGGCCGTCGACGCTGCTAGTGCTACAATTGTGACCTTCTTGGTGGGACGATGTTCAGCTGACATAACTGGTAGACGGCGCAATGTCACAAGTATGTGTATGTAGAGGCCAATCATGACCAGCACAGGTAGCAGAGTTTGTAATGCGAAGTCCATCCATGGCAGTTCATCGTTGGCGACACTTAAGGATGTCCATGTACACGATTGCTTGCCAGGGATATATTTGGCTCGGAAGAGGGTAGTGATATTTATGGCAATTCCCCAAATCCACACGAATACCACAGCTTTTATCGCTTGCTCTGGTTTAATCGCACGATAAAGGTGGGGCTTGGTGACTGCGAGCCAACGCTCAACTGTGAGAGCGGCGCACGTGTAAATGGAGATGTAACCAAGAGTAAAAAGGATCCACGCTGACCAGATTGTCCGACAGAATATCTCTCCTCTTGTTTCATTATCAGGTGTAGCGGGCAAGTAGAGATATCTGCTGATTATCTAAAAACATTAGCAACACGTCAAGTTAGCTCTTTTCTGTCAAATTGCTTTTTACTCGATACCAAGAAGTCATGATTTCGGTTTGCTGTTTTAATGCAAGAGTTAGTTTCCCTCGCAGTCACTTAGGAAGCATTCATTGCGTCTATCCGAAAGAGTGCGTCTCAGGTTGATCGTGCTTTGCACTCTTAGATGACTCTTAAGGGAAAATCAAAGTTTGAGGCTTTCGTAGATGGTAGAGTCGTATAATTACGCCAAAACTCTTATAAATATTTTAATGTTAGTTACAGAAATATTTTACAAAATTTTTAGCGAAACAAATGGGCGAATTCTCAACGTGTATTATGTACAAGCACGAAAGTTTCCGTGTGAGCGTATGAAAACACTAGGCGCGCAAAGTAACTGACACTCATTCTTTAAAGTTTCAAATCGAAATATATTGCGAACTCCACACTTCTGAATGGTATTTGAACAACAGAATAGCATGATTCAACACAAACACTGATTCAAACGCATGATCTTGAATATTCTTCGATATTATGATGTTCATTTTAGCTCTAATTAAAACTTGTTTTTAGTTTGCTTTAATTAAAAGTTTTTGTAAGAGTTTGTCAATTAAGTCAAAGGGCTTATTCCCTAGCTAGCTTGCTGTAAACAACATTTATATTAGCGTGTAGGGTGTAAAAACTCTTTGCTGTCATTAGTTGTGGTGTTGCTTTAAGGTAAATTTCAAATTTTGTATTTTCTGTGATTATTTTTACCCATTCATCATCTTTCCGATATTATACAATCATTTGCAAAAACTACCTAAGTAAACACTCTAAAGTAAAGATTTTTGCTTCATGTAAGAATTTTCAGTTTTGTAACTCGGATATCTGCTAACTTAACTATAATTGTTACACGAAAGCCCCCTTTTCTTCCTCAAACCTAAAATGAGAATGGACAGTACATACCAAAAATATTGCGGACAGGACATCTGTTAAAGCCAAACTGAATATAAAGATGTTGTAAGGCTGTTTCAAGTAATGCCGTTTCGTGGTAAGAACAAATAGGACCAGTGTGTTGCCTGCCAATGCGAGGACGGCAATTATTGAGAAGAGAGTGTATGTCCACCATGTGTTACCTTCGAAAGCCATGAGGAGACCTTACCTCGATCTGTGGGATATTAAAAGATGAAATGTTTACAAATATAGATCAAATTTCCGAATGTCAATGTCTCGACCATATGGTCTCGACCGATAACAACTTTCTACATCATCTGTAACTCGTGCGTTATTATTGGTCAAGAAATTAACGACGAAATTGAATCGTATGTTTTCCTCCGCACAATACATAAATTTGCACTTTTTAATGCATCCCATCAACACCTACAAATTTTCACGTTAAATTTTTTTTCCGAAAAAGAAATTTATCGGTGCGATGTGAACTATCTTTTTTGCGTAGAGCTCTCGATGTTGATGGAAATTGATTATCAAAAATAAAACAGTCTTATCACGGAAAGCTATCACCAGCTCCATCTTAATTGAGAATTCTTCTTTCGTGGACTTTTCAAGAATATGTAAACATTACAAAATGCGACGTCTACGTTTTGTATGAATTGTGTAATTGAAATTCGTAAATTTATCAATTTTTAAATGTATTACTTTCGGTTGCCAAGGTTGTGACTAAGTTTTAAAATGGGTTTGAAACATCTTGTTGTTGCAAGTTTAGCTAATATCGCGCGCGAGGAACGCGAAGTTATTAACCAATCAACATTCTGGACATGTTACTATTATCCTTGATGTACCTAAAAGGCTGTTTTAATGGCATAATTAAGTAAGTTTTTTATATTTAAATATTGCTTATCTTTGCTGAGTTGCGAATGGCTGTAAATTTTATTAATGGGCGTATGGGGAATTTTGAGGCGACGATCTATACAAGCAGATTGCTAACGAACTGAAATCGTTAATTTGCGCAAAAAATGCCCTGAGCATCCTAGATATGATCTACTCGATAAAAATGCTTAACTTATTCTTACCTTATTATCTCAATCGAAATTCTTAATATAAAGACGCTGAAGAATAATCAGATCAAAATGTTGAACATGCACAGATTTCGAAAAGTACGTAAAATCCAAGTTAAGAGTATTTTCCATAACTAAAGCGGTTACGAAATCACGAAGTCAACCGATGTCTGTCTTATTTACTGTAAAAATATGCCGTACATCTCGTGTAAGTTGGAAATATGACATTTCTGCCTCGGAAGATCACAAAGGAAAATTTATTTGCACGGTTGACAAGATTTTCAAATTTTTGACAAAACCAAACGTTTTAAAATCTCATGCTGTAGCTCAAATCATTTCCTGACCTCGTACCGAGAAAGTAAATCCCAGATGTTTAAAAGTTTCAAAAAACTATACTGTCTAAATTGTACTGTACCTTTTCATAGTCTATTGTGTGAACAGCTCTCTGTTTTACTTACTCGAAAATCAACTCAATTGACATTTTAATGACGCTTTAATATCCCATGAGCTATTTAATATTAAGTTCCCCATTTAAAACGAGCCAATGAGGACATGTGTACTTTTCGGTATAACAAAACAAGTGCAGACAGGTGTTTTTACTGCAAGTTAAACGTTTAGAATACTGGGTTTGTGTATATAGAGCTAATTTTACGACTCGTCAACTTTGCAGATATAGAAGAGTGAATAAGTGTATTCCGACTTTGGTTTTTATTTATCGATCAGTTTTGATTTCACGGCTTTGTGTATTTAGTGTAAATTGCTATGGCAACTCGACCGTTAACTGGCCAATCGTTGCATGTGGCATTCCAGGCAGGACTTTCTGCTGTTTTCTGACGCAGTCCAGTGTAGCCATTCGGCAAGTTTTAAGTGTGCCATTTAGGTATACATGTGTCAGAACATTATCATTAATTTCTTTATTCATTTCTTTAGAAATCTGCTGTTCTCGCAGTCAGTGAGCAAAGAAAAATTTTAACGTATGCTGTTTTGAAAAATCGGTATGCGCTGTTTATTAGGCCTTTCCTCGGTGGCGTAGCCATTTTGCGAATTTAGTCCTACTGTGGACTATCCGCCTTGCCTTACTTACATCATTATATACAATATACATCAGTAGTAAAAATACGGCAGTAACCATTAATGTCACGTATGAGAACAACAGCCGTGTTTTTGATGACTATTGTTGAAATGCTCGTTATAACCATTTGGTTTTGAAGCATTTTTCATAAGATAAAGTTTCCTTATCTATCGTGAAAAGTGCAACCGGACTGCAAGGCATTCACCTATGAACGTGTTAGATGTTTTTCTTTACAAAAAGTGGAGCTGTAATTTCGTTTTAATGTGCCATAGCTCATAATATACGCCTATGGCTGCGTCGACAACCTCTCCAGCTTATTCGCCATCCTCTGCCATTTCTTTTCCCTGCTTTGCTCCACTGTATTTCAACTAAACATAATTCTTTCGGCTTTTTTATCCATCTTACAATAGAAGCAGTTTATCAAGACCTTTTGTTTCACTTTAAAAGGTAAAGATTAAAGAATGTCCGTTGATTTTTAAGCTTTGTGTTTGCAATTAAGGAAAAACATCGTTGTCAAAGCTTGTCTAAATCCATCGCAGTCTCTCACGTGATATCCCACCTCTAATTTTCTCGTCAATTTCCTCGTAAAAAAATGGCCCTTTAAAATTGTAATTTTATTTGCTTTCGTAAAGAATTTTTTATTACTAACCAGATAGCGAGGTGGATGCGGTCAAAGTCATTCAATCAAAAGCAATCATGCTCAGCTCGTTAAAAATAAGCTGTAACTTTCCATAGAGCGAAATGCTCAATTACTTAATTGTGACGTTGCTGACATGTAACATCTGGGCGAAATCACACGTGGCGAATGCATTTATTTGATAGCGATGTCATGTCGATTGCTATGTATTTAGTAATAAATACATGGCAATTAACATGATATCGCCATGTAATCGTAGCTCTTGTAAATCTTAACATTCCGCAATTTATTTCTGTACTCGACTTATGTCATATACTGCCATTGTGAACATTGTCATTACAGTGTTATTAATAGCAAAGAACTACCCGTCATTGACTATATACATTAAGACTACTTTTAATATCCTGTTGTACTTAATCTTTTCATCGTCGCAATCTATTCCTGTGCAATTGTTTTGAAATTGCATGGACGTCCCTCTGAACTGTCACTTCACAACCACCACCCACCCCCACCCTCCAAAAAAACACTGAACTATTTCATTTTGCTAAGTTTGCAGCGTCAAATGATTTTCCTCAGGTTAATGCGACTCCTTCTCGATTCCCTGTAAAACCTGCCTATCCATCGAGGTCTTTCTCTCCCCATGTTCAGATCATCCTGACAACTTTCTTGTCGGCGAGGTCACGTGACTGACTTCACTCGATTTCGATGTCTTTCTCGAGACACGAGTGCCCGATGATGGCTTCCCTCTGACAGGAGATGTTATTGGACTTGCTTCGAATCCTCGGCTACCTGAGCGATGGCGTCTATTTAGGTCGCTATTTCGTGTTCGCCTTCTCGAATTCCGCTCCTCTTGTCGTGCTTTTCTCGCTTCTTGTCGTTCCCTCTCCTTCTCCTCTTTTCTTCGTCTTTCCTCTTGTTCTTCTGCTTTGCGCTTCTTCTCCTCCTCGGCAAGTTTTTCACGTTGTTCCACGCAGGCGCGTGCTTCCTCTATCATATTAGTTGCCTGAAAGCGAGAGACAGGCAAGGACAATTAACAATATGATTTCTCGACTTTAAGTAATTAATCTTCCCACGCACGCTGTCGTTCAACGTTAATTTCCGGCTAAATTGTGCATGAAATGAGGTTTATTTGCGTGTGAAACACCTGCTTGAAGATAACAAATGTACAGACAGACGAAAACATTTGATTGCAACCAACTTGAGATAGAGCGTCGTTCAAATATGCATCGCAGACATAACTTTCTGTTTTGAAAGACTCATTTTTGTAGACTAATTTTTATTTTCATTGCATTGCACTGTGAATGTTCACGAACACTTATTTTTATTGAACTTGTTCTTATTTTAATTCCATTGCACTCTAAGTGTTCACAAACACTCATTTTTACAGAACATATCCTTATTTAATTCCTTTGCCATGTATGTTATCATGCTTTAAGGCTCGATTTCAAAGGCAAAATTTCTCAGAGCAATGGCGAAATCGACTCACGCGAACTAATTCTACGCATGCGTGATGTCGACAAATGTGATTTCGTGAGAAAGAGTTTATCTTCGCCCTGTGAGTAGAGTTTGTTCATTGTGCTCACTGCCAAGACGAGTGAAGAAGTGAAATGCAATAGAATCACTCGTATGCAGCTATCTGCATGTTGTGCATGCATCATTTGTTGCGTTGAATTTCGCTCTGGGAATCACAGTCAGCAAGAGAGAGATTTTTATGTATACTTTGCAAACTATCTTCGTCAGCACTTAGTACTTACCCAAACGTAGAAAGTTGCTGCCCCCGCGCTTACATCACGTATTGTATCTAACTGATGTTGCTTTAAGTAATGGCGTTCTGTGTAATCGGCTATAGAGTCGCTCACTTTAACCGGATCGAGTGACGTCACCTGTCTCTTTAGTCCTTCTTTGCCAGTTTTACCTAGCAGCGCCTGCATGTTTTTCCAGTTTTTCAGCGGTTTCTCGTTGTAGCTCAACAAAAGATAGGTGGCTATCATCACCTGATGCACAGCCGGTGGAGGGTTTTGATAGCTGCGTATTTCAGAGATTGTGCTTTGCTTTAATTCAAGGATTTCTTGTCTTATCTTTTCTAGTCGTCTTAGTCTGTTGGCGAGCCTCTCTCCTTCGCTAATTTCGATGCCATAGTATTTCTCCAAGCCTGCTTTTTTCACGTCTTTTATCGCTGTTTCTAAGCGTTCTAGATTCCTTCCCTGACATGCCTGTTTAAGGTTAACACCAAGCTGTACTTCATGTTGGGTCTCCTCGGCTTCTCGTATTGGTGCTTTTAATTCTAGGAGTAAATGATTGATAATGCATGAATGCTCGTCCAAATTCTTAAATTCATAACGAGTCAATCACGTGGCGCCCTCTTGCTCCATTACAAACTCAACCTACTTGCTATTTTACTTTCTTTAGCTTCTTTAATGGCCTTGTCCAACTTTTCAATTCGTCTGGATTTCTGTGCAGCCTTCAGTGATGCTTTGTGTTTCTTTTCTTTATTTGACTGTGCCTCAGCTAGCGCTCTTTTCTCCGCTTCATATGCTGCTTTGCGACTTTCCTCATCGATAGCCTGTACACGAAAAGAAACACTTATCTGTATTATCATACTTTAACTACATTTGAGGCATGAACTAAAAAGTTTGGGGGCTATAGTTCAATGGTCTTATGACATAAAATATCTCAAAATTACATCAAGTTTAGTTCTGTGTTCTTCCTCATGATTTTCTTTGCATCGTACCAATGTCAAATTAATAGAATAGTTAATTTTGATTGGTCCATTGTGAAGCATGAACGCTGTCATTGGTCCATTGTGAAGCATGAACGCTGTGGTTGGTGGATAGTGTAGCCTAAGCACTGTGATTGGTGATAGATGAAATGATTCTTCAATACAACAGTTGCTAGTGCCAAAAATGAAGCGTTTTCAATACCTGTTTTGCGGCCTCGGAAGCCAACCTTGCTGCCTCAATAGCTTCTTCTTCAGCTTCTGCAGCAACATCTGCCATTTCCTGGTCTTTTTCGGCCTCAAGGTTTTCCAACATTTCTTTTTCGGCTCTGTCTATTCATCAGATACAAGGTCAGCTTACAATGTGCTTTACTTTTAACGCTAGAGACTGCTACTTCTGGTATATAAGTCATATATTTATGAACTTAGAGCGATTATGTGATGATCATTATTAATGATACGTTGTCTTCTTTTGCGGTGTTTTGCTAATCTTCTTTAATGTGCTAAAAAGAAGGATTGTCTCACCTCGTTCCAGTTTTTCTCGTTCTTCGTTCTGCTGACGTAATAGCTCTTCCTTTTTCCACTTTTGACTTGCTTCCCATTCCTCTTTTTTTCGTTCTTCTTTGGCTATCTTCCTCCGCAGCTGCTCCTCCCGAAGTTGTTCTTCCTTTTCTGCTGCCTGCCTGGCCTCCTCCTCCCGCCTGCGGGCTGCTATCTCTTCCAGACGTCTTTCTAAATGATTGAATCGAAAGCAAATACGTTAGATGCTACGTCACGGAGACTTCGATGTCATAATTTGCTTCGCGTGAATACATTTATTTTATTGTCGCAGTTTAAATTGTTCGTATTCTTATTTTTACCTTCTTCTTTCGCTTTTTCTATAAAAGAAAAACATACAGGTGAAGACCGTGTCAAGTTTATTCAGTTGAAAGAATAATTTTCAGTTTTCAAACATATTACTTTTTTCTGTTTTGATTCTTTCTTGTTCTTTTTGCTTCAACATTTTTTTTCTTTCTTCATTCCTTTGCTTTTCTTTCATGAGACGAATCTCTTCTGCTTCTTTCTCTGAAATGAATTATACCGCAAGTCATTTGCAGGTATGCCTTTCTCAATTTAGGTAAACAATCTGGAGGCCTCAGACATTTCATCGAAGGCTGGTAAACTTCGTGTGGGTTTTGGCATTTAGTGAGCAAGAGACAGACTTTTATGAAGGCTTGAATTCGGCAGTTTGTTTCAGTAATGTTTATCAATATGCTGCCAGAGAATGAAGAGGATCGCTGTTCATTTTGTATGATTTGTCATTTTTGCATTCATATTATACATTCAACTGCCGTAGCTTTTGTCTATTAACCTTTTCTCTTCAATTCTTGCGCTCGTTGGAAGCTCTCCTCTTCTTCTTGTAGTTTAGCTTGATTAGCTTTTACGAGCTCTGGATATGAATAAATTGCGTCAATTTTTTAGTTTGGTGGTCGCGTTTCTTTGATATGGATTATATTCACAAGGGAGATTGGACACAAGTCAGGTAATTACTATAGTATACGTGCAAGCGATCTTTTATCATTGTATAATAATATTATCATTATTATTTGTTTCAAAGGAAGAAAGAGAAGATAAAAAAAACTCTTGTTGGTATATGAATGGTCCACAAAATTTGGCAAAATCTGCACTGAAAGATATTGTATAGAATAACTCTTCAATAAACATCGTTAATACCTTGCCTTTCTTCGTCTTCTTTCATGGCATCTTGCTCGAGCCATTCAACCGAGGGTATATCACACAACTCTACTTCGATTTCGGCAAAACTTACTGCGCTCCCTGGCACTCGACGTGATTTAATAAATTCAAGCCATCTTCTATGCGAGAAGAAATCATCATAGACAGCTTGGAAGAGAAATTGTGCATCTTTTTCGCTGATAAAGCCAAGTTGTTTGCCGTCTAGCATCGCAAATTCCCACTCTAGTTCCTTCACCAGAAAAAATCGTCGATCCATTTCGTTTAAAACGTCCATGAATTCACAAATATCGCAGGTTTCAGCAGCGCATATCTCCGCTATTGCTGCCTTTGTTTGACGTATACTCAAGCCACCAGGCCGTAGAGACGCGTACACATTTCGCAGTTGCTCGGCATTTAATTCTCCCATGTTTTGCTCGTCTGCGTCATTAAAAAAAATTGCTAAAAGCTGATCCTTGCTTACTGAATCAAATAAGAAATTCATTTTCGCCATTTTTTCATTTGTTTTTGTTTACATAGCAACGAAAATAGTTCAACTATTGACACTATTAAGTACTTTCGTTGATTAGTTTAATGAATTCACCCAACTGCGCTCAGTTGCGTTAGCGATTGGGTATAAATAGACGGCTTTAGACGCACAATAACTATTTCAACTAAGTTATCAGTTACATAAAATTGTTAGCTTGTCATGAAATAGCGCCGCAGGGTTCACTAGTCATCTTCTATATCAGAAATTTCTAATTTCATAGCGGTTACATAAATTGTATCGTAAATCTCGAAAAGTTGCTTGGAGCAAAAGATATCTACGCAAGCTTGATAACTTTCGTTTGAGATCAACGCTACGGCAAAGAAAGATTGCAAAGTGAAAGTGTCACTTCATATACTTAGCTAGCTTCCTTGAGTATTTAAGATCCCCCTTGAAGATTATAATGTTTACCGTATGGGCAGTATATTTCTTGATAAGTTCGATGTAAGCAACATGCACCCAACGATACGCCTGTGTTCATAGAATTCGCACTCGCAATAATCAATGGAAAACTCATTTCTCCATTGTTGCCAAAATTTGTGTTAAACTATTTCAAATCAATCAATTAGTGAAGTAAAGAACAGTCTTTGTATTTTTATATGGGGTGATTTTGAAGCTCCACTCAACGAGTGTGAGTGAGCTTTTAGAATTCAGGCAATTGTCTGTTGAATTTTGATTATCGGAAACACAATTATTTCAAATTGCCCCGTTAAGCCCCCCCATTGAGGTACTTAACCAAGATATGTTTCCATGACAAGAAATAGGACACATGTAGAATATGTCTTTGTAAATGACCAGAATTTTCCACTGTGCCTATTTTTTTGTCAATCATTACGAGTTATAGCAATCCAACAATTCTTTGTTTAAAACAACAGGAGTGTCAGGTTTTCAAGTAGTAACCTCGCCACCGGAAATTTGTTCATTTCATCTGCGAGAACAAAAAATTACATATGGCAACCTTGTCACAAAAAATTATTGTGACTATGTCACAATTGCTATTCGACGCTCTTTGAAAACACATTTTTTATTCAATATAATTCTCCGACATGACTTTGAAATTTGTGTCATTTGCTTAAGGAAGAACAAATAGAACAATAGTTAATTTTCTGTGGAATGCGAACACTGTGTATGTGTTTCTAAAATCCAGAGCAGCTACATAATTTGGAGTTTGATATTCAACAATTATTATTAAAGAACCCCCTCCCTCCCGTACCCCGCCAACAATCATCGAGGTTGATTGAGTACGACACTGACTCCAATGGAAAAAGTAAAATAGCAAAAAGCGCAACGCTTCGAAAGACAACTGAAAACACAGAAAACCGTAACTTCATGTTAGCAGATAATATACTGGTTGCTACAATAATGCTGCCTTTATACCGAACTCGCGCATCACGATATCTTCATTTGTTTTAAATGAATAAATGTTCGGAGTAAATGCTGTGTCAGCTAAGTTGATAGAGGTGCACATACATGAATTCACTAAGGGAAATAATGTATCCCAGCACATCACAGCATTCTAAAGAATGTTTTCCATGTAACACACAACGACAAATACCACGCAATTGTTTACTTTGTGTAAACGCATGAAAATATACAATTAAAGATACTAGGTGGGTTGAAAACAATTAAACAACACAAAAGTAAAAGTTACACGGGCTTGAAATAATCAATATGATTTGCGCGTTATACTCAAGCGATTCAAAAGATTTCTTATGGTTTTTGAGTTCATGTCAAGTTCACACGAAACGTGACAAATTCATTTCAATCAGCTTGTACACAATATGAGATCGGACTGTATTAGCTACTCAGTGTAACACTTGTAAATACTTTATTAGAGCATCGTTATCAAAGATTTAAATGCCTCAAACCATTTATACATTAACATTTGAAAAAACTTACCGTGAATGGTAGAAATGTTATGAAATGACTTTGAGTATTTCTATGTTGGATGTCGATCTGCCTCAGACCCCGTCTAAACTGAGAGGTTCACGGAATTGCTGGGAACATGCTTTATGATCTACTCATGACCAAAAAGCATTCCCACAATGCATTGTGCTGAACAACAATCTAAGCACTCTTTCTGCAGATATTGGGCTGTCACGCTCGCTCGCTTTAGGTCCGCTCGCTCCGCAGCAGATTAATTGTTGATACCTGTGGAAATTTAAAAGATAATGAAAAATAACCTTTAAATTGTACATCTCTAAACTTTGATATCAACACAATCGATAAAAAGGTTTGCATAAGCCAATCTTGCGAAAGTGTTTCATGCTTGTTTCTTCATCAACATCTTATATTTTTCACACTCGTAAAAAACGGACGGATCTCTTTTTCATTAGATCACGTACAGGATAATTAAACTACCATAAAAGCTGTCAGTCTATCACGGCATTATACAGAAGCGACAATATTTTAGCTGACATGACATGGACTCCGCAGTAACAGCTTTGAAATATTTATTAGTTGAGAGCCCTTAGAGGGATCTCATTAATTTCTGATCTAAGATATTTCGCATCTTAGTCGTTGACTTGAAAACTTTGCTGTGAATTGAAAATTTTACTTGTAAATTTTTTGTTAAAATAATCTTGAGATATCCATCATACCCAAATGAGTTGTATGTGCATGATTATTATACTTGATGTTTTCTTATGCGAACATTGGTGTGCTAAGCTTTTGAAGCAGGGGGTTTCGTTCTTTGACAGTTATCTTTGACTTCTTTCAATCAATCATAAAGTTATAACTGAAGCCGATATTCTATGATGTTTGAATTTGATGTTGCTTCAAAACATAATCTCGTTTTGTCTTTGCAATGTTAAGTGTTGCTGACAAGCAATTTTAAAAGAGAAATGTAATTTCTTGTGGTTTGAATAAACATTCACACAAAAGCCTGTATAACACAATAAATGATATGCGGAAGTTATTCCAGAAATCGATACGAACTGTACCCTCAATCAATTCACTTTTCCCATGATTGGAGGGCCAATATTGATTCCTTTGAGATTACAAAACATAAGCGTTACTCAGGGATACTCTAATTGTAGATAAACGTTACTCAAGGTCATTCTAATTGAAGATAAACGTTACTTAAGGTTATTCTAATTGAAGATAAACGTTAGTTAAGGTTATTCTAATTGAAGATAAACATTACTTAAGGTTATTCTAATTGAAGATAAACGTTACTCAAGGTTATTCTAATTGAAGTCAAACGTTACTCATGGTTATTCTAATTGAAGATAAACGTTGCTCAAGATTATTCTAATTGAAGATAAACGTTACTCAAGGTTCTCAATATAAATATTAGAGCCCAACAAATAATTTTGAACATAGTCATAAACAATTTGGTTTTATGAAATTTATTAAAATAGTGACGTTTCGTCTTGACTATTTTAATAACTTGACTATTTTTGTCTTCACTATTTTAATAAATTTCATAAAACCGAATTGTTTATGACTATGTTCAAAATTATTTGTTGGACTCTAATATTTATATTGAGAATCCGTTTCCCGCCTGGCACTTCATTGGTTACTCAAGGTTATTCTAATTGAAAATAAACGTTACTAAATGTTGATAAACGTTGCTCAAGGAGTCAAATTCACCCTAAAGGTTATTAAAAATTAACCTTAACCTTCATACGTTTGCTCTTAAAACTTATTCTAAAAATTATTGTAACTTACTTAATTAGCGTTGATTAATGTTATCACATTATTCACTAATTCTCTATTCTCTGTTTTTGCTTGTTATTTGAAATCCGCGAATTTTGCGTGGAAAGCATGTGTGCTTGACATATTTCTTACACCTGTAAATACTGTTTTCTCACGCAAACGCAAAAAAATTGCCAGCTAGATATCATTTAATACTGTGACCTGCTTGCGAGCTAGTGGGTTGGTTTGCAATTCGTAGGTCGAGGTTATCTCGGAGGTCGCTAACAAAGCAAGATACAGATAATAGAATTGAATCCTAAAGCTCACTTCCTTTGACTTTTTCAATCATATGTATACATCTACATACATTTGTCGAAGAAAAAAGTAAAAACAACTACACTTTTATCACGACAAGCCTGTTTCGTGATTGCTCACTCGTGAGGGGATATAATAAAAGAATATTCACAGTTATAATATTTGTGTTAGGTTACATATTTGTTTGATATTGCGTAGAAGTATTTTCTTCCTATGGCGAAGGGACGGTACTAGTTCATTGCGTTTTTTAAGGGAAGATAACTCAGGCTGGCAGATTATAATGAGTTTTTCTTTGAGGCAGAGGTTGTATCTTTTTCTGGATTTGTGGTACATTCCGCAGGAAGAGATGACACGTTAGGATATGGAGTGATCGATGTTAGCCTTTTTTAGCGTCCATATGTGTTTACTAAGTTCGGTTGTGTTTCTGCGCTTTTCTTGTCGGGAATAATGTTGTGTGTATCCCGTATCTTGTTTTTAAGACGTTTTCAGAAAGTCCACTTGTATGTTTTACGAAAGAATCACGAAACAGGCTCGTCGGGATAAAATTGTAGTTGTTTTTTACTTTCTTCTTCAACATATATATTAAGCTCTACTTATATGTATTGCGCACTCTATAACGGAAACAATCATAAACGAAAAACAAAAACTTCCTATATTTATAAATATATGTCGTGATATTGAAAAAAAATCACGAAAACTACAGATTCATCCCGACAA
Organism: Xenia sp. Carnegie-2017; assembly: GCF_021976095.1. Taxonomy (NCBI): domain Eukaryota; kingdom Metazoa; phylum Cnidaria; class Anthozoa; order Malacalcyonacea; family Xeniidae; genus Xenia; species Xenia sp. Carnegie-2017. The sequence goes on from NW_025813483.1 coordinate 10,889,175, forward strand.
GCCTGTTTCGTGATTGCTCACTCCCCTAAAGAGTGAGCAATCACGAAACAGGCTTGTCGGGATGAATCTGTCGTTTTCGTGATTTTATCAACATCACTACATGTATTTACGCTCTGCTCTCGGGCATCGAGCACTGTTTTAAGGGCTCCTTTTAAGGGCACTGTTTTAATCCCCTCTTAAGGGGATTAAATCCCCTGAGAGTGAGCAATCACGAAACAGGCTTGTCGGGATGAATCTGCACTTTTCGTGATTTTTTTCAACATCACTACATATATTTACGTTCTGCTCTCGGGCATCGAGCACTGTTTTATACGGAGAATCATCACATATAAACTTCTTATATATTATATATATATATAATCCCGGGCACATCATTGCACATATGGTTACATATGCTAACAAATGTACACAATACATAATATTTACAATTATATTAAGTCTTCATCAAAACTCGATGATGATTAAAAAGAAGGTACCAAGTGCAAGTGAATTGCTTAACGTCTACGTTTTGTTGTTGTTGTTGATCCTGTACTAGAATGTGGTGAAGGAGGTTGTGATGTGTTCGAGCCTCTTGTACGTTTCCTTTTGGGTGATGTGTCAGGTGTACTTGGCCTCGGTGTGGTTGGTCGTGACCCTGATCCACTAAGAGATTTTGATTTGTGACCTGGACTGGGCCCAGGTGTATCTTAAACACGAGAAATTATAAATGAGGGCTGAAACAAGATATCAAAAATCTTTAGAAGTATTGAACGAATTACCTTCTTCGTTGTAATCCGAGCTCGCCTGAGGTTCAAATATTTCATCAGGCAAATTGAATTCATTTTCCTCATTGGGGAATGGGAGGCCTTCAGTTTCATTCTGAAAGGTGACTTATAACTTGATGTTTTGCAAGTTATTTTTTCTAAGATCTGAGCAGAAGGAAGGATCGTTGGCAATTAACATTCATACATAAATTATCACGTACATACCAATGCTTGTAGATTATAAAGCTCTTGCAAATGTTGCCATAGTTGTTTCGAAGAGATGTTTCTCTTACCAGTTGCAGTGATAAACTTGTCGTGTATACAAGCCATGTGGAAATGTCTGTTTATACCTGAAGACAGCACGTCCATTGGTCCGGATAGGATCATGATTTCAAAGTAGATATGTTTCGACTCACCTGTCGGCTTGTGTCCTTTCATTGAATGAAATAATGTCACTTCTAATTCTGGTGTCCAAACTAACACTTCTTTGGCGTCCATCTTGAATTTAGGAGTTAATACTTCATCTTATTTTATTACTATTGTATAGTTAGATAGCGAGGTAGCCTTACCCTGAGGTAGCAGACTATTTGCAATCGCTCTCTTTCACTGCATCGATAGCGCTACTCTTAATCTTTCAACCTTGCTTTTTTGAAATCAGTGCCTCTACCGCTCAAATATAAGTTTAACTAGCGTTCCAATAACCAAATGCAGGTTTTGACTTGGGTCATTTGGTTTTTAAGATCCTAACAGTTCCGTCTACTTATCGTTAAAAACATGGAGTAAAGACCTTAAACCTCAATTTTATTTACTGAAACACAACTGTATTCTGCAGAGTTTTTGTGCGAAAAATCTCACGTCAAGAAAAATTCGTCAGTACCTAAATATTTCATAATTATTAGTAAGAGTAACATCTAGTTTGGCAAAGTATTGGAATCTTGCGCAAAAGCAACATGGTGTTGGTGCTATGTTTTCTATTTTGTCTTCAAATACATTCTTGTCTCAGTTTCAATCTAACCATACTGCACACCAATGATGTGCACGGTAGATTTGAAGAAACGGACGAGAAAGGTTTCGCTTGTGACGCAACAATGGAACGCAATTGTTACGGTGGAATGGCGAGAATTGCGAATGCCATAAACGAAGTTCGACGTCGCAAAAGCAACGTTGTCTTAATAGACGGTGCAGATCGATTTACCGGAACGTTGTGGAGCGAAGTTTACAAAGGAAATGCAACAGCAGTGCTCTTTAATGCCCTAAACTATACCACTATTGTAAGAATTTGCTGATTTTGAAGTATTAACTACTAATTGAATTTAAATTTGTTACAGTTTTACCGTAAATGATTCAATAAATGCTTTGTATCCAGTAAACATCACCTTGTACCCCCACCCCCCCAGGAAGCGTGTGTTTGTTTTAGATGTCTCTCTCAAAACAATGGCTTTCTCTGTTAGATATTCCCCCATTTCCCATCACATTAGTATTCACCATTGGGATAATATTACTATAGTTTGTTGTCAGAAACCATACGTTTAGTATTAGTTTTGTTTTCATTTGTTCAAACTTTAGACATTGTGCATAGAGATGTATTATGTTTGGGTGAAAAAATGACACTAACATATTTGCTGCATTTGTAGACACTGGGCAACCATGACTTTGACTATGGACCAAAAATACTAACTCAGTATCTAAGGAAGAACAATTGTCCTGTTGTTGTTTCAAATATTGACACCACCCAAGAACCATTATTCGATGCCAGTGTATACCTGTGGTTAGAAACAGCGTCGTAGTTAATGTTTCTGGTGAAAAGATTGGTTTTGTCGGCTATGTTTTGATTGAAACAGTGAAGTATTTAAATTTGACTTACACCAGAAATCTAAATCTAAACCCAATCTAAAATCTTTTAACAGATTTTTTTATGGCTTCAAAATTTTTAGTGTGTCAGAACCTGGTGAAAATATCAAGTTTATGCCATATGTTAAATCTGTGCAGAAAGCTGTTGATGACCTGCTGACAAAGGGTGTGAACAAAGTCATTGCAGTTGGGCATGCTGGTATTCGGGTTGATAAGGAAATTGCAAAGAAAGTTGTTGGAGTTGATGTTGTTGTTGGTGGCCATTCAAACACATTCCTTTATTCAGGTAAATGTTAAAAAACTCTTGTTCAAATATTGAATTAGATATCACTGAAAAGTATGGTCTTCACCCAGGAGTATGCTACAAAATCTTCATGAAAGAAATATATGAAAGTAGAATTTTGTCAGAATGCCCCATTGTATATAAAACTGTAATTCAAATGTTTAATGCAAAACTTATATGATGATACATTAAACATATCAAGTCTATAGAACATCTATTGTCAATACCATAATACATTCTGCAATGATTGCCTGAATAGAACTTAACTAAACTAAAATGCAAACTGTGTAATCTTAAAGAAAGGGCTCCGAGCCCCTCAACATATAGTTTTATTATGTTGGACTGTGCCCTGCCAAGACCATCCCCCAAACACACCCTGTTCAATACACCCCTGTTTTGAAAATTATTCTATATCATCTTTCAGGTGATCCACCAACCAATGATAGAGTTCAGGGTCCTTATCCTATTATCATACATCCAGATCACAACTCAACCCTCAATGTACCTGTTGTGCAGGCATACAAGTACTCAAAGTACTTGGGTGAACTTCATGTTATCTTCAACGAAGAAGGTGAAGTTATATCTTGGAGTGGTAATCCTATCTTGATGGATTCATCAGTAGCAAAGAATAAGAAAGTCAAGGAGCTTGTTAATGAAATGAAACAACTGGTTGATAAAAGAGGGCATGTAAGTAAGTTGTTTATGAAATAAAATAAATTTGCAATTAGCTAGTAATTTTCATTTCCTCGTATTTTTTCTTTCAGGACAAGATAGGTCAGACAAAGGTAGAGCTGAGTGCTATTGACTGTGCTAGAAAGGCTTGTCATCTTGGAGACATTGTCACATCTGCCATGTTGCATGAATTCAGACAGAATGATGCAACAATTGCTCTCTTTAGCGGTACTGGAATAAGGAAAGGATTACCAAAAGATAATGAAGGTCAATCACACATTAATCCACTGCAGATATACGTCATTTCATGGCTTAAAATGACGCGTGAGCAACGTACAATGACCGGCCAAAAATGCTTGTTGACCGGTCAATTGCTTTGCCTGTCATTTTGATCGATCTCATTTTTACATTTTTTCCAAAAATAATATAGTCATGCGATGCATGGTAACATCTCGAGAGCTATATACGTCCAAGGCGCGAATTTTTTGTCTCAAACAAATTATCTCCATGGTGCAATTTATGCACGAATTGAATGGTAATATCGTTACATGCTTGTTTGCAGATATAGACCGTCCAGGTTAGTGCCGTACGTCCTAACAAGGACTGTTGCTGTTGATACTGACTGCCATTTCGACAACCTTAGCGGTAGTCTTCTTCAGAGTCAAGCGAGGATTACAAGTAGAAGTTACTGCCCACTTACTCAGAAGATGACTACCGTTCGGCTGTCGTAACATCAGTCAACACTACCATCAACATAAGCAGTCCTACTCAGACACTACAGGACATTATGTGTATTATAGTGACCGGTCAAAAACCCGACTTTGACCAAGCTAAAATGAAGCGTGAAAGTCATCTTGACCAAAGACATTTGGGCTGTTATTTTGAGTCCTGCATTTCACTTTTCAAGGCGCTTTTTCAAACGCTGGAAGCTTTCATTAGAAATTCAATTTTTCAAATCCATTGCTTTTCACTATCAAGTTTTTAAGTTGCATTTGAAAGATGATATTTTAGCTAAATTAGAATAAAATTCCTCGAAATACTACGTTGCTTAATCTGCTTTTGTTTCCCAATGAAATTTTTCATCAAACTTAGACAAAGGCGTTGATATATCTTTCGCGGAGTTATAAATATTTGTCTTTACCACTTCAATATCTTCTGCAGGTTATGTCTTGTACAAGGATTTGTTTGAAAGTTTTCCATATCGCAACACGATTGATATGGTTGAGTTAACTGGCGCCGACTTAAAGAGAAGCTTGGAAAAATCTGGCCCTCTTCAAATGAAAGGTCGATACCGCTATCAAGAATATGTATGTTTAAATTTTGGTTCTTCAAATCGCTCGTCCTAATATGTTCTCTGCCATTTCAGGCTTGAAATTTCAGTCGTCTGGCACCAAACAACGCACAGTAAAATACCTCAAAATAAAAAAAGCTCATTGTCCAACAACGAAAGAATGTTATTTTCCTGTGAATGCATCAAAGATTTATAAAGTTGTTGCTGATTCGTATACCGTAACCACAGCTAACAAGGTGATTGCAAGCAAGGGTCAAAATCGTATCCGAGGGCATGCCATTTATGATGTTCTTGTGGCCTACTTTCAATTCCAATATCCTGTTCGCAGAAGGAATGCGAATTTCGCTGCTAAACTCAGCTATAACTTAGTCAGATATGTCCTTGCTTTTTATGTGATTTACTTTTCCAAAATGTAATGCTGTTGAAATTTTAGCTTATGTATTGAAGCAAAAATATTTTAATGTTTTTCTAAAGAATTTTAATTAAGCTGTGAATAATAGGTCAACAATTTGCAGAATTATCTTAAATGAAATTTTCACCATAGTAATCCTGTTGTCTACAAGGCTTGCCTGTCGCGTATTTTAAATTCAAATGTTCCAATAATGATGATAATTTTTTACTGTTACGGAAAATGGAGTTGCTAATGCATTTAGTTGTATTAAATGTACAATATCCAACAATGATTTTGATCGTTTAGTTCCACGTTGATAATGTTTGACATCATTATCGCCATCAGCAATGTACATATCAATATGATGAAAGCAGTGCTGTAGAAGTTGGGGGGGGGGGCGCTTGGGGGAGGAGCCCCTTCTACCTTTGAAATGGGTAATTTTTCATAATTTCATGGCTTTAGCTTCGTCAAGAGAGCCCCCCATCTGACAAATTTAGTTCTACAGCACTGGATGAAAGTATTTTTACGTACATGTAACTTGTAAGTGACAGCAGTTTTGTTGCGAATGGTATGCGTAGTTCGGAATTCTTTTTCCATTAAAACGCTGCATAAGTTTTTTTCCTTTTTTGGAAAGGAAGAATTCTTTTTTCCGTCTGTATTTTGGATTTTTTTTCAACCTGTATTTTCTTTAAATGCTTTTCAGTCTGTGCTGTGAGAGATAATTGTCATTGTCGTAGGAAGAATGAAAAAGAAAGACTTCACTTTTGTTCATGCTACCAGCGAGAGACAGTAAAATATTTCAAAAGAATGTGAAAAATCGCAAAAAGCAATAAAATGCACGAATGATTGTGGGAATGAGGATGACGAATGAAGAACAAACAGTGAGTATCTATCTAATTTATGTTTCCTGTGCTGTAATTGGGTGAATCAGACAATAGCGACGAACAGGAATTATTCGCTCCATTGATTTATCATTTCTGCAGCGTACTGCCAAAGTATAGAAAGATACAGTTGTCTCATTCCACAGTGCAACTTGGTGATGTATATTTAGTTAGATTACTGGCTGCGGCTAGCCATCTCTGCCCTCCTATTGGCCAAAAAAAAGGCAATTGACTGTCTGCCACCATCTCACCCATGTTAATTACATGCGTAATAAGATATGCGCTACACAAAAAAATTCTATAGAATGGGACTACTGTTTGTGTCTATACTGTGGTATTGCTCATTCATTGTATTTCGTTTCTGAAGCTTTTGCCGAAAACGACGTTTAAATAAAAAAACAAGATGCGTCTTGCTGGTTTGGGGATATACAAATAATGCAATTAATTCATTATGATAATTTATGTATGTAGATTTATTGTAAGTGCGCTCAGTCTCCGGGGATGAATACCCCCTAATGATGCTTACTTCCAGTTTGCCATGGCAACTGTACAAACAACGTAATTGAAATAAGATGATTATTTTTTTATTTTCATTCAAATTCTCGATGCAAGTCTTATGTTAACCTCTTAAAAGGATGGCTGCGAAAACACCGAAGAAAAAGGACTCGAAAGAACGCGTTTCTTCGTCCAATGGGCCTAAAATTATCCTCTTGAGTAAGTAGTCGCCATAAATTTTCATACCAGTGCCTATATAAACAACATATGTCTGGTTTTAATCAGTATACATTACTCTAATTATTTTAGGAATCTGCATTTGTTAAGTGATGAGAAAAATTTGAAAAATCTCCTTAGCGAAGTCGGGAAAATACAAATTTCTACTGATAGCTTGAAATATAGCAGCGTTTTAAAAATGTTTTCGACAAAATTATTAAGTCTATCGTGGTATATAGGTCATTACTGAAAATATAATCATTTGAATTACCATGCTGACGGAGATTGCAGGTCAAACAACAGCCCACCCCCAGATGTCAAATAAATGATTTATTAAAATTTGCCCAAGTTATTACATTTGTAAACAGAAATCTGAATAAAACGAGTCTATGGCAAGTAAGAGCCATAGGAAAACAGTTGAGCGTCGATGGAAAGGCAATTGCAAGTTACTTTGCAACCTAGTTTGTATTAAATGAAATCCAGAGAATGACTCTGTGATTATGTAAAAATGTCTCGTTTACGTTCTCGTTCGAATTCATCGCGACCCAAGTAAGTTTCAGCATGTTTTTCTTTCATTTTTCACATTTTTAGTTATTATGTAATTTTTTACACAAAATGACCTCATCGTTGAGCCTTTCGTCTTCCTTTTCTGTTATACATCAAAATATCGACTGCTTTCTTCGTAGTTTATGGGAATTGTGGGCTGTTCTACTATGTTAAATTTATAGTTAAAATACCGTGAGTATCGACCGTCAATAAGAGGATAACGTGTATTAAGCCGACACTGCGTAAAATCGCAAATTTAATCTCATATAGCTAATTCGTTGTGATAAATACTGTACTAAGCGGACAGCTTCATTAAGCGGATATTAGTCCTCCCCCCTCTCCCCGAGTGTGTCTGCTACGAGTTTGACTATAATCTATATTTAATTCCTTATTTATCTTTTTACTTCAATAATCCACTATTTGCTATCCAGTAATCCAGTATTTCACAACAGCAGAGATGAAGAACGAATGTTTTGTACACTTTTGTATGAAAGGTCGAAAGTTTAACTTATAATTAACATAAATTATCAAAATGCAATGGTACGTATTTCCATGTGCAAATAGAAATCACGACCTTGAAACTATCGCAATTACCTTAGCAACGAAAAATGATTTGTTTTCATAATGCCTTGAAAGTTTGTTCGCCATCTACTCGCAAACGACGAAATTCATTAAATTACTGTTTAAATGTGGTAATAAGCTCATTTGCGAGGGTATTAACGATCTGTCAAAGTGGGTTATGGATCGAGTCGCGTCTTTGGCAGGACCTCTACGTAATTTGCGCAATCGTAGGTAGAAGAGAACTCGACAGTAATTTTGGTCAATTATTTACTATTCTTTAAAACGAACATGGTACTTTTAAATAGACGTAGCTACGAAAATTTTCCTCTTTGCTGTCTTTTGTCTAATTTCTGTCATAAGCGGTTTATACGTAATCTGGTAAAACGTACGCCTAATCATCTACGTAAAAGGTTTTGCCACGGCATATGTTGTTATTTTGTCTTTACATTATGTTACATGACACTTTCTTTATCTCCATAGACAACCAAATTCTTACGTTGGGAATGATAGCAAGGTACAAAAGACTAAGCTTCCAATAACTATCTGGCCAGAATGGAGTGATCAGGAAATAGCTTCAGAAAAATGGGTATGTTAGTGATGAATCGTAAAATTTTAACGCAGAAAGGTCAATCACAGCAGTTTGTAAATGCTATTCGTGATTGATGTACAACTAATTCAGTGTAAATAACAGAGGCATCCACCCTCCACCCCCCTCGGATCATTCATCGTGGATAGAAGATTTGAACAAAGATATAGGTTGATGGGGGGGGGGAGGGTTGCTTTATTTTTATGTATTGTAATATAGCACTTAGACAAAAATCAATGGAGGTCACATAGCATCCACGGAATCATCCATAGAAAATTATCATCAGAGAAAAAAGTTTTATCGTTTTGTTTGTTCGTCATTTATTTTGTACTTGACAACTGTGAGTCATTTTTTCATAGATTAAAAAATTTTGTTTTGAACTCACGCTGATTTTCGCGTGCACACGAATGGGAATACGTACATACATACGCAATTTGACCGAACACAAAACAATACTTGAAATCCAGGCCCTGGCGGACAATGAAATTTCGAGAAGCGTCTTTTTCGAAGGTTGAACAATTGCTTTGTAAGTGCGTATTTGTCTCTTATACATAGGACACAGCTCATAAAGGGAAAGATAAAGAAAAGGGAAAAAGCCCAAATTTGGTTAGTATTTTTTTAGAATTTTTACTTAATTAGCAGAAAATTTTTTGAAAATATCGAGCAGATTTAGAATACAAGTGTATCGAAACGTAAACCAGATTACACTGTAATCTGTATTTTGTAAATTAACAGGCAACCACGAAAATATGGAGCAGATTTAGAATACAAGTGTATCGAAACGTAAACCAGATTACACTGTAATCTGTATTTTGTAAATTAACATGCAACCACAAAAATATCGAGCAGATTTAGAATACAAGTGTATCGAAACGTAAACCAGATTACACTGTAATCTGTATTTTGTAAATTAACAGGCAACAACGAAAATATAGAGCAGATTTAGAATACAAATGTATCGAAGCGTAAACCAGATTACACTGTAATCTGTATTTTGTAAATTAACAGGCAACCACGAAAATATAGAGCAGATTTAGAATACAAGTGTATCGAAACGTAAACCAGATTACACTGTAATCTGTACTTTGTAAATTAATAGGCAACAACGAAAATATAGAGCAGATTTAGAATACAAATATATCGAAGCGTAAACCAGATTACACTGTAATCTGTACTTTGTAAATTAACAGGCAACCACGAAAATATAGAGCAGATTTAGAATACAAGTGTATCGAAACGTAAACCAGATTACACTGTAATCTGTACTTTGTAAATTAACAGGCAACCACGAAAATATAGAGCAGATTTAGAATACAAATGTATCGAAACGTAAACCAGATTACATTAAGAACAACCACTAACTGCAAAGCGACACAAACACTTGTTTCCAATAGTTGTTCATTAAAAATTTTCGAACAAAATTTTGCAGATGAAATTTTTATTTTTGAAATTTACTGCCAGGAACTGAAGTACTTTATTCGGACTTCGTGATAAATTTACCAACGTCAAATTTTTTATCTAATGTTTTATGTCATCTGACTCTATTTATATTGAAAGAGTTGTTCATTTTTTCAGCATGCGTTTGAAGACCCTGAAGGACGTGTAGAGTTACCATCTGTCATTCAGTCAAGTGTTGAATATTGGAAAAGACCAATTGATTTCATTGAGGATAAGGTGAGCAATGTGTATACTTGTGGATAAGAAAAATTGTTGGTAATAAGCATTATTTGTTGTATTTTATTGTTTCTTGATCGTCGCCTAGGCACTTGTGGTTGTGGATCCCGACAGTTTTAAAGATAAAGAAATTGATTTATTGACCTGTAGTAGGGATGTCATTAGCGTTTCTGAGGTCAGTAAAACAACACAACGTGTGTCAATGTAGGTAGTGATGGATGAACAACAGAGAACGAGAACAGTCTTAACACAACATAAAATATAAACTACGATAACGTGTGACAGTGTAGGTAGTGATGAATGAACAACAGAGAACAAGAACAGTCTTTACACAACATGAAATATAAACTACGATAACGTGTGTCAATGTAGGTAGTGTTGAATGAATAACATAGAATGAGAACAGTTTTCACTACCTAAAACATATCGTAAGATAATGATATCAGGTGAAAAAGCTGTTGTTTATTTGCAGTTATTACGATGTATTATTGTGGACATTACAAACTTGTTCAAACTACGACCTCAAATGGACAGCATCGAAGCGAAAGTTGTAAAAGACAGCAAAGATGTGGGTCAGGCTGATGAGGGTATTTGGAAACCATGGCAACATATCTGGCCGAAAGAGAAATCAAAACGGGCATCTATCCTGTTTATAATCCCAGTGGGAAGTATGTCGTTAAAGTCTACTGGTTGGTACGTATTTGTTTCGAAAGTCAAATGTATTGTCAAAAGAGAGAATGGCGTGGATTCAAATTTTAACCTAAGCAAAAACAAAAACGTCGTTCTCTGCTTTAAATGTATAATTTTTTCACTCTCTTTATTTATCCGTGAAAAGAGTATGTTGTTCTTTTTTACTTTGTTGAGCTATATTCACACGTCACACATCACTCGCTATCCATTGTAATCACCGTTTTTACTTTGTTGAGCTATATTCACACGTCACACATCACTCGCTATCCATTGTAATCACCGTTTTTACTTTGTTGAGCTATATTCACACATCACTCGCTATCCATTGTAATCACCGTACTTTACACTTATGTATGAGACAGTTAACATTACTACCAAGAAATGATCGATTTTCTTGATCATGTTTAGGGTTGCTGGCGTAAGATAACAGTCGATGACTGGATGCCATTCAACTCCCAGGGTCAACTTTTACTTCCATTGGGTAAAAGACCCAATGAACTGTGGCCAATGCTCTTAACAAAAGCTTTAATCAAGGTCGCATCTTTAGAGTAAGCAAGAAACTCGTTTTTTTTCTTCTAGATTTATACAAACAGGTTATCCTCCATTGTTTGGTTTATTTTTAGTTATCGAGGTGGGGAACCTCCTTGTGAACATGGTGATTTTAGTGTCATACAGTGTTTGACGGGTTGGATACCTGAAGTTATACCATTAAGGTATTGTGAAATAATATATACCATTGATGCATAGTGAAGTTATACCATTAAGGAATGGTATGGTGAAATGATATAGCTACCATTGAATATCGTAGGTAACTTGATGATTTGACATTCTCCTTCATTTAATATACAGGCACCCTAATATGCATTTGTACTAAGATTGAATATATAAAAAAATAAACCCAAAAGTGAAAATAAAAATAAATGCATGTTGTGGTAACTCGCAGACAACTCGCCATTAACTCGTCGTCAGAACTTTTGTAAAATCACCAACATAGAGTAGACACACAAATAGACAAAAAGACAATCTGTATTTGTTAAAAGAAGAAGATATGAGGACAAAGGAGACAGATGTAGAACACAACTATTAGACCCCGACCTGGAAGAGTTGTGAACCGTACTATGCTCACCCTTTTGATAAAGAAATATGCTCTTTTTCATAGGTCGGAACATAGCAGTAAACTGTGGGATGCATTGGGAAAGATTCTCCCACATTGGAAAATAGAAAACTCTATCACAGTCGAAGAAGCAAAGGATGTCAATGTTTTGCCAATCTCAAGGAAAAGGGAAGAGAAAAAATCGCGCGAGAAACTGGAGCGAGGCGCGATTCCTTCACAAACAACTTCGGACCGTCACTCGGAACGCGACAGCAAAATGCGAGATAAGGAAAGCAAGGAAAAGTTTCTGAGTAATGCTGGTAGTAACACAGCGGTTAAGGAACTCGTCAAGGAACCTGAGTTTGCTGTGTTTGCTAGTTACTCAAATCCGCCTAAGATACCGCTTACTGTTTCAGTACTTCGTGAAATGGTAAGTTAAATGGTCACCTTGTTCTCAATAAATATCATCTGTTAGAATCACATTATGTGTAAAAATCTTTTTCTCGATGAGGTCCTGAAATGCACTTAAAGTTCCTTTAGAATCATGTTAAAACGTCAAGATATTATTAACGCCTGGTTTTCATAGTTTTTTAGTCAGTAAAGTGAGTTCTTTGGATTTCGGTTTAGGCAGATGCATCAGAGAAACTTCGTCAGTGCGGCCTTTCTCACAATCATCCGCACTCAGTCATGGTAACATATCGTCGTGATTGCCCTCTCGTTGCTCCTCCACCACCTGTAGAAGTACCACGGTGGCGTTTGATTAGGACAAAAACGCAAGATTCCTCAAGAAGGAAGTTTAAATCCTGTCGAACCACCGAAAGAACAGCAGTTTCTTGAAATAGCGTCACCTTTGGTTGGATTTTCTGTTAGTCCGATACCTGTATACAGTGTGACGTAAGAATTCTTGAGATGTTTTAAAAAGTATCATCTGGGATATTGTGTTCTTTTCATTAAGGGGTGTAATCAATATGAGAGGCTGTTATTTAAAAATTTGTTGGTCGAGTTGTCGTCTACAGTGTTGTTGTGAATGAGAAGTAGGGATGTTGTCAGTAGAGATGTTGTCAATAGAGATGTTGTCTTTAGAGATGTTGTCTATAGAGATTTTGCCAATAGAGATTTTGGGTATGATGATTTGTTGATAGAGATGTTGTTAATGGAGGTTGTCTATAGAGATGTTGTCAATAGAGATGTCAGTAGAGATTTTGTCATAATTCATGCATGCTTAATAACAAGGGTTCTTTGAATGATGAGACTTACTTTGTTACTAACTTTTACTATATCCTTATTCTTAACCCCCACAAGAACTCCCTCTCTCCACAAGCTCGACTCTGATGACAAAATAGAAGAAATCTTAGAAGAAGGAGACAAACTGAACAATATTAATGTGCATAAGGAGGCTGCCTCACACAATAAAGGTGACCAGAAAACTGCTGATCCTGCTGCTGTTGTAGTCGTGGAAACGCAGACTTCTTTAAAATATGATGTGTCTGACGAGGTGTATTTTTACTCTATTTTATCATTATAATCAAGCAGCACAAAGCATTTGACTATTGTGTTGCTCTACCTAGTATTTCTAATAGATATTTGCATGGCTAAAATTTTCAAGCATTCAGTTAAAGTGGATTGAACTACGTTTTTCTGCCTGTATTGTTTGTAGTGTTGACAATGTTGTTCATCATTGTTGTAATCGATTCACGCCCAAGATATTGTTCTAAATTGACAACAAGCTTGCGGTTAGCAAGCATAATATTGTTCGATCTTGTTATGAACAATATTGCTACAATCTGCATATTTTTAGCCGTGTGCAGTGAATCTTTTAACATTTTTTGCGCATACGTGCGATGCTTGTTCATAGCACGATCATTTTGACACACGTTGTGTTTGTTTCTTCATTAAACTTTTCTTTAAGTGGTAATCAACTTTGATCTGACTTGTAATCGACTCTGCCTTAACTTGTAATCAACTCTGATGTAATGTTTGCCATCACAAACTTATATTGTGTCGGTTCTGTCTTATCGAATGTAAAACACGCGACAGCAGCGACATTGATGACGAAAATAGCATTTCGACATCGGGGTTTTGTAAACAATATAAAATCATCGACGCTAAAGAGGTTGATTCCATTATAGATTGGCAAATCGGACTGTACGCCATTTCGTAGTGACAAGTCAGACGATAGCAAGGACTCGACAAAATCTCTGAAGGAATCGCACAGTAAGACTTCGAAATCAGCGAAGTCTTCGACATCGTTAATTCTAGAGAAAGCCAATAAGACGAAGAAGATGAGCAAAGATCAAGCAAACGAAAAAAGAAGTGATTCTTCGTTGTCCATCAGAACGCCTGGGGCACGGCGTTTGTCGAAGGCCGATCTAAAAGGTAATTGATTTCGCGATCAGGTGATTTCTTTCTGTATGAAAATCCAGCTTTTTTTAATTTCTAGATAAAGAGCTCAAGAAATTAGCAAAAGGTCTTGAAACAAAGAATGAAGTCAAGACGGAGGTCGAGCAAGATAACAAGGATACTTCTGGAGATCTCACTATCACTATTACTGGGGAAAATGGAGTACAATCTGAAGCTCAGGATGATATATCGAGTCAGCTAGAAACGGTAGCGAATAAGGGGAAGACATTTTGGATAGAATATGACGAGTTTTGGAAATGTTTCGGGTCGGTTGATCACTTTTGTAAATTGTGTCTTTTATTAAACTCCGTAAATATTCGCATTCTTTTTGTTGTTTTAGAACATTGTATGTTTATCACAAGCCTGTTACCTACATGCATAATAAATCATATTTGGAACTGAAGGTATTTCATACGTACTGTTTTCATCAGTTTGTAAAAATGTACAGTTGAAGAATGTTTTCAAAGAAATGTTTTTAAAGGAATGCAAACTACAACTGGGGTTTTACACAATGACTATGAATATTTTTTTTTCTAAATATTTCATTCATCCTGTATTTTTGTAAGTTTTTTTTTTGTTTTTTTTTGCAAGAACTAATTCACCTTTTCAGAACTATGCACCGAATTTTGCATCTTTTTAAAGGACATCGTAGAACAAATTTTGACGGAGTTAGCTGTTCTTCTCCTACCTACCAGGCATCACGTGTCATTAGAATGATTCTCTACACTATTTTATCGTTTTCAGAGTGTGATATGTTCAACAAACAATAAAAAGTCAGGCACTGGCCTGCACAATTCAATGGCCACACAGAATTCGAGCAAAGCTCAGTCTGTTAGTTCATATGGCCCAACTGGTCACCATGCTCTTGCCGGTGTATCTACAGATCCCCCAATACCCTATCTGCTTGTGGACAGTGTCGATAAGATTGAGATTGTTATATGCTTTACGTCTTTGTCCAAATGGCTAGACCCACCTCAACCCATTGTTCGGGAGAAAGGTAGAGATTCTGTCAGTATCTACGGTAAGGTTGCATTCTTGTTATTTGTCTTTTGTCTTGTTCTCAGTGTTTCCATATACAATATTTGCTCATAAAGCCACCGCTCGCTATTTTCTAGATTTCAAAGTAGAATCAGATACAGAGTTAAGTTCTGTTCCTCCTTCACCTGGGCTTCTTGTGGCCGAAAAATACGTATGGCAAAGTATGGTAACTGGTCAACCGTGCTTTAAAATAAAATCGACTGGTTCAAAAGCAGCCGTTCTGGTTCTCTCACCTGGGTTAGCAATAGAAATGTCTTGTAAAGTAAAATAGACGCTTTTTCGTGGTGATAAACATGTTTTAAAACAAGTTTTAAATGTCTTGTACTGATTATTTGTTCTGTTTTTTTTTCTACCTTGGATATTTCTTTCATTTACAGTCGGCACATGCTGAGATTTCTTCTCCAATCTCCATATGGCTATCACGTGGCCTTGTGTTCACAAACTCCTTTCACGTTTGGTGATGAAGACCAAATTATGAGTTTAGCTCATAAGGTAATTTGAAGCATCCTTCTGTTGTTAATTATTTGTGCTTGATCATTGTGAGATGGTGTTTGCGGGGAGGGGGGGCATCAGTAACTCTTATCTTGGGGGGAGGAGATCATTTGCATTTGTCTTGTGGGGCAACTTTGCATTTATTATTGAGAGGAGGGCATCATTAACTCTTATCTCGGGGAAGGGGCTTGCTTGGATTTATATCTTTTGGGCAACTTTGCACTTATTATTGGAGAAGGGGCACCATTAACTGTTGTATAAGGGGTGGAGATCATTCGCGCTTATATCTTGTTGGGCAACTCTGCCTTTTTTATTGGAGAGGGGGGCATCATTAACTGTTGTATAGTGGGTGGAGATCATTTGCGCTTATATCTTGTGGGGCAACTTTGCATTTATTATTGGAGAGGGAGGCATCATTAACTGTTGTATAGTGGGTGGAGATCATTTGCGCTTATATCTTGTGGGGCAATTTTGCATTTATTATTAGAGAGGGGGGCATCATTAACTTTTATATAGGGGATGGAGATCATTTGCATTTATCCTGTGGAGGCAATTTTGCATTTATTAGGGGGAGGGCGTCTGTAACACCTAATTGAGTTGGTCGTCATTCGCACCTGCTTGGGGTTAAGCATAATTTACTCTTGTTTGTGCAGACACCATTCACATGGGGGGGGGGGCATCGATTACACTTGTTTTGAGGAGGCCTCATTAATAACACTAATCTATGAAGGGTCACCCTTATCTTAAGAGAAGTTCAGAACTTGAGCTCACAACACAACTGTATTGTTTAACTTGTTATGGCGTTGTATTTTTATTTTTTCATTGTTGCCTTGGGACATAACTCTATATGTTTTTTTTTTGTTTTTGAATGTGTTTAGGAAAGTTGTCGTTTCATTGAGTATACAACAAGTGTCTTACAGAACATCGGCAATGTTATAATGTCTTTTAACGAACTGAATAAGAACAATAAAAAATGACACTTGACTTGGGTGTTAACGATCAACCACGTGACATGCAGGAAAGACATAGTAAGGTACGAATAACAGTAATGTAGAACTTGTTTCATGTTGTAGTTCGCTTTGAAGATGATTTTATTTGACTCTGGAGATGACTATCTCGAAGGATGTTGAAACATCAGTAAAAAACATGGACGATCTCTACATTCACAAACATGTAACGATACTTCTGTATTCAAATCTTTCAATTAGTAAAACTTGTCTCCAAAAAAAATGGAAGATAAGCACTATCGTACAATTAACAAGAGTGAATTCGAACTATTCGATTACCAAGCAACTTTCACACTTTCATTCATACATAAATATGATCATCATATATGTAGGTGTTCATGGCCTGTCTGTTGGAAACATTGAATGCTCAATTTAACGAGGACCTCACGCGGGATGTGCAATTTGCTTGGAAGGCCTTCGACTTCATCTCAAGAGTATATCTAAAAGAAAAGTTAGTTTTCCGACCAAGCTCTTCTGCGGAGATCGAGCGCATTGGTCGTGTGCATAAAAAACGTAGTGAGCTGTCACGATGCCTACCTTCGAAAACCAGTCGCACGTCGAAGATGGACGAAGATTATGCTGCCACTATAATTCAGGCTACTTTCCGTGGTTACATTGTGCGAAAACTCAACATGGCTTATAAACCAGGTACACCATATTTAGCAGTTTTGAATACGGGATGAATGAAATCTCAATCTCACAATCCAATTTGTGAGATTATCATTTAAAGATAATCGTATTTAACGCTATTGTTATTAATTTGTAGACACAGCCATTCATGAACAAGTTCATCTCAATCTCTCAAAATCCTGGACAACGATCGAAAACAACTTGGAAACCTTTTCTGTTCAATTATACCGCCGCATGTACGAGCTTGATCCACAACTATTCACAATGTTCCCATTTTATGAAGATGAATGGAAAAGAGTGATACACAATGATTACAATGGTGCCTTTCCTGAACAGCCTGCAAACATATGGTTTTTATTGTTCAGGTTCGCGCACGATTCTTTAAAAGCTTCTATTCTTTTGAGAAAACAAAATTTTTCCAATAGTACTTTTTTCTGAAGACATCACTTTGCCGTCGGTGATAAAAATTATTAAGAAATAAAAGATGTTTACTGTGTTTTCACTGGCCTATGCAAACTGAGGATACCTTTGAGAGCTGATCAGTGCAAGCCCGAGACCGAAGTTCGAGGGTTTGCACGTTGTTGAGAGTTCTCCCAAAAGTCTCCGAGGTTTGCATTAGCCAGTGCAAACACGAAAAACATCTTTTATTTCTTTTATAAAATAACAATAAAGCAAAACAGACAAATTATAAGCAAACGTTTTAATTTTTTCCTCTGAAGTATTCGTCTTTTTGTCATCATTAATAAGCAAATTCTCTTTGATTGATTGATTAAATTGATTGAGCTCAGATGTGTTTTGCACAGACAAACGCAAACACAGCTATAGACCAGTCAGCGCATGCGTGTTAGTGTATTGCTTTTATTTTTTAATTAGCAGTAATACATTAAGAAAATACAGTGATGTTATCAGTTATCTTTACTTAATATCCTTGTAACTTCATATTGTATTTCGTTAGGGAAGTGTTCTTTGTGGAACGAGATATCCTATCGTTACCTAAAATGTACACCAATATCCCTACGTGTTTTCTACGTGTTATCAATAACGATACTCTTGATGAAATACCCAAAGTGTTTCAGCGAGTTGTACCGTATGAGTTTACTAAAAACAAGGTTAGTGCCCAAGCTTAGTCAATATGTCTTCCCGAGAAGTCAAACTAGGAAATCCGAGAAGAAATGTCTCTCACTTTAAATAAGTATTTACTGTTTGTTGACGCATCTTTATTTTTTTGCAAGAAACAAGGAAGATAATTTAGTGTTTAACGCCTTTTTTGAGAAGAAATTACATATTTTTTTACCTCTGAAGCGTGGATACACATTCCTGGCTGAAGCCAGAACGATTCAATCTCCTCTCGCATCCGGGAAGTTTCGATTGCGAGTGATTGGCTCATCAGTACCCCTGCCTGCTCCTGAAGGCGATTCCGTGAATACGCAGTTTGTCACCAAGGAGATCAAGGAATATTATATACCTAACAAAGACCGTGTTATTCTCAGGTATTGAAGGAAAGCTATTTTTTCACTTGGTAGTTGTTATACGTGTCTTTCAAAAGTGGTTTATATAGAATGAAAATTTGGTTGAATATTTTTTCATTCCCAGAGACTGTTTTCTGCTTTTTAAGTTTTTCCCTTCAATACCTATGAGACTGTACATATCGTTGACCGCCTTAAGCCTTTGTTGTAGTTTCCTTGCTGTAGTTTGTATTTACTACCTCAAAATTGCGACTAAACATCGAGTTTTGAAACTGTTATTTCGAAATGCTTCTCTGTTTACCCCATTTTAGATATTCAATACTAGTGAGTGAAGATCAGTTGATTTCTGTGCAACTCTGTACATCCAAAATTGATGTTCTTATTAAACTGCAAGTACGCGCATCATAATTCATTTTTATGTGTACTTGTGACGATATTTTTGTGATGATTTTTAGTAGCAGATGATACTATGGGATGTTTATGGGTATTTGTGTTGATTTGCGATCGTTAATGATAGCAGATGATATTATAGGATGTTTACCTAAATGAAGAATAGACTTTTGATCAATGCATTCACAATTTATATATGTTTAACATTAGCAAATTTCTTCATTCTAAACTCAGCACTTGTTACAATTACAAACTCCTTCAACCGCTCTAAAGTAAAAAAGCCCCTAAAAAATCTCAAGAAATTATTTGACCTAACCAATTGATAACAGGCCTTTAAGTAACAGTTAAATCTAACTCGGGTTTCGATGTCTTAGTCTCCTTCAAGTTCACTCTGCTTGAAATGGAAATGTACGTATGTTTGAGGAGTATAATGAGGATAACTTCATACTTCTGTGTTCAGATATTAGATCATGATGTGGAAGTAGTGAGCTCTTGTGGTCGAGGACATGCAGTGATACCTGTGTACATTGTGAGGCGAGATAGAACTGTTGGCGAAGCAGACCATAAGTACCGGAAGCGAGGTAAAAGGTGTTTTCAAATGTGTCATCAACTAGACTTGACTTGCATTCATGTATGTTTACAATTTCAAACCATGAACACAATCTTGTCAATACGAGTGTTTATTATATGGCAAGCGTCACTTCCGGAAAAATGGCGCGCTTTGATTGGTTCAGAAACATTTTTGCCGGTCCATTATTTTCCCGTCCATTGTTTTCCAACGAAACAAAAAACCATTTTAGAATGTGAGTCGAAAGAAAAACACTCGGGAGACAGTTTAAATATCCAGACGATACAATTTGAAACAATTTATTTTTACTGACGAAAGCTAGAATGTGAAAGTGAAAGCCAACCCGTACAAAACAGCAAAGGACGAGAAAGAATGCTTTCGTTTCAGGTCAAATAATGCCATATAATAAACCTTTTAATAACCTCGCTTTCTCGGTCTTTACTGAGAAATATCGGACCTCTGTCTTTTTGTACAAACGGGCTCAGTCTGTACTAAAAGACCTCGGTTCGTTATTTCTCCGTAAAGACCTCGAGCTCGGTTATTAAGGGCTTATTAAAGTTGCCATAATGTACGACTTTTATTCTTTTGTAAATACTACAAATTTGAGGATCTATAGATACAAAACAATATATGTATATGGTTTATGCATTGTCAAGAAATTACGTTCCTCTAGCATTTAAATCTAAATAAAGGTATTTCTGTAAAACTATATCAGTTAAGCCTGGTGTATACGTCAGTATTCTCCTTCAAATAAATGATGTAATGATATGTGCTAGGTTCCAGACCTCCCAGTAAAGACAGCGGTAATAACGGTGAGCCAGCTACTGGTCGTGCTGGGACGGCCGTAGGCAAGACACCTAAGTCAAAACCTAAGAAAGGCAAAGATCATTCACCCGTTCAATCTAGACCCGGATCTTCTTTTGTAAGCTAACAATTGCCACGCTTCAAATCCTTTAATGAAATATTGTCATTTTGATATAATGTGGATTTGTTAGGAAAAACGCAGCCACAGTCGTAATTTGCGTCATAGTATAACTCAGGAAGAAGACATAAAACCTCAGGTAACGATCTCTTGAGTTACGTATAATTTTTGAGTATTACATATTCTTACACAAAATATACATTTATATATATATAGATTAAGGTGTGGGATTGCCATTAGAGCATCATTTCAAAAATTACTATCTTGTACATTTTAAATCACACATGTGGATGTAGTTTACAGTCAAACCTGTACAAAGCGGACACCTTCGGGGAACAGACTAGTATCCGCTTGAGAAATACTTTATTATTACGAATTGTAGTTATATGAGGTTAAATTCGGCACTTTAAAAAATGACTTAATACAGGTTGACCGCTTAATACAGGGTTGCTTAATACGGGTTTGACTGTATTATAGAAGTTTTATGTTACTCCTTCTGATAGCAGCAAGTGTTTTCTGGGTTTTATCATGTCTTTACAATAATCTGTTGGTCTACAGTCCAACTTCTACTTATAGACACCTCTCGGTACTCGTTAGGGTGGACCATTGAACTAAAATTCATGGAACGCTATCTGAAGCAAATACTTGAAGCCAAATCTTTCACCCAGCCACGCGAGATTACACCCAGACACGCGTGTGTATTGTCTCGAGATTCTCCCGCGGAGGAAAGTTGATTTACTACACACGCGTGTCCGGGTGTGAGATTCGGCTTCAAAAAATTACCAGGTTTTCTATTACAGGTAGCGTTCCATGTATTTTAGTTCAATGGGGTGGACATCTCTCGTAAGTGGACACTGCTATAGGGTTCTTATCAATACATTATTACCTCTCATATCCCTTTTTTTCGTCAGCAGACACCAGGTCGTTGTCGCAATGGTGTCTGCTTACGTGAGGTTCGAATGTGTAACACAATTACTTTTTCAATCATAGCTTCATAAATACATTATCCAAGCGCTTGTGTTGCGCGACAGTTGGCCTCTCACCAGAGAATCGTGGGATTTTGTCCTTGCACAGAAGAACGCTGAAAAACAAGATTCGCTTGACTGTAAGTCCTTTACATAGTATAGCCATAAAAACAGACGGCACGAGAATTTTGATGACATTGCTATCAGTTGATTGACGCTTGTACACACTAACGTTGCCAGCCTGCAAGTTTAGTTGTGTTATGTAAGTATTTAGGTGTTAACTTACTATAAAAACGATTGATTTCTAAAGAAATAATTTTGCCAAAAAATATTGCTTATCTGAAATACATTTAGCATGACAAAGTGTTGTCCATATATATATATATATATATATTTATAAAAATGGCTTTTGTTTTGTTTTATTTGATCTACCTGTTTCTAGATGTTTTAGATTCGTCTATTCGCGTCGAAAAGTCCGCTAGTCAAATAAAACAGAAGAAAACCAAAGACGGAAAAGAAAGTCGACTGGGTAAAAATCAATCCGGATCCCGTCCCAACTCGCAGCAGTTGAATTTCGACTTGATGAGACCGCATTGGACACTGAGGGTGATTGCTGATGCCAATTTAGCGGTAAGTCGTGTTTTCATGCCCTAGTTCTTTAGGTGTTGTGTGTGGAGAGGGGTTGTGCATGGGTGTGGGGATTTTGTATGTGTGTGGAGGGGGGATTGTATGTGGAGAATTGTGTATGTATGTGAAGGGGGAGTTGTATATGTGTGTGGAGGGGAGATTGTGTATGTTTGTAGAGGGGTATTGTGTAGGGAGGTTGTGTATGTGTGTGGAGGGGTATTGTGTGTTTATGTGTGGAGAGGGGTGTGTGTATGTTTGTGTATATTGTGAATGTGTGTGGAGAGTTGTGTATGTGTGTGGAGGTTGACTGTAAATTGCTAAAGAACATTTTAGAGCAATCTTAAACCAACAGGATTGTTTGTAAAATACTTTGAATTTCAAACATATTTATTGTCCATTTCAACCTATCATAAACCCGCTACTGCATTCATATTTTTTCAATAGATCGTTGTTGACAACATCCAAATATTACTAATCAATCATGTGCTTTGTTTTCGCTTGACACAACATAAATTGATAGCAGCAGCAACAGTTGTATTTTTCTTAGGATGATTTAGAGGTAAAGAAGGATACCGAACGTCAGGACGAAATACGCGCAATGAAAGCTGCTTGGGAAGCTGCACAGCCGGGTAGAGCTGCTAAGGTACTTTAATAGACGTAGCTATTAAAGGGGTTACTGTGATGTTCACTTCTTCTGTGTGTTTGGTTATCTAGGTGTGTTAGTCAATAGTTACTAGTTTTTTATTGTCGTTAAATATCAACTCTAGTAAATGTAAATTTGATGAAGAGAACTACGGTCATGTGCTTTTAAACCACAGATGTCACCTTTCTTCAATGAAAAAGGTCAACAGTGTAGCATCTTACAAATAACTTGGGATTTTTTTCGTTTGCCAGGCTTTTCAAAGTCGTCAGAGGTTCTTGAATGAAAACTTGATTAAAGTAAAATATTTTGAAACTGAGGAGGGTTATCAAGGCGATGAACACAGTGATACAAGTACGTCCGTGGATATTGTATGATAGTACGTTTACATTCAAATTGATCGTAAAATTTCTGTTGTTGTTTAGCTACAATTGAAGGAATCTCGTCGTCTACGTCAGTTCTTGCTGGTAATAATGCTGATCAAAACGACAGCTTCACAGAACCTCCAGCGAGGCAGCCTAGTCGTGTATTAAAACCATTTGATATCACTCCATACGTCAGGTGAAATATTTTTATCCCCGTGTCATATAACCACAAAATTATCCTTTCAAATCTACGTATACTATACAGATATTTCAACTTTTGAAATATTTATTGGGGTTTGTTATCATTGTGCATTTTGGAACCTTTAATTAAACTACACGAAAACTTTTGTCGTTGCTATTTTTATCCACGATAAGGAATACTGTTTTGTGTTTTTAATATGACTATTTATGATATATCACTGCATTCACGAGCAAAGTAGATTTATGATATAAGTATAAGCTAAGTTACATGTATTGGCGTTGTATGACATAACTCAGAACTATTTAGTTGAATCATTGCCTTGCTTCCTACACCATTGATTGCCTTTAGCTTGTTGGCTGCACTCCACGTCCAAGCCTGCAAACATCGTAATTGTTCTGTGTGCGGCTATGTAGCATACGATTCATTCTTTTCCTGTTTTATAAATTTTTTCCCCACTGTTTATTCGGATTAATGTGAAGTGTCATGGCGTACTCCCTTTTATTGCTTCTAAAGAGATGTCAACTTTGCTTTTAGGCATATCATCTAGCCTGCCTTCAATGCATAGCCTTAAGTTAGCATATATACATAGCCTTAGCCGGCATTGCGTCAGCTTTAATTGAACATAAACTAAATGTAATTGAATAGAAACTTTTGGTAAATTTCATTAACTTTTTTCAGTGGCGTTGTTATATCATCTTGTGTTATCATTTCAGATATAGAGGTAAGCGTATTGTATTAGATGAAGCAGAAGAGAACAGGCGACGACAGGAAAAACAGGAAATGTTTCGTCAACACAAAGTTTGGCGGGAAGAGGTCGAAAAGAGAAGAGATATGGACAGACAACTGAGAAATCTGGCGAAAGAAAGACAAATACAAATGGCCGAAGAGTGGCAGGCTGCCTTAGATAAAGTTCGTGTTGATATCAACAAGGCTCGAGAAGCTTACAGACAAACCTTAATTGTTGAGGTATTTATCTTTTTTCTATTATCATTGACAACTTCTCTAAAGTATAAACTAAGATAACGTTTGTTAGTGTAGGTAGTGATGAATGAAAAACAGAGAACGAGAACAGCCTCTACACTACCTAAAATATAAACTAAGATAACGTGTGTCAGTGTAAGTAGTGATGAATGAACAACAGAAATTGAGAACAGTCTTTACACTACCTAAAATATAAACTAAGATAACGTGTGTTAGTGTGGGTAGTGATGAATGAACAACAGAGAACGAACGAGAACAGTCTTTACACAAACTAAAATATACACTAAGATAACATGTGTCAGTGTAGGTAGTGACGAGTGAATAACAGAGAACGAGAACAGTCTTTACAGTTTACACCACCAAAAATATAAACTAAGTGTAGGTAGTGATGAATTAGGGTTAAGAACAATCTATGTTGCGTGCGCTTTGTTAAGGGACCACGGATCATTTTTTTATGAGTTTTGTGAGGTGGTGTTAAGTTAACGTCGAAGTTTAGTGCAGATAGGATCGCATACAAATTTAAAAATTAAAAAATCGCCAAAATAATTGTGGTGTCTGTCTTTCCTCAACCATCCCCGCTACCGCTCCACTGTCTCTACTGATGTACTACGTTGATAATTGATATAGGAACCACCAGCGGAAGAAGAGGTAGATGAACCCATTAAAGACCGTTCGCCTTCTGGAAAGGGAAGAAAGACCAGTAAAAGTCCTAAAGGAGCTAGAAAGTCTGCTAAAACAAAGAAGAAATGAAACAGAAACGGATTTTATCGTTGGATTATAAAATATCATTGTTCAGGACATATTTAATTTATTATATTTCATGACAGTTTACTATATTTTATGACAGTTTATTATATTTTATGACAGTTTATTATATTTTATGACAGTTTATTATATTTTATGACAGTTTATTATATTTTATTAAAGTTTATTATATTATGTGAACTATAGAATTGATTTCACTTAAACTTTCTTTTCACACTGACAAATGCGTCATTTGTAACTAGTATAACATACTAACATTGGAGATATTCAGGTTGTATAAGAAGAAGAAATGAAAAGATCTGTTTTGGAAATATAAAGAGTTAGTTAAAAAGTTCGACACGAATGTAGACAAAAAGTTTGATACAAAGGTACAACAAAAAGTGGAAAATGGTGAACACTAAGATTCACAATAAGATAGACATAAATATGAACACAAAAATAGACGCAAAAGTAGAAAAAGGTACACACAAAGGTATAGACACAAAGTTAAAAAAAACGTAGACATTAAGGCAGACTAAAAAGGTAGATGTTAACCTAAACAAAGGTACAGACACAAAGGTAGACACAAAGGTAGGCAAAGAGGTAGGTATTAAAGTAGACATGAAGGTAGACATAAAGGTAGACATAAAGGTAGACATAAAGGTAGACAAAAAGGTAGACACAAAGGCAAACACAAAGGCAGACGCAAAGATAGACACAAAGGTAGACACAAAGGTAGACAATAAAGGTAGACAAAAGATAGACACAAAGGTAGACACAAAAGTAGATGTAAATGTGACATTACTGTAGACATAAAAATAGACATAAAGACAAACATAAAGTTAGATATAATTTGTAAGTACCAAAACATATAATTTTATAAGTTAGACATGAAGATAGACATTAAGGCTCAAAAAAAGATAAAGACATAAAGTTGGACCTAAACTACGACTACCAAAACTTTAAGTCACCAAAATCTTAATGAATTTATGACTTAGCAAACAAGACTACGCTAGTTTTATTTCATAGGCTTAAGGAATTATATTTATTGATTTGCGTAATACCAAAGAACAATGGTCGATAAACATTTGCACTTAACGTATATTTAATGAACATAGAACTGAGTTCTTTTGCTTAACAACAATACCTTTTGTTTTTAAAGATAAGATTTGATAACCATTCTACAATTTGTTCGAGTGGGAACAATGAATGTTAAAACAATCATGTAAAACAAATACATGTTATGACGTACATAAAGATATTATTCACTTCAAGTTTTCGGCATTAATGAACGGCGAGGCGTCATAGTAAACACTTGTCTTTCGTTCGATGTTGAACAAGACTACACAAAGGTGACAAACATAACGTATTCAAAAGATTTAGTTGGCAAAGTACATAGAGAAGGTGCCTTAAACTGAACTAGAGACTAGTTCCGTTAATTTTCTGATGGTTACAGAAAGACGTCTGATTTGTTTTCCGATGTGTTTCAACGTTTTGATGAAAAAATGAAGTGTTATCAACATCTGGGAATGCAACTGAACTGGGACTGAAATCTATGATTATGAAGAAACTTGTTGAAAAGCATATAACAGTACAGTTCAAAATACGTCGGTTAAATGTTAATGAAGAGCAATGTAGCGAGTGAGAAATCAAAGTACACACGAAGAAAGGAAAAGGTTGGTTAGTAATTTAAAGGCTGCTTGGCATTACAGCCGACCAATTGCTGGAAAAAGCTATCAACAGCAAGAGAAACCATTTACTGATGTTTGTGACATTAAGGCTAATGAGATGCCACTCCGAGGTGGAAAACCAAGTCTGGTGAAATTTGAAGAATTTTCTACAAAACCTGCAGAGATGATCAACAAGAAGCCGTGGCTGAGTAGAGAGGATAAAATCTACAGTGTTATTTCATGTGGAAAAAGAAGAAATCTATCTAAAGGAAGGAATCGCTGCAGTTTTGTGTGACTTGACAAATATACAGCATTTCAATAAAATATAGCTCAATATCTAACACATGCAGCAACGACGCCAACATTCTTTATGATATGCTGCATTATATCATAGAATGAACTTCTTTGAAATGTTCGTAAAGCATGAAGAAAATTTACAATTGCTATTTGTAGAACTGCATGAACAATTATTAATAGCTGCTGTTATATTCGATGAACTAGAACCGAAGTTGTCAGCAGGCCGAAGTTAGCGAAGTCAGTAAGTCCAGTGAAGTTGAGGAATTTAGTACTGTACATAAAGCTTGCTAATGGCACTTCTCTGTCTTAATTCTTGACAATGGAATGCGACACTTATTATATTTTCAGGAAAAAGTTCACTTAAAACTGAGTCTTCTGCTTGGATTCCGGTGACTCCCTACGATAGCAGATTTTTAGTGGTCAAGAAACCCTAGGACAAACAGAACGCCTTACATGCTCTCCTAACCCCGTACCTTGCACTCAATCCTGAATTTACAACGCATACCGACAAAAGGACGAACCCAGGACCTCCTGCCTTAAAGGTCAGTCAAAGCCAGTTGAGCGACACGTTCAACATCGAATGCTTCTTGTTTCTGTCATGTTTGACCATTTTTATCAACCTTGAAGAAAATAAAAATGAGTTGGTTTTGAACCCTAGAAGGTTCGATTACCACATCTACCACTTTTCAACAAAAGATATTTGCCATTTTGGCAAATAGTTTCGACTGCATGATATTGAATCACAAAATATGGAATGCACAGAAGAGTCATTCATTCCGGGACCTTTCATGTTTTTCTCATCGCGCATGTTGTGCCGCGCATATCGGCTGCCATTATTCCAGCAAGATATTTAGGGTTTTTACTTGTTTCCAACCACTAAAATGACCTGACGTCATTTCTTATATTGAAATATTTTCGATTTCATTACATGGAAATGAAGTCATGTTATTGCAGTAGATGGAAACAAGTAAAAGTCCTAAGTATCTTGCTGGAATGATGGCGGCCGTGAGGACGCGGTGCTGCGTACACACTTGAGTTGCCCTTCTGTATAATCATCATTTTGTGATAGAACTATAAATGCATAGGCTTTCTCCAATTACAATGTCAAATTATCACAATATAGGGCCTGTTCATATGAGCCCGGGTAGCCGGGATTCAGCAAAGCATTTAATCATTTTAGCAAATGGAAAAGATTACTTCCTTTACAACAAAAAACTTATTTAAGCAATTTCTCTATGTTCTGAACTTGCAAATTCACAAAACCTTTAAAATGAAAACAAATAATTTGGCCAGATTACGACTAAAATGACTCATGACTTATAAGAAAGGTTGTAAGTTTTGCGTTTAAAGTTTTTACTCCTTTCAATATCTCAAAATCATTTCCCGCCTCGCTGAATCCCGTTTAGCTGGGCTCATGTGAACAGCCCCCTAGACAATTTATGTGTCTAACATGAAGCAAGAAGATAAATAATGTATGCACAATGCCATGCACATACATTGCCATGTGGTGAATCAAGGCAATGACGTAAATATCCATAGTCAATATTTTCCATTTTATACAATGTAGGAAAGATTGGGCATCTTAACTCTTTGAAATCTTTGAATGCATAAGCAAACCAGATAACACTCGCTTTATTTAATAGGTTGAATAAGGCGTCGTACGTTACATGCACTGAACGTATTGAAGACGAAAGAAAATGAGATGATCGTCCTCATTATCTTTTGTTTTAAACGCGTTCGGCTTTATATATGTTTGAAATACATTCGAAACGAGCTTAAATTGTATTGTTTACTAATTTGCGTCATACCATATAACATTGGTAATTTGCACTTTATGTATGTTTAATGAAGGGAATATAATCCTTTTGTTTAGCAATAATACTTATTGTTTTTAGGATTAAATTTGATAGATATCTTGTAATTTGTTCAAGCACGGACAATGAATGTTAAACAATCATGTGGAACAAATACATAACAATTGCGTAACACCGTACATAAAGATAATATTCATTTCAAGATTTTGGCAGCTATGATTTACGAGATGTCATTCCACAGTCATGGTCTAATTGACTGTGAATTATCGTAAATTTTCTTCTGATTAGTGAAAGATGTCTCCATTGATTGCTAATGTATTTGAACGTTTTAATAAAAAATCAAGATCTTCAACATATGCATAACGTCATGCATAAAGACATGATTCACTTCAAGTTTTCGGCAATTTTGAACTACAAGGCGTCGTGGTTGTTGTTCGTAAGAAGTTCATGAACAATACTATACACAAAGACGACAAGTATAACGTACTTAAAAGATTTGTATTTGTGCAAAGCTAAGCTGGTGCCTTCAACTTTGAAAGGTGACAAGTATCGTTAGTTTTCTTCTGGTTACTGAAAGTCTCGTTTGACTGTCGATGTATTTGAACGATATGATTAAAAAAATGAAAATCGTCAATATCTATGAATGAACACCTCAACAAGAAAAGGAATTTATGAGCTTTATTAAATTAGACGGAGTTTCTAAATTCTAACGTATCTGCGACAAACTTTATTAAATATATACGGAATTTCTAACATATTGGGTGATAAACTTTTTGAACTTGATGAAATCGTCCTCTTGTAACTGCGAGTTTAAAGTTTGCTTTAAATGGACCTTGTCAGTCGTGGCGCGAAGACTGGATCGAGTCTAATTCTGACGTCATCCAAGGTAGGAGGTAAAGGGCAAAGCATGTATTTTTTTATTGAACGATTTGAACAAACTCAAAAATTTTTGAACGGAAATGCAGCATGGATCTAGTTTTAAGATACCAGTTACCATATGAAATGCAAATTGATGACTTAGTATCATAGATGTGTGAACTTTTTGCTTTCTTCACTAACTTTTGATGAATATTGAAAATTTGTGAAATTTTTACGAACTTTACAAAATTCCCATAAATTATGTGTGTTTTATCGAAGTAATTGACGATTTCATCAAAATCATTGACGATTTCCGAGTTATTCCGGTGTTTTCCGGAAATATCCGAGGTTACCGACGTTTCTCAGAAACTTCAGAATGTAAGAAATTACATACATGAGCTTGTTGTCATTTTCGTGAACTTTTGACATAGCAAGCATTTTATTTTGAAATAATAGAATATTTTGAAATTTTATTTGGCAACAATGTTCACCACTTTTACGAGACACAGTTGTAATAAACGTTTCTTCGTCATCCAAAGATAATTAAAAAATTTGTTTTACCACTAAGCGCGAGCGAACGCTTAACTTGTGACTCCCGTTCATCACTTACCCGAAAAAATTTCAAATAAATGTCAAACGAAAAACTGCTATTTATCAATGAACACGAACTTTTATAATTTGTGAAAACGAATGCACAACTTCCAACAACTTCAAGTATGTCTCGAAAATGAATTATTTTCCGCGCACAGCTTGTCGCTTCCATTTTCAATTCAGAGGAGTTGGCAAATAAATGTAATAAAATGAGTTTAACTGGTATTAAAAAGAAATGTCATCGATGGAAAGATGTTTCTTGAATACAAATTCACCCTCTGTACGGTTACCAACCTTTATTCACTGATATTTTATCGTTGTGTACGTTATTTGAAAAATACTAGCACACAAGAACCCACGCATTTTCTCTTACTGCATCATCTTTATAATTCTCGCGGTTGACAAGCATGTTTTCTTTCCCTGTTACCGCCATATTGTTTTGAAGAGCCACATTTAGGGAAAGCTGAATTTTCAGATATAAAACGACGTAGTGGGCTGAACGGCAAGGAAAATGGTTATCATGTGCCTAAAGAAGTTAAAGTGGTTACTATTGCGGTGCTTGCTCTCTTATGATAACACGCATGCGCATAAGTCTATATTTCAAGGATCGTCAGTCGATGTTTTGATATTGATAAAAATTATCAACGGCAACGAATTATGGCATTGCAAGCACGACAAAGCCTAAAGATTAAAATTTCTGTCATTTTTCACATCTTCTGTTCTTAAATATAATCCGTTTTCATAGAAACGTAAAATTAAATCAATCAAACTGCTGCGTGATTCGTTGAAATATTAGAGATTAAATGAGGGATTAATTTCAACAAAGGAGGTTTTATTTCGGCTTAGATTTGTCTGCTTCGGTTTGCGGCTGTCTTTTCAAGCTCTTTGGGATTCGTAAACTCGAAATTAAACTTAAAATGGATGAACAAAATAGTGGATTTATTATATGTGATGTTAGTTTCAATGGACATCTTATTGCTGATGTTAAACTGCCTCGTGCGTGTAGCATGGGAAACATTGTTCAAGGTCTATGGCTTGACGACAACTTTCGCAAAACTGGCTTGGAGTATTTGAAAGCGAAAGATGAAGCGCTGAAAAACGGGGAAGAAGATGCAGCAACAAGTGGCAAAAGTTTTGGTGGAATTGATCGCTCAATATTGCGAGCTTACGGTAGGATTTTTGCTCTACTATCTATTAGTTAATCATTTTTCGTTGTACCAAAACTAAAGCCGTTGTGCTTTGAATCACTTCAACAGTTGCCATCCGCATAATGCCCGTTTGGAAATGGCTGGAATTCAAAGATTTCATCGTTGATTTTGAGAACCAGAAGGATTGTTACACTGTTGGTGATGTCTTGGGCACTCTCTGCACTGGTTTGCACAAACCTGTCATTAGAATTGTGCCAAAGAATGAGTAAGCAAAGTAACTTCTTTTCCAAGGAATTTGTCTTGGTCGTGATTTTTATATAAGTATGCTTATCTTCTATTAAGCAATGAGACTGAAGAGGTGCGGAACATGGTGAAAGAGCTTTTGAAGACCAGGACATTAACTTCCTTGACCACATCTGACTGTCCTTTATCAGCTGTAAGTCTCCATTACCATGGGGTCGTATCTTTGTTGAAATGTATTCGTTTTGTCAATAAAGCACCATGAAATCCTTTGTGAGCATGGTAGCGTTTTTGCATATTACTCCAGATTAGTAAAAATATGGGATTGGATTTCACATTGTTTATGTCACATACTAGTATTGTTTATTGAAGGGCATGCTGATGTTGATAGCCCAAGGTCGATACACAACTAACATTGGACGCGATAAATGTCAGGCATTCTTAAACTGGGTAAGGCACCAGGACCTCAAGAGCATCAACATTACAAGTAATGTTGTACAAAAGCCCACTGTCGCAGTACAAACACCGCCTGCTAATTCCCAAAGTACAAACAAAGAGATGGTGAAACAATTAAAGCCCAGGATTACGTTCTCGCAACACGAGATTGACAATTTGAATGATTGGTTTAGCGAAGAGGAGAGACCTAGCAAAGAAATCATGCTTGAATATACCGAGATTCTCAACATTCCAAGGAGAGCTGCATCCATGAGATTACTCACACCAGAGAGCATCTTTTTTTGGTTTAAAAACAGGCGTGCCAAGAAGAAACGCCAAGAATTGAGCTTGATTCAATCTTGGGAAGAAAAGAATGTGCCAATGGGTCAGGTGGCTGATGTTGCCATGACAACTGAAAATGGCAACTTATCTGTTACCATGGCAAATTCTGAAGACGAAGGAGAGGAGCAGAATCGCATTGCAAGAATCTTGACACAACAAAATATGATGAAATTGCAACTCATCACTGAGTCATCAGGAAAGACAAGGAAAATGACAAAACCTCGTGTTACCTTTGATCCTCAGACTGAACTGACAATGCTCCAGCAATGGTTTGAGCAAAATGAACGTCCCAATAAAGATATCATGATGGAGTATACAAATATCTTGAATGAGGCCAGAGCAATGAACAATAAACAGGATTTGAGCTATGACAGTATTGCCATGTGGTTCAAGAATCGTAGAGCAAAAAAAAGACGAATTGAAGAAGGTGGTTTGGTGCATATCAGTGAGAGCCAAGAGCATAATTTAGCCATGCAAGAAGACAAAAAAGAAAATAATGGAAGTCTTGACGAAGTAACAGATGTGAGCACAACTGAAGTAAAAAATTCCACATTGCCAATTGTTGCTAAAGATGATCAAAATGGTGATAAAGAAACACTTGTAAACAATGACAATGGTGAAAGAAATGTGTATAATGCTGGACTTGTTGCCATAGAAGATGCAACAATGTAGTTATCATTGTGTCATGAACACTTTTTAATTAAGATATCACATTATCTATATATATTGCATATGTAAATACGAAGATGAAATAAATGTCATGATTATGTCTGACTAGGAGTTTATGTTTTGAAGATTTTTGGAAGCATCTTGGATCCTGGAATGACTCTAAAATGGAAAACATTAAGTTACTATATAAATAATTCATGCAAAGCAGGTCTTAAGCCATAATTTTAAAGAAGAAAATTTCTATTACTTGTCATTAGTTACATGACAAATAAACTTCCAATAGCTTGGCCGCACACTTAAAGGATGAAGAAAGCACTAAAAGGCATGAAATAACATTGATTAAATTAAAATCATTTGAACCTGAAAGATTGACACTAACATAGTCAGGCCATAAGTTTTGGTCCAGCTATGTAAATTTTAGAGCATTGCTGTTATTCATTTCTTTAAAATCCATTGTTTTGCACCGAGTTTACATAAAAGGACCATATTCTGCAGTTGACTATGCCATTGCACAACAGAAGCCGCTTCTAGTCAGCAATCATGTTCCGTGGATTTAGGTATACTTGTTTGTAAAATAGTACCAGTGGGTAAGTGATTCCTATTATGAACACTTAATTATTTAATGGGGATGAATCAGGATTGAAACTGAATGGAATGAAACATGGTGCGAGGTTCAAAGAGGCCCTTGTTGTCCTCTGTGATCATACCATGTGAAAAATAGTGGCTGTTGAGATTGTGTAGACAATGACATCGACATGGGGCAGGAAAGGAATATATCCTTCAAGCTGACCATTTTTCAATACAATCTACAAAATCAAATAAAAATAGAAAATACAAGAAATATGTTAATGAAAATCTTGAACAACATTGACATAGCTAGACAATTTGTTTCAAGAACCTCTAAAACTTTCGTGAGTAAATACAAACTAATAGTTGAACTTCTGTAAAAGAGCAATGATAATCCAGATGCAGCACCTTCATGTAATAAAATAACACGTTTTGGCAGCAATGCATAGTTGTATATGAACATAAAGGTACATGCCTGCCATTAGACTATTAAGAGAATCTCTTTTCCTTCGGATTACAGTCATTAGGAATTCTATCAGCTAAAATATCAGAATTTAAATGATTTTGGAGTGACAATGTACAGGTAGCCAACAATAAATTATTGCTAAGTACTTGGAATGTGGAGACAAAGCTACCAAGAAAGAATCCCAAATAGAAGTTGCTCTTGTCCAAAAGATGCGTTGGAATTTTTCCTGAGTACAGAAATAAGAACAATATCAAAAATATGTACAAGCAATCAAAATCCATGTTTTGCAAATATTTTCTTACTGGGCATTGAAATGGATTTAAGAATTCTAGGCAAAACTTCCACCAAATAACCAAGTGAAAATGCTTTAAAAGGTGCTAACAATCTTAAATGAAGACATGTTGAATGCATCAACTAAATGCATAAATTATATATTATTCTTAGTGCATACACACCTGCGATAAATATTTTTATAGTCAATAACCAAGTGATTATTTGAAGGACCATTAGAATCACCATTGGCTTTTTCATTAAGAAGAAATCTAAGTAGGAAATGACAACCATGCTGAAGAAAAAATGTAGGAAAGTTCATGCAAGATGTCAAAAAGAAGGGAAAAATTATGCATACCTCACAATACTTCTCAAAAATCCATTGTTCAGCTTGTTTTTCCTTGAACAATTATTTCAGTTCAGAAAATCTAGTTTCACTTTTCTACGTATGATCATATGCCAATATTACCTGTACAAGTACA
Source organism: Xenia sp. Carnegie-2017 (assembly GCF_021976095.1). NCBI lineage: Eukaryota > Metazoa > Cnidaria > Anthozoa > Malacalcyonacea > Xeniidae > Xenia > Xenia sp. Carnegie-2017. The sequence goes on from NW_025813483.1 coordinate 10,924,434, forward strand.
TCAATAACCCAGTAGCACAACAGAATATGTACACCTTGAAAAAGATAGTGCATTTTAAAAGGCAACCCAAACATAGTGCAATTTTCATGTCTTTCAAATGCTAATGTCTTTTTTAAATGAAATGCATTTTGATCATTCTATTTGCTAGTAAGCAATTTCATTTCATTTCATTTCATTTCATGCTACCCTAGCTCAACGCATTTGTCATCTTAACATTACAACACCCTCCTCAAAATAACATGACAATAATTACTTCTCCATATGGTACTTTTTTGATGATGTTATTTTGAACAAGTGCATTGAAGACAGCTTCGATTGCCTGGGTGAAAGATAATTATATGTTGTAAGATCAACACTATTACTATTTCTAAACTTGCTTTGAAGTAGAATTAATTTGGGTTTTACATTATTGAACGTATATAATGCCAAGAGGCCACGCCGTTGAGGTCTTTCCACAAGGATTGCAGAGTAGCTTGCAATGGCTGCGGGTATAAAGCAAGACGTGGGATATGTTAAGACCCCAAGAATTTTCCTATACAAATTATAAAATTATTACTCAGAAAAAGAATGATTCGAAAATCACTTACGTATGTACATTAACAGTAATTGCTTACCGTACCTGAAAAGGCAGATGAGTGCCACAAAGAGACCTCCATTTATTGACAAGAATGTGGTGGATTGTAAAATTTCAGGGAGCAACTCTTTTTTGAAGTATTCCCAATTCTTGCGTCTGAGAAATGCGGCGAACTGGAATACACGTGCTTACTTTAGCGACACAATGTATCAAAATTAGAAAATTTTTTGGATGAAAAACCTACCAAGTACAAGCTGCCATACATTTTAAAAGATCGCCTGAAAATAGAAGAGAACACTTCTAGAGCGACATAACTAGAAGAGCTTGACCAAGGATGAAATGCTTTCTCGCTGGTAATCCTCGAACACTTGGAAAATGCAACCATGTTGACAGACCATTACGTTCAACAAATGGCATTGGCGTTTAGGTATCATGAATTTTTTACATGATAATCACATGCGGTTAGATAATCTCATACTTAAAAACATTTATACCGAAGTAAACTCGATATTTATAAAATAATTAAAATTACATATTTACAAAGTATATTAATTCATTGTTTTTATCGTCGGTTCACATAATGAAAGTGAATCTTACAAAAATTTATCCCACAAAATCAACCTAGCCGACTTAGCTCAGTTGGGAGAGCGTTAGACTGAAGATCTAAAGGTCCCTGGTTCAAATCCGGAGAGCTCGTATTGAGTTCTGAACATTCCCGGGAGTCGGCAAAGGTTATGTTTTTTTCTGAATATACTTTATTTTTAATACTTTTTTATTACACTCTTTTACTTTTTTTGGAATTTTTATATCTGAAATAACGTTTTAAATTATTATCATAACAGCGTTTTTGCGCGAAGAATTATGATTTGTTTTATGTATATTCGCCCCATTTTTCTCAAATGAGAATACGTCAACCCAAATTTTCACAGGAAAAGAAAATGTTCTGCATATTATTTGGGATGACCACACATAATTGAAGGGTAGTTCGCGAGAGCCCCCTGTTAAATATTTGCAATACACGCTTCTGCATTCTATGCCACAAGCACAAAATCTGGGTACAAATAGATGTGGGCTGACAGTAATGTTAATCATTTACTGTACTTTCTTGTACAACTTTTCTTTTCATATTAACCAGTGGTCGACAAACAGATATGTAATTCACAGCTCATGGAACATAACTAAACAGTCAAAATCCTGTTTGCAGGTCAGTGACACAATCATTGACTTTTTTTTGCTTTTATTATGTGTATTCGAATGTTATTTACAATTGGTGTCTAGTCTATTCTGATGGTATAAACACAATTCATCCATGCATATCATGAATATGAAGTTCGATTCTAAAATTGTCATGCCAGACAATTACTTATACAGCCCTTTACAGCATTTCTACAAAATAAATCATGTTTTTATTTTGAATTAAGTTATCAAAAAAGAATGATCAATTTTGTCAAGCTCACCTTGCATATGGAATGTATGATAAACAATACCAAGTCATCGCAAGGTATTGTAGGATTGCAAATAAAATTGCCAAACCACCATTTTTCCACTAAGGGAGGAATAAAGAAAATTCCTTACTTATGAGTCGAACTCTTTTTTAAAACCAAGCTACTTACCCATAATCCTGCACACAAAGTTAATGCAATGCAGGACTAAAAAGGATTGATAACAAATTATTTCATGTTATTGCTTGAATGTTTTAGTAAGCAAAAAATTGTTTTGCAAAATACCAGCATAACAATTGTTGCAATCAATCTCTTTTCTTTAAACATATTCTTCAGCTGTTTCACTGGTCCCGTAAGAAAGAATGAGCTACGAATAATAATTAAATATTAAAATATGGTAGTAGATCATGTAGCATTGTGCATATTGTGTTGTTCATACCTGCCTAAGGCTGTAAGATTGCCAAACGTATAGAAAACAGCAAATAGTTTATATTTACTTTGGAAAATCATCACAATCCCCTAGATAAGAAATTTTAAGTCATGGATGGCAAATAGACATTTATCAATGAGACCTTGGAGATGCAAAGTTACCCAATTGAAGGACAATGGCGGAAAACATATTTTTTGCTTAGTTGTAGGTAAATGACATACTGTTAAGTTTATACAACATATTTACTTTACTGACACAGCATAGCTCCTTGCATTTTATGAGAAACAAAATTGCTTTGCTCAGAATAAAAATGTTCAAACTCCGTAATAATGCTTTGTTTTGAATGTTGCATATCTTCCATCTTGTAACACTGACAGAAGTCATGCAAAAGATAAAGGCTCAAAACTTGACAAATCGTAAGTGAAACTGGGAAAAGTGATCCCAGGGGCACAAACGTTTATCTCATGGCAAAAATCGTGGGCTGTTTTGCCCAATTTCCAGTTCGGTAAAGGCCTAACTTAGACAAACATAGCAAATGTACTCACAAGTAAAGTAAAACCAATTCCAAGGAGAAAACAGATTATGAATCCCTTGATTCTTGTTGACCAACTCAAAGTAGTGGCATCAGAAATCTATTTAAGCAAGATTTAGTACGAAACATCATTGCGAAATTTGGAAATACCACTGGCATATAAAACAGGTTAAATCAACAATTAATCAGGCAGAACAAGATATAAAATTGCTTTGTAAGTGGTCGAACATTTATCGAGGACAAAACCGCGAAAAAACGTTGACCGACGATAAAAATGATCATTTATATTTCTCCACCTCTGTGATTAACGAGTTTTCGTCATTTTCTTTGCCAGTTACTGCCGACTTTAACTTTTGTATAGTACTCGGTGCCATCTTCGTCAGTTCGTTTGTGTGATGATGACGTAGTGATATCATGCAAGCTCCCTTCCCCCCCTGATATAAAACTATTCCTAATAGTTATTTGCATTGATTTCAGGTAAGGTTGAGAGTTTGAGATTATGTAAAACTAATTAACCAACAACATGCAAGTTCGTGTTTGTCTGCTCAGCCACTGTAAGTTAGTGAAATTACTAAAATGAATGGCCGGGAACTTTTGAATTCAAGAACTGTGAAATTGAGTAAAGTTATTTTAGCGGTTTCCTCCCATTCGCTCAAGTTTGTTATTGTCTTGCGCTTCATATAATTAATTAATTTGCTTTTGCAGATATCTTTACGAAATATTATAGAATATGACAAACCAGAGAATTATTTGGAGAACTTCTAACAATGCCTATGAAATAGAAGAGAATGTGAGGAGGAATTTTTGCCTAACGATGTTTTTATTATGACACTTCATGTCGAAACTTCACTGTCCATTTGACATTTCTCTTTCATTTAGGTAGAGGTAGAAGCTCCAACAGCTCACGAGGTCATAATCAAAGTCAAAGCGTGTGTCTTGGATGAAGAGCCAGACATTGAAGTATGTTATAACGGGATTATGTGTTAGTTATTGCCAGGGGTGCACATCCCCCAAAAGACTGGGGAGCTTCTTTGTTCAAGAACCAACTTTTGCAGCACCAATATGTAATAGAAAAATCCAAAATTTTTAGTCAAGTTAAATTTTTTTATCTTCTATCAGTTTCTGGATAGCTGGGCTGCTGGGGTGTCATACTACCCCCTCCCCCCCACACACACCCGTAATATACCTGCTGGTCATTGCATACTTGGTTTACTAGCAAGTGTGAAAAGTGCAAGTGTGCAAGTTTTTCAACACTATTTGATTTTCACACGATCACACCAAAAGAAATTATTGTTTTGATGGTGTGAAAAGCAACTTGTATTATGTAACGGCTCTCATAAACTGATCAATAATGCCAGATTATTTGTATTCACATAAGTTTAACACACATAATACCAGCTGTACTGAGTAAATTATGTAGCTATCCAATTCCAAGTTTAGCATGCCTCATTACTTAGTGAGTTACATGCATATCCATACACATAAACGCTGCTTGTGTTTAATCCAATCATAGAAAGAAAATTTCTAGATTACTTTTCAGGTTGGATTAGTAGAACTGAAGCTTTATCTAAGGCCTGCAGTTTGTGTTTTAAAAAGTGTTTTTTCACAGTTGTTACAAGAGTTCAAGATTATTGACAATGATGTAGTTCTTATTGGTCGCAAGATTTCTGGTGTTGTTACTGAGGGTGAGCACTGTTTAATAATATATCATGATAAAAAACCATGTTCTAATAGTTTTTTGTGTGTGTGTTTTTTTTTGTTTAGTTGGTGAAGGCGTATCTAGATTTAGCATCGGCGATGAGGTTGTGGGTAATTGGCCTGTTGAATCTCAAATATTTCCTATTGCTTACAAAAACTAAATGTTTCTGTGATGTCTAAGGAATGATTCCACCAAACACCTCAAATTGTGGTTGTGCTCATTTCTGTGCAATATCGGAGTTCAATATTGGTAAATATGATTTATATATCAATAGGGAACACTTGATATTCATCAATGAATCTAGTATAAATTTAGTATGTGTAGATCTAACTGGTATAATGCATCATCCATACTTGTCAAGTTATTTAGCTTATCTGGCATATAGCCTTATGAGTTTGTAGACAGTTTGTATTTGATGGTTGGGTTTTTGATAAAAAAAAACAATAAATAAAGTCAAGCTTGCGGCGCTTGCCAGCAGCAGCTCCCAGCGGTGTGTGAGAAGTTATTTTATCTTCATGTTAGTACTTTTTATTTCAGTGAAAAAGCCAGAAAAAATCAACTTTGCTGATGCCGCATGCTGTATTGGTGATGGTTTGAGTGCGTACACTGCACTGCATTATCAGGCAAAACTGGCTGGTGGCGAAACTGTGTTGGTCATGAATGGCGCATCTGTAAGTTGTTAATCATGAATAGCATTGATTAGAACTTGTTAAATGAATAGGTTGTATTGCCTTTTCCTTGTTTTGTAATGTTTTTGTCTTTCTAGGGTCCTGGTATCATGGCTATTCAATTGGCACAAAGTTGGGGTGCAAAAGTAATTACTACAGCTTGTAGTGAGGAAGAGAAATTGCTTTTGCAAGGCATCAAACCTGAAATTGGTTGGTATTTTGTATGTATGTTTTGAAAGAGATTTATTCATGTTTAAGTAAATTTTGTACTTTGAGTAGAAGAGAAGTGAAAAAAGGATCATTGCTTTAGAAAGAAAAGGAAAGGCAAAAAGGAAGGAGGGAGAAAAGGAAAAGGGAAAGGAAAGAGGAGAAGAAAATAAGGGAATGAGAGAAAGGAAAAAAAAGGAGAAGAGAGATGTGGTGAAGAAGTCAGTAGGAGAGATAGTTCAATAATGTGTAACAATCTAAACAACTTGTAAGGGTGATGGACAAGCCGAAGGAGGGAAATGTGGATCACTAGCTGCTTAGTGCATCTCTTGAAAATACATTTTTTAGTTACCAATATTTGATTGTTTGAATTGAATAGGAAGAATCGTCGACTTGACAAGTGGTAAAACATCATTGCTTAACATATGCTTGGAAGAGACGGGAAGCACTGGTGTTGATTGTATCATCGATTGTGGAGGTAAATTCACGCATTTTCATTAAACTTTGTTGTATTTTTACGACAATTTGAGTTTTATATGTAGTTGAACAGTTTCCGAACGATATCGCTAAAGAATCTAAGCATGGATGTAGTGTGTTACCATCGAAACATGATCTTATTCTAAGCTTAGCTGTTGGTGGACGATGGATAACAAAACAGCATGATCTACAGGTCAGGTTATGCTGTTTTAGAAAAATAAGATTTCATGATAAGGATCTTGATAAAATATATCACAAATCTTTTTTTATCTTCCGTATGTTCCAGTTAGACCCCCCTCATTCAAAGATGCTCTATCTTAAAGGGGCAACCATTGCGTTTCATTTTACACATTCATGGACATTGGCAAAAGGTTTGTAAGCTTAAACAGAAGTGTCTTTCTAGTCTGTTGTTTGAGCTGTAATATAAAGCCTGAATCGAAAGCGCCAGAACAACAACAAAAACAGGAAACGCTTTTCTTCATTTTGCCAGATTTTGTTATTTTTGTCTATACAGCAAAGGCGTGACCTTTCTCTGTCATTTCTCAAAAGCGTTTTTGTAATTTGGTAAATTGTAGCTATTCACACGGTCCTTATTTTAAATTTTGAAGACATTTTGCATGGCCGTATAAAAGTTCAAATGGGTTTCTTCGAGGGTTAAAACTTCGTCGAAACCAGCTGAATTTTTAACAGCAAAAGTTTCTCCTCGTGACTGGAAAAGGAGAAGCATCGAATTTTTCCGTATGTGACTTGTGACCTGTCCCAGACCCGGATCCAGTTTATTTTTTGTAAATGTTACCTTGTGATATCGTTTGTATTATTATACAAAAACAAGTCATATTTCGTAGACCGACTTTGCAGTTAACACGAAAAGAAATTGCCCCATTTCAAAAAGTATCATTGCAGCCAAACTCTCTTCCCAACATCTGCTTTGTATCGCCAAGTTGTTGCAAATATTTCAAGAATTTTACTGTTAGTAAATGTTGCGATAACCCCCGGGTTCAAACCATTTACTTCATATGTTTTTTTTTCATTAGTAAAATTCCAAGGGTGGGCGGAAACAACACAGCAGGAATTTCATTCATACAAGTTTGCCGGAATAAATGAGTTTACAAGGCGTAAAAAAATTTTTTTGAATCTACTATTCATACTACTTTAATGCCACAACGCTGCACCGTGCCTTTGGAAATCATGAACCTCGATTCAAGCGTAGATTATAGGAACTTTGGATACTTACGTCAATTCTAATGGTCAGCCTTTTTTGTTCATACAAAATGACACAATGGATTAAAATTGTAATATGTTATAAACGTTTGACTACCATTGTTTGGCTTTTTAATCAACAATAATTTTTACAGTGTGTAGAAAAAAGTCAAGCACTTGACGTTCATGAATTTATCCTTTCATTTACAATGCAAAAATGTTTGCTCTAAAACCTGTTCAATCAATGCCGTAGCCATCGTGATAATTGAGAAGGGGAGCAGTATTCATATATGCATGTTCCTCCGTATTAAGTTCATTTGAAATCGATTGTTTTCTGCATATTATAGCACGACACTATGTTCAACTGTACGATTATTGAATCCCGTTTTACAAGAAACCAAAAATCTGTTGTGCTTTAGAACAATGTTCATTTAAGAATATTAATGAAAAATCTTTTAATTTTTGACGCATCCTGTATTTCTTAATTAGTTATTCAACAGTGAACAATCAAGACGTAACTTTGTTTCACGTTAATACAAATTTACAATCATATTTCATTGGTTATATTTTCACAGGGCAACAAGGTCGTTTTCTGCGTATCCTTGTAACAAATGTATCTTGACGGCAAACTGCATGCATGCATGTCTTGTCTTGAGAATGACATTTGATGTTTCTTCTTTGACTGATGAAATGAAGACATTCTTACTGATTTATTGGACAAAGTGGCGACAGGAATATTGAAGTGAGTTTGTTTTTGGTTTGTCTTGTTTATGTATTACTTTCATTCCAACTTCACCATGTAAATTGAGTTGGGTATGTTTTTTTAATTACTTTGATTCCTTCACTCGCGCTATCTGTATTCGACAATTTTTATCATCTCTACTTAACTTATACGACGTAATTTTCAACTTCCATCTCATTTTTTTTGTTTGACGATTGTGGAACTTTTCGTGGAATTTTTCATTCTTAAAAAACCACGTCCGTTCTAAGAATCCACTAATTAGTGTCCAAGTCGTTAGAGTAATTGATATTGTTTGTTGTACTGTTTCTAGACCAATAACACACCATACTGTCAGTTTTGAAGACGCCTGCTTGACATTGGCAAATTTAAACGAGTACAACATTGGCAACGTCTTGCTTGTAATGTAGAAAATATTTTTCGTGTTGTATTTTTTATAAACATGTGATTGAAAATGGCTTGGAATGTAAACAATCGTAAACTATAATGAAAACTCCAATGGATTTCCGCGTTGTCACGCGCTTTCATTAATAAGAGTTTGTACACACTTCCGGACCTGTAGTTAATATATATATAGTAATTTCCTGATGTGTGTAGACATTGTTTGTAAAGTGTCTGCGTTGGGTTTTACTACACAGCGATGTCTTTATCCATCAATAACGGATCTACTGAACGAGATAGCGGAGTACCACTTTCGCAGGGGCACTCTTACGTTAATGGATTAGGCAATGATTTTCATGGCGATGTTTCGGTACGCATGGTTGTGCAGAACCGTCCCATGTGGCATTATGTGGACGATGGCGAAACAGTCGAACTTTTTGTAACATTTAACGAAGGAATCAAGGGTATGCCTTATAACGGGTCTTCACATGATAATGATGATGGCGAATGGGATTATGAGGTACTAACAACGTCGTACGTTTACATCTTATACCATGTATCCATCGTCTGAAGTATGAAGTTAAAAATTGATTTGAGGTGTTCGTTTCTTCTGCAGCAACCGCAAGTTGCACTTCTTTCCATTTTTTAGGTAGATCTTGCTAATGAAAACGTTCGTTTGAAACCTCTTATGTGCTTCGACAGACGTAAAATGTTCAAAGCCACGGCTGTAATAACTTCATCTACGGAAAATACCCTAGTATCTGGGCAACCCGTTCCCTTTCGTTTGGAATACAGAAAAGATGAAATGGCACCGCCGACTAAAGTCTTTGAAGTAACAGATCCTAACCTTCCTGTTTATTATCGTAAGTATATATGTGAATGGATGAGGGATATGAGAGGGTATATGTAAACGTTTTTTGACTTTTATACGTAATTGAGGATGGTGCATCAGGATATGTGAAGAATTAACGAGGCTTTGGCGAAAAGATAAATCTTTAGTTATGAATGCTTTTGTTTATAATCATTGATTTAATAAATATATATGTAAAGCAAATATAGATACATGTATTTGAACATTGTATTTCTTAATTAAGTTGAATATTACATACCACGGTCGGAGGAGGATTTTATTGGATTAAGGACTTCATGAAGCCTTTGCAGTCTTGTGAAATGACAAGATATTCGTTCCATTTTCAACTCGGTTTTATTTGGCAGCCTTACTCCGTAGTAAATATGAATAAATTGTCTTGTTTACCTTGACATATAAAACAGGCTGTGTAGTTAAAATAAAATATAACTGGACTGACGACGAAAGATTATATTCCTTTGTGGATGAAGATGTTTCCAAGTTTAATGTTAGCCTAATGCTATTTGACCTTTGTATAGTTTTGTCTACATAGTGTGTCACGCACTCATAAGCAACTAGGCCAATTTTTTACAATTCCATATTTTGTTTAGAGCCTCTTTGGAAAAACCTCATAGAGAGAGACAATACCATCTTAAAGTGTATCACAAACTACGAAGACACTCGGACTCCAGACGTTAGTAAAAACATTTTAACAATCTTTATGTGCGCTTTCTTACGTAATTTGAACTGTGTATATTTATTTTAGAGCGATGAACCTGACGGCCAGCTTCTCGACTACAATGACGGCCAGCCTGTCCAGCACAATGTAAGTTGTGAAAATGGGGCGAAGTTAAAGGTGCAAGAAATGGAAAACGAGAAAGAGACGACTTTCAATATGTTTGATAGTAACTCCAGAATATTAGATTTACTATATTTTATCACAGGCGTTTTTAAAAGCTCGTTGCATCTGTCTGTCTTGATTCGAGTTTTTATGTTTTTCGTGTGATTCGAGTTTTTGTGATTTTCGAGTTTTTGAGTATTTTGCGCTGTAAATATGAATTTGTTTTTTGTTCTTTTAGTACACTCGGTCAATCTCTCCAGTTCAATTAGCAAGCGACGACTTCTTCCTTTACTACACGAGAAAAGCTGTAAGCCGTTCTTCAAGTCACAGAATCCTGTATTGAGACTTATCCGGGAACTTATGGTGACACCGCTGACCAACTTTACCGGATTGAGCTTGTATTTTCAACTTTACCTCGTGGAAATATTTCATGTGAAATTTTTCACGAAAGTCGGTCATTATCTCTGCATGGTACGTATGTGGTTTTTCATTGCTCGCCGTTGTTGATCTAACTATGGTGGGTGCCTTAGTAAATGCTGTAACGGTACACAATATGTGTGTGGTAATTACATAGTTTTTGGTGGGCTTCATAGTGAATTTAGCCATGGTGCATTGTATGTGTGTTGTGTTTCACGGACCCATGTGTCTACATAACTTTTATGGGTGTCTCTGGGAATTTTGTAATGGTCCATGGTGTGTGTATGGTGTTTCCTAACCACTGTTTTCTTTATTGTTTTGATGTGTTTCATAGTAAATTTTGTAATGGTACATGATATGTGTGTGGTGTTTCACTAAAGAGTCATTGCCACATTAAAAACGTAAATGACGATAATGTAAGTCCATGAATTCGCACCACAAATGCGCTCATCAATTCAATTTTTCTTTATTATTAGCCACTAATCGTTCTTCTAATGGCGACGTGGTGTGCGCAGTGGCGTTTAGTTGGTGACTATGGATTTCAAGACGTCAGTGTATTCATTGTAAATGGAACATTCATATTTGTGTGCGTCCTTCAACTTTGGTATTTTATCTGGGGCTGTATTTATCATATGAAGTTATTTGTGGTAAGATAGTTCTTAATTTTTTAGAAAATAGAATCGTGATTGATTTTATCGGAAATAGTCATCAGCATCACAATGATCTGTCCATGTTTTAGATGTTAATGGCCTGGCCGCTTTTCTTTATATATTTACTGGCCAACATGTTTTTTCAAATCGCGGTTATCAATTCTTATTGGCGGACGGACAACCTAACCGTTAAAGACGTTAAAGAGATCTGTGGAGGAAAACGTGAACATTGGCATGATGTCATTACTTTGGCTCATTTCCATGTCCTTTGGTATTTGAATCCGCTTTACTGGGCTTTATTCTTCTCCTTTTTGCAAGCGCTCAGTCATGCTTTTGAGGGTACGTATTATTAACATAGAAAGCGACATCATTTGTTCTCTACCACTTAGTGACGTCATCTTACTCTAAACGTGAATTTAGTTGACACATTTAATTGTGACATGAATCATGTCATGGGGGGGGATGGTCTTTTCGTATCTTTAAAACATTAAATGGATATTCTGTTACATAAACCTAAGCATTTACATATGTCGACGATATTCGTGATATCGTAAGAGTTTGTTTTTTATTTTTGTTTTGAACTTTAGACAAACTTCCCCCTCGCGTTTCTCAAACTGCACATTGGTTGGATTTGACAACAATATTGAAAAAAAAAGGATTTGGTAATTTCTGTTTCATTATTCTTTCACAGTCCTTTTTTGGAACTATTAATGAGGTAATATGCTATTTGTGGATTCTGTCCACAGGTTTATGTTTTAGGTAGTGTAAAGAAAATTCTCCTTCTCTGTTGCTTATTGATCACTACCTAAACTGACACACGTTAGCTTAGTTTATATTTTAGTTTGTGTAAAGACTGTTCTCGTTTTCTGTTGTGCATTCGTCACTACCTACACCGACACACGTTAGCTTAGTTTATATTTTAGTTTGTGTAAAGACTGTTCTCGTTTTCTGTTGTGCATTCGTCACTACCTACTCTGACACAAGTTATCTTAGTTTATATTTTAAGTAGTGTAAAAGACCAAAGACTGTTCTCGTTCTCTGTCTCATTCATTACTTACATTCACACTATTGGCGTAGTTCATTATTATTTTACTTATCTTTCTTTATTATTTTCAAGTTTATAGCCAGCCCTCGTCTTTTGCCGCTGCTTTTGCTTCGTATTTGCTACAATCTGGGTTACGAAGAAAAACAATGGGTGAAATTTAGAACTTTAGTTGACGAATGCCTTAAATTTGGTGAGTACACTTTTCACCAACCGCTATTATTATTAGCTCATGTTATGATCTACATCTTTTTGAATCTCCAGTTTTGATCCACGAACCTTTAATTCTTTACTTTTGAACTACTATGCCCTAATTCTGTGTTTGATTTTTATTAAGTTTGGATGCAGAATCTTTTCGTAATCTTTTGCTTGTTTCTTATTTTCAGGTGACCCAGCAATCGACTATATTGGGAGAGGTGGTGCGAAGTGGCCGAAAAATTCAACGAGTCGAGTGCAGGTATTTGTAGCATTTAGTATTCAATGACTTCATGTTGGCCATACTGTTTGTTGTTTAATGTGATTTTTTTGCATCAAACATTTCAGATCGTATAGAAGAAAGCATAAATATGTTTCAACGGTGTCTTTGTGAGAAACAGAGGAGCATTTTAAATTATCCAATGTCTCATCAGGAAAATGAATGTACCGACGAACTTAAGTCCTTCATTTATCTCAGACATTGTCTGACAAAATACAAGATTCAGGCGGCAGCCTACGGGCCGTTCACACATAAAGATTCAGAAAATCTTCAACTCAATGATGATTTAATGATGAAAGACTTTCCAGATAATCCAGCTTTCATAAAATTTTTGAAAGAGGTAAGATCGCATTTCGCCGAAATGGAGTATAGGTTTGTGATGGATTGTAAACTGAATCGATTGTGAACGTCGTAGTAAAGGACATTGTATGGTCACGTTATATATTCTATTGTTTTTACTTAGTTATTCTTCGTGAAACTTTAAAATGAAAACTTTATAATGAATTATGTGCAAATTTTTGACAACTTTCATTTTCAATCATCGCGTCCCATGATTTTAGATGCTTTCTCGATTTATTTGATTCTAAAAAAGATCTGTTCATTGTAGTTGAAGAAATTAAATTAACATAATTATAAAATGACGTGGTGTCTGTCTGGTGGCCAACTTTTACACCTTACTTGTGTTAATTTCGTAGAGAGCTTATTTTATTAACGATTACGAAGACTGAAACGAGATTTCTAAAAAAAACGTTACACTTTTAGTACGTGATTTTAACTGGCACGATTGCCTTTAATTGACTTTATTTTCTACACTCGTCTCCAGGAGTCTTATCCGTGTCTCAAAACACAACATTAGCAATTTTTGTTTTTGTTATTTTGTTACACGAGACATATCCTGTAAAAAAGCGTGCCTCATTATGTTATATTTGCAGTTAAGAATTAAAAATGTGCATACTTCTTGTATTATTACTTTTGATAAAGAACCGCATTTAGATTCAGTTTCTTGCTTCAGAACCGGGGGCGAAACTAGAACGCTAATTGGGGGTTAAATATTCATATATTGAGCTCTGCCCTGCTGACTTCTTTTGAAATTAACATCGCAAACAAAGAAATCAGCAGGGCAGAGCTGAATAAATCGATATTTACCTCCCCCAATTATCGTTCTAGTTTCGCCCCTTTTCAGAACCTAGTAACTTTGAAATTCATGGTCAAAATTCTTGCATGTTATGTTTGTTTGTAGATTCCATTCACTAAATTCAATTCACTAAATAGAATGGTAACATTAACTCAAGTTTTAACATCAGATCACTTCTAATGAAGACACTAAAATGGGGGTCTTTAAAGACTAAAGTTCTCATAATAGATCACGACCGGTGAAGACACTATACTGGAACCTATAAAGACTTAAGTGTTAACATTAGATCACTTCTGATGAAGACACTATACTTCAGTACATAAGTACTCAAATTTCAGCATCACCTTGCTGTGATGAAAAGGAACTGTTAGTGCGAGTCACCGAAACTAAAATTTGTTATAAGTTTGATTGTGTTCGAGAAAAAATTCTCTTCAATTTCATTTTGAGCAGCAGTTATGAACAAAAATATTGCCTCATGTCACCTTTTTTGTGTGAAGGGAGAAAGGAAAATAGAAAAAGGAGAAGGAGAAGTAAATAAGAATGCAGAAGAAGTAAATAGGAATGCAGAAGAAGTAAATAGGAACGCAGAATAAGTAAATATGAATGCAGAAGAAGTAAATAGGAATGCAGAAGAAGTAAATAGGAATGCAGAAGAAATAAATAGGAATGCAGAAGAAGCAAATAGGAACGCAGAAGAGAAGGACGTAGAACAAAATGAATGGTGAAACACGGAGAATAAAGAACAGAAATAGGAAGAAGATCATGCAATGAAAAGTTGAAAAAACAGTACGGGAGAGAATTTTCCAAAGTGATTTCAATGTGACGTATCAATTTAGAAATAGTTCTAAAGATAGCAAATACCATAGCAAATACCAAGAACTTATTCTATTACTTTTACCATTCACTATGGTATTTGCTATCTTTAGAACTATTTTCAGATTTTTCACCACGACAAAGTCTCTGTTTTATTATTTAACAATTTAAAGTCATAATAGGGATAGACAAGGGGAAAACGTGGACAACTATCAGGTTCATACATCTCTTGAAAATTGATTTGTAAGTTACCAATATTTGATTGTTTGAATAGGTGTGGAATTGTCGACTTGACAAATGGTAAAACAACACTGGCATTGCCAGCCCGCAAATTCCGACTTTCTTTGCTAATTTTTTTGTGTTTACTTGTTCGAAAAACAATGTATTTCTAAAAGAATGAATAATGATGATGTTCTGAATTGTATATCAGGAGCAAAGCTTGCGAACTTGCTATACGCGGCTGTAAAACATCATTGCTTTAACATATGTTTGGAAGAGACTGGAGTCGAATGTAGCATCGATTGTGGAGGTAAATTCACGCAATTTCATTAAGATTTGTTGTATTTTTATGACAGTTTGAGGTTTGCATGGAGTTTTTATATCGCTGTAGAATCTAAACATGGATGTAGTGAGTTACCATCGAAACATGATCTTATTCTGAGCTTACCTGTTGGTGGACGATGGATAAGAAAAAAGCATGATCTGCAGGTCAGGTTATGCTGTTTTAGAAAAATAAGATTTCATGATAAGGATCTTGATAAAATATATCACAAATTTTTTTATCTTCCGTATGTTCTAGTTAGACCCCTCATTCAAAGATACTCTATCTCAAAGGAGCAACCATTGCGTTTCATTTTTCACATTCATGGACATTGGCAAAAGGTTTGTAAGCTTAAACATAAGTGTCTTTCTATCTTGTTATTGCAAATCCTGAGCCGAAAACCGAAGTCAAATCATTGTGACAGAATAAGGTTGATTTCCAAAGCTGTGCACCCCTGTATATTTCATCACTACAGCGCCGATTTTTAGTCATTTCTTGAAAACGGTATGGCAACCATAATAACTTGTAGTTGTAGAAATTCCGCCATAATGTTTTTTTGTGTTTTCAATTGTTCGCATTTATAAGTTTTGACAACTGAAAACAAAAAGTATTAAATAAAATTGCGACGCCTAATGATAATTTTAATGTCGGTGTAGGTTTTTTCCCTGGCTCTACACGTATTGTCACATTTCAAATTGCATCATCTTTTTTACACTGTCTCTACACGCATGGTCACATTTCAAATTGCATCATCTTTTTACATTGGCTCTACACATATTGTCACATTTCAAATTGCATCATCTTTTTTACACTGGTTCTACACGTATTGTCGCATTTCAAATTGCATCATCTTTTTTACACTGGCTCTACATGCATGGTCATATTTCAAATTGCATCATCTTTTTTACACTGGCTCTACACATATTGTCACATTTCAAATCGCATCATCTTTTTTACACTGGTTCTACACGTATGATCCCATTTCAAATTGCATCATCTTTTTTACACTGGCTCTACACGCATGGTCATATTTCAAATCGCATCATCTTTTTTACACTGGCTCTACACGCATGATCACATTTCAAATTACATCATTGCAACAAAACGGTACTTTTCTGAATCCAGATGTTTGCGGGGATATCCCGAATTGTAATTTTATAGCTTGTTTTTTGTTATTTGTAAACACATTCCGAGGATTAGGAATTTACAAAGATAATATTTCATTGCCACAACACCGCACTGAATTCATTCGACATTATTGAATTTCAATAAATTATTTCATGTTCTCGTTTGACATTAACGTGTGAGAAATTTTTCGTGGAAGTATTCGTTCTAAGAATCACTTCCGTCATAAGAACCATGCTGTTATTATTGCATCGATATTGTGTAAGTAAGTATTTATTGACCAAAATACACTCTATACTGTCGGCTTAAGACGCCTGTTCGACATTGGAAATTAAAGTGAATATCATATCTAGAACTACTTGCTTGGATTGTAAAAGAAATTATGCTGTGTTTTGTTGTAAATCATGCGATTGAAGGTTGTATAACAATGTTTCAATGTATTCTTTACACACTAAAAGGGACTTTCCCCATAATCACGCGCTTTCGCTGTCATGTCATGTGAGTTTGTAATCTCTTCCGGACTTGAAGTGTACCTATATAAAATACCTTGCCAACTGGAGCAGACAGTATTTGTAACGTCTGTGCGTAAGGTTCTACTACACAGCAATGTCTTCATTATATAATAAAGGGTTTACACAAAACGATAGCGGAGTACCACTTTCGCAGGATTACGCATCCATTGATGGTTTCAGCTATGATTTTGATGTTGATGTCACAGTACGCATGGTTGTAAAAGACCGCGCTATGTGGCATTATGTTGACGATGGCGAAACAGTCGAACTTTTCGTAACATTTAACGAGGGCTTCCAGGGTATCCCTTATGGCTACTTTGGTCACTCTTCATCGGGTGGAGATAGTGGCGAACGCGATTTTGAGGTGAGTAACCACGTCTATAACATCCAAAATATGGTGATAAAATTTTGCTCTAAAATCCAGCGTCATCTGCGACTTCAAATTGTCTACTGTGCACTTTAGGTCGATATAGCTGGTCAAAAAATCCATCTTAAGCCTCTTATGTGTTTTCCACTCAAACACTGTACCATGTTCAAAGCTACAGCTGTTATATCGTCATCTCCGGGCAATACTTTGGAACCTGGGCAACCTGTGCCTTTCAACTTGCAGTACAAGAAGATCGGATGTGATGCTTCTTATGACGTCATTGAAGTAACTGAACCCAACATTCCCGTGTATTATCGTAAGTTTATGTGTAGTGTACGTTGGCTATAATGGTGTATAAAAAAATCGGCGTCTTGTATACGTAAATTCGGAGAATACATAAGGACATTTGAGGAATTAACGAGGGCTTAAACAAGTAGTCTATGTGTTGTTGATGATTGTCAATTTACTAACGATATACGTAATGCAAATGAGTATATGCCTAAATGGTTTTGGCTCTTACTTAATTTACAATAATTATAAATAGACTGACGAAACTCTATCTAAAGATTCCTTAGGCAGATAAAGCAAACTGCAGAGGTTGTTTTCCATGTTTCATGTAAAATATTTGTAGACGTAAGACCGTTCATCAGGCGAGTTTCTGGACATTTACATATTTTGTTTAGAGCCGCTTTGGAAGAGACTCATAGAGAGGGACAACAGCATGATGCAGTCAATCACAAACTATGAAGGCACAACAATTTTTCGTCCAGACGTAAGTAAATGTTAACAATCTTTAGTTGCGCTTCCTTGCGTAATTCGATCTGTATGTCTCTATTTCAGAGCGACGAATCCGACGGCGAGGCTTTGGAACAAAGTGTAAGTTATGAGTGACGTAGAGTGTTGTAAGTTGTGGGTGACGTAGAGTGTTGTAAGTTGTGTGTGACGTAAAGTGCTGTAAGTTGTGTGTGACGTAGAGTGTTGTAAGTTTTGAGTGACGTACAGTGTTGTAAATTGTGAGTGAGGTACAAAATGTTTGTTTGGAGAATGGGAAGGCACACAGTTATTTTTATTGTTTTTGATATATATTATTATGATTGATATGTTTCTATATATTTAACATCGTAAATACTTCACTTCATTGTTATACTGAAGATGACTAAATGTAAGTCGAAACATGTTTATGATAAATAATTTTGTCGCTTATTTTAAGTGCATAAATAATAATGATAATTTAATTTTTCTTTTTCATTAGTTTGCGAATTAACCTGGACGATCATCATTTACAAACAGTTTGCGAATTCAATATTCGGTATTGTAATTATGAATTTGTCAATCGTTTTTAGTATGTGCGATCAACTACACCAGTTCAATTAGCAAAGGACGACTTCTTCCTTTACTTTACGAGAAAAAGTTGTAACCCGTTCTTTAAGTCACAGAATCCTGTATTGAGACTTATCCGAGAACTTATGGTGACACCGCTGACCAACTTTACCGGATTGAGCTTGTATTTTCAACTTTACCTCGTGGAAATATTTCATGTGAAATTTTTCACGAAAGTCGGTCATTATCTCTGCATGGTACGTATGTGGTTTTTCATTGTGTGTATGCTGTTACCCTAACCACTGTTTTCTTTATTTTTTTGATGTGTTTCATAGTAAATTTTGTAATGGTACATGATATGTGTGTGGTGTTTCACTAAAGAGTCATTGCCACATTAAAAACGTAAATGACGATAATGTAAGTCCATGAATTCGCACCACAAATGCGTCATCAATTCAATTTTTCTTTATTATTAGCCACTAATCGTTCTTCTAATGGCGACGTGGTGTGCGCAGTGGCATTTAGTTGTGGACTATGCATTTCAAGACGTCAGTGTATTCATTGTAAATGGAACATTCATATTTGTGTGCGTCCTTCAACTTTGGTATTTTATCTGGGGCTGTATTTATCATATGAAGTTATTTGTGGTAAGATAGTTCTTAATTTTTTAAAAAATAGAATCGTGATTGATTTTATCGGAAATAGTCATCAGCATCACAATGATTTGTCCATGTTTTAGATATTAATGATTTGGCCGCTGTTCCTTATTTATTTACTGGCCAACATGTTGTTTCAAATCGTGGTCATCAATTCTTGTTGGCGGACGGACAACCTGACCGTTAAAGACGTTAAAGAGATCTGTGAAGGAAAACGTGAACATTGGCATGATGTCATTACTTTGGCTCATTTCCATATCCTTTGGTATTTGAATCCGCTTTACTGGGCTTTATTCTTCTCCTTTTTGCAAGCGCTCAGTCATACTTTTGAGGGTACGTATTATTATCATAGAAAGCGACATCATTTGTTCTCTAGCACTTAGTGACGTCATCTTACTCTAAACGTGAATTTAGTTGACACATTTAATTGTGACATGAATCGTATCATGGGGGGATGGTCTTTTCCTATCTTTAAAACATTAAATGGATATTCTGTTACATAAACCTAGGCATTTACATATGTCGACGATATTCGTGATATCGTAAGATTTTGTTTTTTATTTTTATTTTAAACTTTAGACAAACTTCCTCCTCGCGTTTCTCAAACTGCACATTGGTTGGACTTGACAACTGTATTAAAAGAAAATGGATGTGTTAATATCTGTTTCATTATTCTTTCACAGATTTTTTGTGGAACTCTTAATGAGGTATGTCTTATGTGGATTCTGTCCACATGTTTATATTTTAGTTAATGTAAAGACAATTTTCCTCTGTTGCTCATTTATCACTACCTAAACTGACACACGTTAGCTTAGTTTATATTTTAGTTTGTGTAAAGACTGTTCTCGTTTTGTGTTGTTCATTCATCACTTCCTACAGTGACACACGTTAGCTTAGTTTATATTTTAGTTTGTGTAAAGACTGTTCTCGTTCTCTGTTCTTCATTTATCACTACCTACACTGACACACGTTAGCTTAGTTTATATTTTAGTTTGTGTAAAGACTGTTCTCGTTTTGTGTTGTTCATTTATCACTTCCTACACTGACACAAGTTAGCTTAGTTTATATTTTAGTTTGTGTAAAGACAGTTCTCGTTTTGTGTTGTTCATTCATCACTTCCTACACTGACACACTTTATCTTAGTTTATATTTTAGTTTGTGTAAAGACTGTTCTCGTTCTCTGTTGTTCATTTATCACTTCCTACACTGACACACGTTAGCTTAGTTTATATTTTAGTTTGTGTAAAGACTGTTCTCGTTCTCTGTTCTTCATTTATCACTTCCTACACTGATATACGTTATCTTAGTTTATATTTTAGTTTGTGTAAAGACTGTTCTCGTTCTCTGTTGTTCATTTATCACTTCCTACACTGACACACTTTAGCTTAGTTTATATTTTAGTTTATGTAAAGATTGTTCTCGTTTTGTGTTGTTCATTCATCACTTCCTACACTGACACACGTTATCTTAGTTTATATTTTAGTTTGTGTAAAGACTGTTCTCATTCTCTGTTGTTCATTCATCACTATCTACATTGACACACGTTATCTTAGTTAAATTTTAGATAGTGTAAAGACTGTTCTTGTTCTCTGTTGATCATTCATTATCAACTACACTGACACACGTTATCGTAGCTTATATTTTAGTGTTAGGAGAATTCTTCTCTGTTGTCCATTCATTACTACCTACAATGTCACGCGTTATCTTAGTTTATATTGTAGGTATGTTTTCTGGTTCTCTGTTGTCCATTCATTACTTACATTCACACTATTGGCGTAGTTCATTATTATTTTACTTATCTTTGTTTATTTATTTCAAGTTTCTAGCCAGCCCTCGTCTTTTGCCGCTGCTTTTGCTTCGTATTTGCTACAATCTGGGTTACGAAGAAAAACAATGGGTCAAATTTAGAACTCTAGTTGACGAATGCCTTAAATTTGGTGAGTACATTTTTCACCTACCGCTATTATTATTAGCTCATGTTATGATCCACAAATCCTTAATTCTTTACTTTGGATCCAGATATCCCTAATTCATTGTAACATTCTTATATTTTGTAACATTTGTTGCTTTGTTCAGGTGACCCAGCAATCGACTATATTGGGAGAGGTGGTGCAAAGTGGCCGAAAAAATTCAACGAGTGGAGTGCAGGTATTTGTAGCATTTAGTATTCAATGACTTCATGTTGGCCGTATTGTTTGTTGTTTAATGTGATTTTTTCATTTTAAACATATTCAGGTCATTTAGAAGAGAACATAAATATGTTTGAACGAAGTCTATGCGAGAAAAAGTGGAACATTTTAAAAGATCCAACGTCACTTTTCGATACAAGCAAATTCAACCGTGAACTCAAGTATTACGTCCATCTCAGGCATCGTCTGACAAAATACAAGATTCAGGCGGCAGCCTACGGGCCGTTCACACCCAAAATTTCAGGCAATCTTCAACTCAATGACGACTTAATGATGAAAGACTTTCCAGATGATGCAGCGTTCAGAATATTTTTGAAAGAGGCAAGATCGCATTTCGCCGAAATGGAGTATAGGTTTGTGATGGATTGTAAATTGAATAGAGTTTTTTTGTGATATTCCATTGTTTCGTCGTGAAACTTTTTAAAATGAAAACTTAAGTTTTATGATGAATTAAGTGCAAATATTTTATAAAACTCACTAACTTTTTTTTTTATTTCATACATTTTATGACCATCTTCAAATTGTGTATTCAATCGACATATCACTTCAATGTATTTTAAGTAATTATATGTAATATATTTTTGAACGTACGTTGTAAACGACGTTAACCAATTTTAAACGTTAATTTTTTAAAATTTTTCTGTGAAAGTGATTTAGTTATCGACGATGAAGACTGAAAAACAGGGGGGGCGTAGTTTGTGCACCTTTTCTTCACCTGGGGGGGGCGTAGTTTGTGCACCTTTTCTTCGCCCTGAAGGGCTGCACGAGGGGGGTTTCCCTACAAAATATGGAGTACACCCGCAAAATTATTTCCCCATCATGGTATAAGAACAACAAGATCTAACAAAAAAAATTGACAAGCCTCCGAGAGTCCGCAGAAAGTAGCCTCCATTAAAGTTTTATCCTAACTTTGGCACGCCCTCCTCTCTTATGCAAAATCATCCAGAATCCATCCTTGATTGAGAAATATATACGATATAAAATGCATAATTCAAGTCTTTAATCTTATCTGTTTTTACATTTCTAACATAAATTCATTGAAGAGCATAGTTGATGGATTTCACTGTATGAACGTTTGGGAGGTCAAAACTACCAAAAAATTTTGCCGCGCTGCTTTTTAATCAAGAGTAGGAACACTGTTTTCTGTAGTTTCTTGCTAATTAGAATCAGCTAAAGACTTTAACAATGAGTAAGAGAGTTTCATAAAGTTCTTTTGAATGTATTATACATAGCGAAATCCATCTTTACCTATAATTACACAAGATTGCCACGTTACATTACTTATTTTATTGAATGCTTTCATTTTGTTCCATTGATGATTGTTGGAGTTCTTGAACGGAAGACGTTTTTGGTGATGACGCATTTCCGACTGCTGGACGAAATACGTCCACGACATTACACCACCAACTTTTCCATAACTGTCGAGCCGTTTTTTTGCCAGCGAGAAGTATGAACGTGCCACATTGGAAAACGTTCCCGGACAAAATAAAGAGAACGAACACGGCGCACGACACGTTATAACGGCGAAAATCTGCAGAAAAAAAAGATGAAAATTTTATTTGCTTCCCTGTTAGCTACTATTTCGTCGTAGACAATCGATGGTTGGTGAAACACCATTTTACGCTTGGCGAAAAAATTTGTTGGTATTTTCTTGAGTGCTAAAAAGATTCATTCTTATTTGTACGAATCGATATGATTGTCTGAAAACGATCACAAGTTTTGCTTGATTTCCCAATCGAGGTCTCTTTGCTTTTCAAACATTTTACCCAGCTATGACAAACTATTTTTACGAAGTCAACATTTACAGGACATCGCTGAAAAGTTTTCCACATGCACGACAGCGAATTCAAATTTTTATGAAAGACTAAATCTACATCCCAAAAACGTGTATTTACGGTGTATCATACCTTTGGGGCAATCTTTCATGAACATCAAACAACCAAAATATCTTTCTAGGAATATTCTGTAAGCCTTTCTGTTGTGTAATGTGATACAAATAACGCCGTAAGTGAGGTAGCTACAAATCACGTAGGATATTATGACCATGATGAATTGTATGGCTATCTTTTGAAGTTGTACTTCGCGTCGTTTTGCCTGACTTGGAGATGCAATCAAAGCGGATTTTCTTTCCTATAGTTGCGTATATATCATGATTATATCGTTATCGTCACTTATTTCTGTATTATATCGTAGTAGCTAATTGCCCTGCAAAAATGCAATGTTTTTTCACCATATAGATACGTTGACTTTAGTTCAACATTAGAAAGCACAATAGTCCTCAAGTTGAACATCGGATCACTCCTTATGAAGACACTGTAGACTAGAGTAAATAAGAACTCAAGTTCCAACATCGGATCACTCCTTATGAAGACACTATAGACTAGAGTAAATAAGAACTCAAGTTTCAACATCGGATCACTCCTTATGAAGACACAGTAGACTAGAGTAAATAAGAACTCAAGTTTCAACATCGGACCACTCCTTATGAAGACACAGTAGACTAGAGTAAATAAGAACTCAAGTTTCAACATCGGACCACTCCTTATGAAGACACAGTAGACTAGAGTAAATAAGAACTCAAGTTTCAACATCGGATCACTCCTTATGAAGACACTATAGACTAGAGTAAATAAGAACTCAAGTTTCAACATCGGATCACTCCTTATGAAGACACAGTAGACTAGAGTAAATAAGAACTCAAGTTTCAACATCGGACCACTCCTTATGAAGACACAGTAGACTAGAGTAAATAAGAACTCAAGTTTCAACATCGGATCACTCTTTATGAAGACACAGTAGACTAGAGTAAATAAGAACTCAAGTTTCAACATCGGATCACTCCTTATGAAGACACAGTAGACTAGAGTAAATAAGAACTCAAGTTTCAACATCGGACCACTCCTTATGAAGACACAGTAGACTAGAGTAAATAAGAACTCAAGTTTCAACATCGGACCACTCCTTATGAAGACACAGTAGACTAGAGTAAATAAGAACTCAAGTTTCAACATTGAATCACTTCTTATGAAGGCACAGTAGACTAGAGTAAATAAGAACTCAAGTTTCAACATCGAATCACTCCTGATGAAATCCCTGGACTGAAGTATATAAGGACTCGAGTTTTAGCATCATGTCACTTCCGAATTCCGATGAAGACATTAGGCTGGAGTATATGACCCAAGTTTCAATAACAGATCATTTCTGCGGATCAAGTCACGTCTGACACTATAGATTGGAGTATATAAGGACTCAAGTTTCAAGTTTCAACATCAGATCACTCATGATGAAGACACTACACTGAAGTACCATATACATAGACTCAAGTTTAGTTTAAATGATTATACATAATAATCCTTCCACACACCTTGATAATTTTAAAAATCACCAGTAACAAAAACGTCGTTCCCACGCAGAAGAAAATTTGCTGCGGTAAAAGTGTGGAGTAATATGCAACAGTTGCGTCTTTCGGAAAACAGTGTCGTAAATTCACCGCTAAATAATTTCCTCCGTATTTAAGAACATAAAATGGCGCAAGTAGCGGAAGAATGAAGAGTGCTAAAAATATTGCCACCAAAATTCGATTGTTTTGTGTTTCTGTAGGAATTTTATCAATGACCAAACGCTAAATAGAAGGGGGAAAAAGAACAAATAATCAAGGAAAAAACAATGTCACGAAAAAAGAACTAATTTTTTTTATTTATGTTGCCAAACAAGCACTTGTTACCTTCATTAGAACGGCGTTATAAAGCACAAACATTTCACCAATTACCAAACTTGTGTAATGAATAAGAAAACCCTGCACTTCACAGTATGTCGACGGCGTCTTATCAAGAAAAGGACTGTTGCAATAGAACTTCGTTGTCTTTCCAAATTTCGGTATATTTACCAGCAAAACTGCGTTGAATTGAAAACGTAAGTCAAATGTTCACATAGTGTTTACAGTCAATCACATTTTCTATGTCTAGATTCTTTTGGACCGTTTCTTATACGCAACCATTTTAAAATTTAGAAGAAAGGCCGCCTGTATGAACAAATCTTACCAATGAATGGTTGCGATCCAGCCATTATCAAGATGATGAAATGTGGGAATTTCATTCTGAAGAAACAAGGTTAAGTTTTCACTTGTGGATGTTCTGATGATCAAACTATCCGTTAGAATTGTTTGGGGAAATACTTAGGATTAGCTTATGATGGAATAACTAAGAATATAAGCCCGAGTAGTGATGGATAATTATGCGGTTTTCTTGTATATCCACAGAGGAGAGAATTTTTGAAGCTCAAGCAATTTTTCAAGATAAGTAAAGAAAAGTGTTTTGAATGTGCTTTAGCGTCTACGCAACCCTCCATATCAATGTATATCCCATTTTACTCACAGTTCTGGCAGTTTGATCCATGTAACAAGAACGATACCAAAGCATGTGATACTGAATACGGCTGTGAACCAATCAGCAATCACGATAGCAAGTTGTTCACGTTCGCTATACGGCAGCCAATCGCAGGGAGGCTTGCAGATAACCGACTGGTTGGTGAAAATCAGTGGAGGATTGCATGGAAATGAGAGGTTCATTTTGAAAGGTGAGCTGTCAATGTGAAAAACACAAAGTGCCTTAGTTACATTCTGTTGGACGCAGAGGCGTAACTAGAACGTTAATTGGGGGTGCATATTCATATATTCAGTTGTGCCCTACTGATTTCTTTTGAAATTCAAATCACTTTCAAAAGAAATCAATAGGGCACAACGGAATATATGAATATACCTCAATTAACGTTCTAGTCACGCCTCTGGTTGGACGTATTCTATGTCCTTGTCTTTCTTTTTTGTTCTCCGCACGCATTATATGAAAAATCAAAACACAACAGACATGCTTACCGTTTTCTGTGGAATTCAAGAATTTTTTGTTTAGTTATTTGAAATTAATTTTAACACTCTTCATAAATCTTCCTGCTGACATTATTTCATTTCGCCATTTCGCCGATTTGTTTGACGAGTTTGAACACGTCTGTTTTTTGATAATTATCCAAACAAAGTTGAGGTGTGCTTTGATTGAACCTTTTGACACATAAATCTTTTTGGGAAATTTTGTAACTAATTCAAGCATGAAAAGACGAAAAGATGAACATGTACAAAAATGTATTTTATTGAAAGAATTGTGTTTATGTGATTTTTTCACATTTTACGCTTGCTAGTTATTTCGTTTTGCCTCTTCCTGGAATAACGCAAGCACGAAAATGAAGAAAGGCCGAATAATTTTAGTCAAATTTTTGCATTACAATATGTATCGAAATATTTTCATTGCACACAGCGCTCGGATACATTTGAATACGTCTTTCTTGGAACTTGTGAATTGTGGTCACTGGTTAATTTTTCTGACAGGACTTATAATGAAAGTTTGCCTTATAAGAAAGGCTACGGGATAAGAGGATTAATACATACCTGTTGTTTAAAGGAAGGTCTGTATCTTTTGGTATTTCTACAGAATACGCATAAAATATCGAAGGTATAAAAGACACAACACAAGCGCATAGTATCACAACTACGCAAATTATGCCTGTAACTATCATGCGTTTTTCCATCGATTTCGAACGAGATACACCGGTTGACACACTCGAGTCAATCTCCGTTAGAGCTGTTTATCGTGCGACAAAGATATTCTTTATGAAATTATGACCCGATGTCCACACGACAAACGTCAACATGGAATATTAGATCTTGAGTGGCGGAACTCCTGTGTTTCTGATATTGATTTACTGAGAAATGACTGGCTGTGTGTTTATGGATATTCAATTATTCCTGGGGAACAATTGGTTTGGATAAAGGTCACAGGTTTTGACATAAGTGGACATTGTTAGAAGATCCGAAGAAATCGAATAGAAGGAGTAAGGTTTCATTCAACATCGAATCACTTTCAATGTAAACACAGGACTACCAAACTTAGAAGACCGACAAGGACTCGCATTTTATTTGTGTGAAAATTTCATTAGTTGCGTGTGCGCTTACCTTGCTGGTGTGCGCTCAAATATTTACGGAAATTATTTCAATATTTGCAAATTGTTATTTTAATTTAATTTGACGAAACCTGAACTGCTCCTGCTAGTGCTGCGCCAGGTATTTGCGGGAATCTTTTTCTACGAAAGCATTGATTATCCATTCCTTTGGATCTTGGAATGTTTGTTTGTGGTGGGCGACTTTGATTAGCTCGATACGCTAGTACTACTTTTCTACCAATACTTTTTGATTCGGATATTGATTTTAAATTAGGTCCTTTGTATCCTAGTGAAGAAGGATACGATATCGGTCAGTTAAACAGCACTCAAAGGGATATAAAAAGCTGGAAAAAACTCAAAACATTTATTACACGACCCTATCATAACAAAAGCACTCTTACCGACAAAAATATTCGTTGCGTATGAGTTCGTAATAATTGTAGACCAGTAACACTTCTTCTCTTTGGGCCGGCATTCTCAACAAGCTAATCATAATTAAATTTGTTGAAGGGTTAGAGGATAAAATTAGAGGGAGCCAGGCCAACTTTGAAAATTTTTTTGAAAAGGTAATGCTTAAGCGCCCCTTGGTCCCGCCGTCTCAACCTCGTATCTTTAAATCGATAATGCGTAAACCAACTCCATTGGAATACATTCCATGTTCAATCTTCCTTAAGAAAGACAATTTTCATCCAAAAATCTCACATCATAAAAATGACATTATTAATTTCTTTAGAAAATTAATTCGATTTGTATTGTGTTGGAACTTGCTTAACACGAAAGAGAATCGTTACATGAAAATTTTGTTTTAAAGTAATTGCCATCATATGCAATTACGACATGCTATTTTATATTATCAAATCAAATGCCTCATCAATGAATTGACGTGTTTTATATAGTATGAAATTAAGCATAAACTTTTTGACAACAAGGTCCAGCTTATTATCATTTTATAATCACATCAACACAATAAAAGATTCAGTTCACTTGAAAAAATGAGGTATTGCTTAAAGTAGCTGATATAGAAATATATAAATTCTTTATAAATAGTATAAAATAGAATTAAATTAAAAGAAATAAGCTGCTTCTAGCAGATGTCATGTCACTCAAGGATTCCTTGACTTATGCCATCACAGCATAATGCCACATTGTATGATAGTGATCTACAAATCTATTCAATAGATTTGCAAATCATAACACAAAATAAGAATGTGGTCATTATATTTTTATTTTTCAAAGTCTATTTGATCAATATCCTTAAGACTAAATGTTCCAGATCCTCTTTCTGCAGGCTTTGTTTGTTTCTCCGATGGCTTCCAAGCAATGAGGAACAATATTTGAAATGTCGCTGGTATGTTACCATCATCACCACCATACATTTCTCGGTATATTCGTGATGCAACCTCAGTTGTCTTATATCGTAATACATGTTTTCTAGACCATGATGCATTGCTTTCACCCATTCCTCTTAAATCATCCATAAGTTCATAGATACTTGGATAATTCACTATTATCTCATCATAATCAACTGTAATCAAACTAAAACCTGCCCGACTAGCTATATCCCCTATGTCAGTCATTTGGGTGAATGGTGAAATATGTGGCCCAAAGCCACCAAGCACTTCAATCTCGGCAAGCTGTAATGAGCATCGCAGCTCAAATAATGTCTCGCCACCAAGTAGACCCATTAAAAACATCCCATCATCCTTCAGGGCAGCATTGACTTGCCTGAATACCCCAGGTAAATCATTAACCCAGTGTAGACTCAAACTGCTCAAGATAGCATCAAAGGTGCCTTCCCAGAATGGAAGAAATTCTTCATCTATCACAAGCTTCTTTGTGGATATATCGGTATTTGTGAAAGATCTTTTTAACATTTCCTCGGACATATCACATTGGACTAGCGACGTCACGTGAGATGACGTCAAGAATTTTGCAACATGTCCTTTGTTACATCCCAGATCAAGGACCAGAGGAAATTTACGGGAAACATCGCTGAGACGATCCACTAATCTTCTCGCTGCTTCGTCTTTAAGATAGTCGTAATCGTCAGTGTTTGGTAGCAAAGATGCGCGATTTTTCTGCAACCGTTTTGCCTGTCTATTGAACACATTCATAGGACTATTCGTCGCTTTATGACGGGATAATTTCCACGTTTGATGATGAAAGATAGCATTTGAGTACTTGAAGGTTACGCGTAAATACGTTAGCATTACATACAGGTTTCTAACACAATTTATAAAATAACACAACAGACCATATATACGTGGAGTTACACGAGATCGCGCGCGTGACAAATATTGCGTAACGAATATATTTACATAAACGATTACATAGAACCATTGAACTCCATATATATATATATATATCTGGAATGACAACGACAATACATTTTATAGATATAAAATTGAAGCCAAAGTCCTAGTCTCTTGCGCGGTTTGTACGTCCGTTCCAGTCCTTCAAAGTCGAATATTCACGCGGTTTGTAGGTCAGTTTCATTCCCCTGAGTGCCAAACTTACACGGCCAATATAAATTTGACTACAAATTGCAAAAGCATAAACATATAAACAACATCACGACTAACAACACACGAGGCCAACTCTTCGCCAAAGGTTATTTTTTACAGCTGAAACTTTACTACAGTGAGTTCGTTGTAACTTACAACTTGTAACGAGGAAAAGCCAACTGAAAATTACACTGTATGCTAAAAGACAATACAATAAGGAAATATGACGAGAAAATATTCAAGCAAAAATTTTTCTTACATCGGAAGGTAAATTTTCAAACGGTGTCAGACAGTGTTTGTCTTTTTTGTCATTTCAGTGGATTTAAAGATCTGTTTTTCCTAAGAAAAAAGAAACTTGAATATCCAGTTTCATAAAGAATATTTAGTCTATAACTCGAATTTTTACTTTTTACAGAGCGATTGTATTTTTCATCGATTTTGATAGTGCTTGAAATACTAAATGGTTGTCATCTCGATATCAATAATTGAATATCCTTAAAGACTTTGATATGTTTTAAAGGAAAACCGCAGCGTATCAGCAGATCGACTAAGTTCACCTCACTTTGCTTCTCGATTTATCACTTTGATTCACTTTCCGTGAACCTTTTCATTCCAAAAATTTTGTTATTTTTACGCTCTGATCAAGATCCGAACTCTACCATTACCAAGGGACAAATGATTTAAAAAAATTAAAATGAACACGCGAGAGACTAGAGCCTGACGTGTCATGACGAATGATGACGACAAATATTTTTTTGGCTTCAATTTTTGGTTTCGGTTATCATTCCAGTTATTTAAATGTCGAGTTCACTGCATAGAACCTTTTATTGTCGATTTCAGTTAACTTTTCAAATGGCGGTTGCCAAGTTACTTTCTAATGCTGCCAATTACATTTCCAAATATGGAATATTCGATATATCTTGTCAACAAGTTGTGTACTTGAGTACTGAAGTTGTGAACTAAAGTTGCGTAAACACACAAATTTACAGGGATTTTGGCGATATAAAAGTTTGTGTAATTTCATTGGGACTACACCTGACCGTGGTGTAGTTAATGTCGGTAATATTTTTGAAACCCTTTCCTCTCAACTGTTTTTTGTTGCGTACAACATATAAAAATTGTCAAAGAAAAATTGCTCAATAACGGAAGCCAGGAGAGATGGCAAGCTTTGTACATAGAAATATTATGAAAACGTTATGATTTTGGTTATGTTTGTTATTTAGTGCGAAAACGTTGAAATCTGTGTTTCGTAAACTTTCGTTGCAAGCCGGTTTTCAGTCCTCGCTATCGCGGAGTATATGTCATAAAGCGGTGAACCAAGAATTTTCAAGGGCTGTTTTCGAAGAGCACCCCCCTCTCTTATAACTGTGCATAAAAACATCTACTTAGCAATTTCTAATGTTGTGTTCGCATTTACAGATTGCCCGCTAAAAATGTCGAGGTAAATGTGTACGTGTATGTTGTCTTATGCAAAGTTTCCACGTATCTTGTCAGTTGTGTCATTG
The DNA here is from genome assembly GCF_021976095.1 of Xenia sp. Carnegie-2017. NCBI lineage: Eukaryota > Metazoa > Cnidaria > Anthozoa > Malacalcyonacea > Xeniidae > Xenia > Xenia sp. Carnegie-2017. The sequence goes on from NW_025813483.1 coordinate 10,955,707, forward strand.
TAATCAGCTGCGAAAATTCTTCCGAGTCATTCATTCAGGGATACAGATGTAATCATTGCGTAAACTTTCCGGGGGGTGTAATGATGCTTGATTTTGATTCGTCAATATTTCGCGATATCATACCACACATCCGCCAACATTATCTCCCATTCTTTCAAAAATACAACTTCCATTCCACCATTACCACCCCTTCTTTTCAACATTACCACCCTTCCTCCAACATTACCACTCCTCGTTCTCAACATCACCACCATTTTACCACAATCGCCACATTGATATACATGACTAACCTGTCTTTCTTCGTAATATAGACTTTCTTGTTGGAAGCCTTACAATCTCTGGCAGGGATATCTAAAACTATGTCGTTTTTGTAACGACACAATCTCTCGGTTTTTTTCTTTTCTTGGTGAGAAAGTTGGTAAATATCCTTCGAAAACAATCCTGCTGGCGGTTTTCTTTATGGCGATTTCAGCATCTGGATTTGCCTTTTTTCGCGTGGAAAACAGAACAGAGATCTTGTATGCTCCTAAGGACAGCGAATCAGTAAAGAATCTGAGAAAGGCAAACGACTACGGTTTTTATGACCCTGCTAGAAGGGCAGAGATAATTATATTAGGAAAAAACGAGTCAAACGTTTTGACAGAAGAGTGTTTTATAGAAGCATTTCAACTTCACCAGGCGATTGTTTCCATTCCACGATACAAAAGCGTCTGTCTTCCAAACATAAAAAGCGATCCTTTAGCGGCAACGAGCTACTGTAAACGGGAAGAACCGTTTTGGATGTTTAATTACTCGCCAAATTTCGTTAATTTGTTGCCTATATTGAACAATTACACGAATACAAGTGGTCGGCTGTTTTCACGGATTCTTGGTAAAGCTGAGTACAGCAGAAATGGATCAATTTTGTCTGCAAAAGGATTGAGATTCGTTTACAACATCAGAGGAGTTGAGATTGGTGATGACGTTGATCAATCCTCAGAGGATTGGGAGAAAGAATTTTTAAAAAAAATGGGAAATTGGTCCTCTTTAGACTGCGGATCCTTGGTGTACAACGCAGAACGCAGTATCGACGAAGCAATCGCAGAAAGTACCGGGAACGATGTGAAGCTTGTATCCTTGACATTCACGATAATGATAAGTTTTGCGTGTTTCATGTTGGGCAAGTATCGTAATCCTTTGACTGGTCATGGTTTGTTAGCTTTGGGTGGTATACTGTGTGTTGGCTTTGGTATTCTAACTGGTTTTGGTTTTTCAATGTTGGTACAGACACCGTTTACCAGCATTGTTGGAATTTTACCATTTCTTGTCATTGGAGTTGGTATAGATGACATGTTTATCATAGTTGATGAGCTCGATAGGACAGAACCAGACCAGAACATTCCAAAGAGGCTTGGCATTGTCATGAAGACCGTCGGCCCGGCAGTCACCATGACAACGTTGACAGACTCTCTCGCATTTGCTGTTGGTGCTTCATCAAGATTTTTATCCATTGTCTACTTCTGCACATTCGCCGCACTTGCCATTTCATTTGCATTTGTATTTTTCATGACAATGTTTGTGGCTTTTATGTCATACGATTGCCGTCGTATGCTTGATGGGCGCCGGGATATGTTCCCTTTTATCAAAGCACCACCCCCACCTGCTGGGAAATCTCGTTGGGACGAGTCCCTACCGCAAATGTCCAACAAATTTATGGAGTACTGGGGAAATTTCATCATGAAACCACCTTCTAAAGTGATCATTGCTCTTGTATCGATGGCCTTATTAGGAGCTGGTATTTATGGAACAACATTTTTAAAGGAAGATTTTGATCGTCGAAATTTGGCCAAAGATGGTTCAATATATATACAATACTTGGACACAGTCGAAAAGTACTTTAACACGGATGCACCTGTTGATATCATCGTGGAGTCTGGAGTGAATTATTCCAACCCTTTAACGCAGAGTGAATTGAGTAGTTTGATGGGAATTGTGAGGGAAAACAAATATTTACGCCCTGACTTTGTATCATGGTTTACAGAACTTCAGAAATGGCGTAACAAAACTCGAAACAAAACAGAAAATGTACTGGGTAAGATGTTTGTAGTTGTATATGCGTCCAACAAAAAGATTGATAAAACTGACATTCTCCTTTACTCTTCTTTCCTAAACTCCTCCCTGTCTGACTCCCTCTTGCTCCGAAAATCCTTATGACATACCAACTTTGAAACGAGTTTTTTTACACTAGAAAATAAAGAGTTTAATATTTTTAGCTAAGGATTTGGTTGAAATCGAAACTGAGTGGATTGCTAGTCACTAGTCAACTGCTTTTGTTTGCATCAAGTTTTTAATAAAGGATTTTTTCAATATTTTCCATTTGTGGTTGGTGCACGTAGATGTATTGTTGCAAAAGTTGTTTTGAAAAAACTCAACTTGCAACATTTAATCACCAAATATAGCTATCAAAACTATGAATTTGAAAATCCTAATTAAACAAGTTTGTGTTTTAAATGTCAGCACACGAGTTCTAGAGTCACGGTTTATGAAAATGTATAAATTTTTCAACTCATTATTCTCTTGACTATCCTTGCAATTTGTTTCTACATCTTTTTCAGATTCTCTTGATGATTTTTTGCTTAGTCACCCACAGTTCAGGAAAGATATCTTCTTTGCTGAAGACAATACAACGATTCTTTCTTCGCGATTTTATTGTTATATGAACGGAACATCGCATTCTGTAATCCGTCGCAAAGCTTTGGAATCCTTTCGCAAGGATTTAAAGAATAAACTAAGCATTCCTATTTTTGCAAGCTCCTATCAATTCATCTATATCGAGCAGTTCATAGCCATCCGAAGCGAAACCACGCGTAATCTTGTCATTGCTGCTATTGCCATAACTATTGCAACCAGTTTCTTTTTGGTGAATCCGCTGGTCATTCTTCTAGTGCTGGTTGGGTTTGTGTCTCTGATATTTGAGCTGCTAGGTAAGACGTAGCAATCATGGTTATTAGGCGACATTGTAAGTCCATAAAATCGATGGCGAGTTTTTTTTTTCATTTCAACTATTCTGTTTTTTCAGGTTTCATGTATATATGTGGCGTTTCATTAAACTCCATCTCAATGATCAACTTGGTAATGGCGATCGGTTTTGCTGTTGACTACAGTGCTCACGTAGCTCATTCGTTTGTATTCTCCACGGAAAACAATCCTGAACAAAAAGTTATCGAAGCTCTTAGGACGACAGGGGCAAGTGTAATAATGGGCGGTAGGTGTTTTACAAATTCGTATCGTATCATACCCATTGAGCTCTATAAGACCTGGAGGGGCAAAGGGGCCTGGACCCCGTGGTCAAAAACATGGCGGTAATGGCGGATTTTGGTTGTCAAAACTTCCACTTTGAGAAAAATTTTTAACATTCGCTCCCTCCCGAATCCGGAACTCCATTACTGCTTATATCAATGACAACCAGCGAAAACAACCACGATACCGTAAGCATAAAATATTGAAAATAATGCTTCAGATTTTTGTGAAATAGACACACACATTTAAATGAGGTAAATCTACTGTAAAATAGCGTATATGTTGTCAAATAATGCTTTAGCTATGTTAGAAATAAATATCAAACGGCATTCTTTACACTGTCAATGTGTCGTTGCTTTAATGCATAATCCCATGCGCAATACTTGTGTTTTGACTATTTTTAACAGCTTCGTGCAACTGTCTTTCTTGAATAGATGGGTAAATATTAGTTAAAATGTCCAAAAGGAGTTAGAAAAGTTAGCTTACCCTACGACTTAAGTCGACTGGAAATATATTATAAGTAGGTATGTATTTTTTGAGTTTTTGGTAGGATTGATTCTGGGTGTCTTATAAGGTATTATGATATTCTGATAAATCTACTGAGAACTTATGAAGAAAATATCTCGAACTAGGAGAGCAAAAGAACGAAATTCAGAAATTCTATAATCATGTTGCTGGTTCTGTTTTGAGCCAAGATATTAGTAACTGGATTGTCATTGACAACCATGGATCTACTATTGAACAGAACTACATTAATTTCCCATTGAAAATACGATTTTTAAATTAAAGTGCATTGGTTTCTCTGACATAACACTTTTCTTATTGCTGCATGAAGGCAAACCTGTTTAAATAATTATAATGTAGGTGAAGATATTTAGCATGTTGTATAATTGTTATTATACAGACATTATTTATAATATTATGGCCTTGTGTAATGTATGTCAAGAACTTATTAACTCTCAAAAATGCTAACCTTCTTGCACTACTTTTCTCTTGTGTCCTTACAAATTACAGTTACCTATACTAATTTTTTCTAGGTTCAAACAACTTGACAAACTTTTGAATTTTACATTATGCCTTGGAATTTTTGTTTTTGTCTTTTGGTAAAAATATCAGTAAATGACTTAAAAATCAAGTTTATCTAAAATAGTATTTTGTACAAAATAACTATACATAATTGGAAAAGTCTCATGTTGAAGGCCGATGTGGCTTCTTTTACTAGATTGCTACTCTTATTCTTTTAAATGATATCGTAATTCTTCAAAAGACATAAAAAGTTCTTTGTCATCAATTTTTGCTTCTTCCACATTCAACTTCATTGCAAACCAATGCATCTTATGTGAATTTTAATCACCTGGAATTGAAAACATATGGACTTTGTCAGATGATGCAGTACTGTATTTAATGTTTCATGCATGTCATGATAAGCTTTGCTTGAGCAAATATTTCAAGGTAGGAGCAAAATTTGGCACATTATTGAACAAAGTAGTTTTATCTTGATTTTGATGTACTAACCTGTTTACTACACTGTGTAACAAACAATTCATTTACAGAAACACCAGATGGCATTCATAAAACTTTTAGCATAAAGCAAACCATTACACACCATCATCATGATTGTCCATAATCTGTCAAATTGTCCAGGCTAGCTGTTTAATACAGGTATTTTTATTGTACGACATGTACCAAAGAGCTCATTAATTAATCTTGCACTGCATTTGATTTCAATACAGCTCTGTCCTTAATATTTGCTTCATATTTTCAGAAAAATATCATGAAAAAATCCTCCATTTCAACTCAGTTGAAACAAGGAGTTTTAAGATATGCATATCTCGATAAGAACTGGTTGCTTTGCCTCGTCCAGCAAGCGATTAAGTAAGTAACAAATAAGACTGGATATACATAACTTAAATTATAAGTTAGAAGTAAAAACATTCACAAAATATATACCATCACACTTCAAGTATTGACTTAAAACAAAACACTGAACACTTTAAATGGTAAACAATCTTACGTTGCTTACCGGTATCATGAAATGTTTCCTTTTCTGGCAATACTTCAGCATCCGTCTACCAAACAAGTTTGCAACATGTTTTAAAGATAAAATTTCTAAAAGTTTTTGTGTTTGGCATTGATATTTTATATAATCGCTATTGTGGTTGTCAAATCCGGGTGGGCGAAAAAAATTTCATTTTATGAGCCCGCGTCTTTCCGCTGACTTTGACAACCAAAATCCGCCATGTTTTTGACCACGCGGCCGCGCGCTAATAATTTATACTAATTTTGTTGACGTTTCCCCTCCAGGTCTTATAGAACTCAATGATCATACCGCATCTTATCCTTACCAATGTTCTTTTCACCTCCATTAAACAACTATATATTGAAGTGATTTGAATCATAGATTTATACATATGGTTTTCCTATCCGTCAACTTTTATCACTTAAATTTTTTCCCTTAGGTTTCAGTACGTTCCTAGGAATGTTGGTATTAGCTTTTGCGTCTTCAGAGATTTTCCGAATTTTCTTCAGAATGTTTGTAGGAATTGTTGTTCTCGGTCTGCTTCACGGTCTTTGTTTTCTGCCTGTATGGCTATCCATCTTTTGTCGTTGGCATATAAACCTACACCCTGAAGATGATGATGACGTGAAACAGAATTCACCTGCTAAGAGGTAAGGTGGCTTTTGGTGATGTTTGTAAGTCCATATTAGAGCGATGCTGTCCGGGGCAAAACAATATTGCATATACCTAAAGCGGCAATTTTCCTTTCTTTAAATCAGTGAAATTCAAACAGTTGTCAATCAAAGTAATCACTAAATGATAAAACACACTCCAAAAAAATCATCTTGTAAACTCAAGATTCGAGTTATAACAGCAGGAGGCAAGATTTATCATTTATCGTGTGTTTTTTCATGTATTTTTTAAACTTGTCCGCTTGAAAAGGATTTTTGAAAGTAATCACAAAAGTGAATGGTTTGAACCCGAGAGTAACGTTAGATGTTTGTGGATGTAGATCGTCAAGTTTAGTAGAGTCTCCAGGATTGTTTGTGTTTATGTTGATTAACGTTTCGACAACTTTAGCGGTTGTCATCTTCAGATGATAAACTCACCTTCAGACGATAACCTTTGGGGTTGTCATCTTCAAAAGGACTGTTGTTGTTGATGTTGACTAACATTTTGACAGCTTTAGCGGTAGTCATCTTCAGTTCTCAGCGCTCTACTAACCTGGACGATTTACATCTACAAACAACCAAAGTAATACCTACTTCGTATTTTTATCTTGGTGTTGTGTAAGTAATGCATGATTGATATAAAAGATTTGATTATTTTTGTAGCTGAGTTATTTATTCTTCCAATCATTACTTCATATTGCGTTACTAACTCATAGCAATTATCATGATGTCATAACCACCATTTTGGTAAAAGTGTTAGGACTTTGCGAGAATGGGGAATAGCTACCATGATGCCTAGCAATCATTTTGTTTGCGCTGTTTCTGCTCACACAACCTACTTGAAATGCTATTGTTTGCTTTCTAGGGACGCAGATAAAGATCACCCGTCATCCAAGAATAACTCAGTGATGATTAAGAATGAAGTGGAAAACAATAATGCTAATGAAGCAAGAAACAACAGCGCTAATGAAGTTGGGAACAACAACGCTAATGAAGTTGGGAACAACAACGCTAATGAAGTTGTGAACAACAGCGCTAATGAAGTTGGGAACAACAACGCTAATGAAGTTGTGAACAACAGCGCTAATGAAGTTGGGAACAACAACGCTAATGAAGTTGGGAACAACAACGCTAATGAAGTTGTGAACAACAGCGCTAATGAAGTAGGGAACAACAACGCTAATGAAGTTGTGAACAACAGCGCTAATGAAGTTGGGAACAACAACGCTAATGAAGTTGGGAACAACAGCGCTAATGAAGTTGGGAACAACAGCGCTAATGAAGTTGGGAACAACAACGCTAATGAAGTTAGGAACAACAGCGCTAATGAAGTTGGGAACAACAGCGCTAATGAAGTTGGGAACAACAACGCTAAAGAAGCAGGGAAAAATAATTCAGTCCCACCTTCGGAAATGTCAATGCCAGGTTTCGAGACAATGGAAGATAATAATGGAATGGATCATAAGATGAGTGATGTGAACAGAGCGTTTGAAAATCCTCTTGAAAGCGAAGAAGGGGAACTGCGAGATAAGGAGGAAACACATCTATGAAGTTGGTACATGTATTCTTTGCTTTTAGGAATTAATGATCAGTATACTTCTACAAGACACAGACTTCACCCATTATAAGTCAATGAATAAATAAGTGCAAGACCATCACTTCTTAGCAAGACCAACTCTCTTTTTATCGCTTTTTATTTATTTTATTTATATTTATCTAAGACTAATAGTAGGATGTATAAAAAAAGAAGACCTCTCGATTGACGTATTGTGAATCATAATTTGTGATAATTGCAATGCCTATCACTATTTTAGGCTCACGAATGCATAAAGTATTGTCATCTATGCGCATGTGTTACACATCTTTGTCATATTAGTGGAAAAGCTTTCCTGCTGCTGGGAATTCAAAGTAACCCTCAACTCAAGCAGCAAAATATGCGCAGTAATGCACCAGTTAAATTAGTATATCAAACATTTACATTTTACCATAGGTTTTCTTCTTCTAAGGTCTTTTTTGATGCATCTGTATAAAATATCTAAACACATTTTCATCAGCTAACGGCACAATAATGTAAATCACTATGTTAATTACCAAAACTGATATATTTATCGTATCGTAGATTAAAGAAAAATACTCTAGCATACACGTTCCATTTATTGGCTTAGCCAGCCCGCAAGTTTTAGTCTTGCTATGTAAATTTCAGAACTTTATCATTATTTTTTCTATAGAAATATACTGCTTTTGGAGTCAGCTTTTGTAGTCATAACCGGGCTTGCTTTGCCTGTGGTCTATTGATGTTTCATCGTCACGAGAATGATTTTATCCGAGAGTTTTGGCGTACAAACAGACTTAAGACAAACTCTATATTTCTCTCTGTAAACTGGTGGCCACTTAACGAATGGTTCAGCGATCTCTAGAGTTTTAAGTTTTCCTCGATGTAGGGATGAGCTTTGTTCCACTTGCTTTGGCAAAATTACTGCTCAACTAGAGGCACAAAAAGGTATTAGGTACATATTGGTACCTAACTAAAAATATAAAGTAAACTTCTGAAAAAAGTTCCATTCGTCTTTATCTAAGCACCAATAAAAATACACTTTTCTGAATACAAGCTAGAGATCTGTTTACTTATCTATCAATGAAGCCTATATTTCTTAAAGGCACTAATGTGAGTCTTACAGTGTTTGTAAAGATGAGAGAAAGCAATTGTATCACCAACCACAACCTAAATTAATGTCCTTGTACTTTGTGGTTGATGGAAACGAGTGAAAATCTCACATGCGAAACATGTCATCATGGAGGGATTTTGTTAGCGAAAGTCATGAAAGTTCTTCGTTATTTTGTTGGTACAAAAAGAAAACAATGGCAGTTTCTCATCGCTTGTGTTTTTTTAACAGTTATTTGTTATATTACGTGGGTTTTTGAAGGACAAAATGCAAAGATCGGACATATTAGATTAATATTTAAAAATGTATCCAAAGTGATGGCGTCCACAAGACATGACCTCCACAGCTACAGGTATGAATTAGATCAAGGAAAACTCACATCACAATCAATTGATGATACAGCTCGCAAACAACTGCAAGTTCGTGTAGATACGGTGAAGGGAAGGAGAAAAACAAGCATGGTATTTGTCAACAACAAAGCACTAGATGAAATAAAATTTCAACGAGTTTCACCCAATGTTCATATATTTTACTACATTTGGTATGGGAACCCAAAAACAGATGGCAAATACATACACTGGAATCACAAATACCTGCCACACTGGAGAAAAGAAATAGAAAAAAGGTTCCAGAATGTGGCTCACATCCCTCCTGATGATATTGGATCAGACTTTTATCCACAACTTGGCTGCTACAGCTCAAGTGATGTGAGTACGATAAAGAATCACATGGAACAAATACGTTCATCAGGAGCAGGAGTAGTAGTTGTATCCTAGTATCTCCTGCAGGTAAAGCTGATGATCAAGGGATCCCTGTTGATGGACTTGTGCCAAAGCATCTTGATATTGCTCATGATTTTGGTCTTAAAGTTACTCTACATATTGAACCATATAATGGTCGTAATGAAGAAACTCTAAGAAAAGATGTAATTTACATACATGGAAACTACTTCAAACACCCAGCATTTTATAAACATAGAACTCGTGATGATCGTCTTTTACCCTTGTTGTACATATATGACTCTTACCATACATCACCACAGGAATGGGCCGAATTATTAAAACCTGAGGGTAGACTGACCATAAGAAATACAAGATTTGATTGTGTGATGATTGCGTTAATTGTTGAGTTCACGCATAGGGTTTTTATAACTATTGGTGGCTTTGATGGATTTTATACATATTTTGCTGTGAATGGGTTTACCTATGGTTCACGTTGGAGTGCATGGTCTGCTCTAGCATCATTTGCAACCCAAACTGATACAATCTTCATTCCTAGTGTTGCTCCTGGCTACACTGATATAAGTATCGTCCATGGAATTATGAGAACACTAGATCACGAAATAATGGCGAATATTACCGAAGGAGCTTTCAAGCAGCTCTTGCTGTTCAGCCAAAAATCATTTCCATAACATCATTTAATGAGTGGCATGAAGGCATGCAAATTGAAACAGCCATTCCTAAATCAAGAAATCATGGTTTTAGCTATCATGATTACTTTCCAAATCAACCTGACTATTATCTTAAAATTACTTCAAAATATGTTGAAAGATTTTTGTCAAAGAAACAGGATGGCAACTAAAATATTAGTCAGCTGTGTATAGTACTTTTCCTTTCAATAATGTAACACTTACGTTTTTACATGAAATTTTATGATAAAAGCAATGGAAAATTGTATATGATGAACGCATAGGAAGGAAAGCGCAAATCACGTTAAAATAATTGAACGAGGATAATTTTGAAAGAGACTGGGTCTAGTCCGTTCAGTGAACTCGACATTTGAATAATATATATGGAGATATATATATATGGAGTTCACTCATTGAGTTCTATAAGACCTGGAGGGGAAACGTCAACCAAATTACTATAAATTATTAGCGCGCGGCCGCGTGGTCAAAAACATGGCGGATTTTGGTTGTCAAAGTCAGCGGAAAGACGCGGGCTCATAAAATAAAATTTTTTTCGCCCACCCGGATTTGACAACCACAATTGCGATTATAAAAATATCAATGCCAAGCACAAAACTTTTAGAAATTTTATCTTTAAAACATGCTGCAAACTTGTTTGGTATACGGATGCTGAAGTAATGTCAGAAGGAAACATTTCATGACTACGGTAAGCAACGTAAGATTCTTTACTATTTAAAGTGTTCAGTGTTTTGTTTTAAGTCAATACTTGAAGTGTGATGGTATATATTTTGTGAATGTTTTTACTCCTAAGTTATAATTTAAGTTATGTTTATCCAGTCTTATTTTTTCTTTACTTAATCGCTTGCTAGACGAGGCAAAGCAACCAATTCTTATCGAGATATGCATATCTTAAAACTCCTTGTTTCAACTGAGTTTACCTTCAAGAAATGGAGGGTGTTTTCATGATATTTTTCTGAAAATATGAAGCAAATATTAAGATCAGAGCTGTATTGAAATCAAATGCAGTGCAGGATTAATTAATGAGCTCTTTGGTACATGTCGTACGATAAAAAATACCTGTATTAAACAGCTAGCCTGGATAATTTGACAGATTATGGACAATTTTGATGATGGTGTGTAAAGGTTTGTTTTATGCTAAAAGTTTTATAAATTCCATCTGGTGTTTCTGTAAATGAATTGTTTGTTATAGTAAACAGGTTAGTACATCAAAATCAAGATAAAACTACTTTGTTCAATAATGGGCCAAATTTTGCTCCTACCTTAAAATATTTGCTCAAGAAAAGGTTATGATGACATGCATGAAACATTAAATATAGTACTGCATCATCTGACAAAATCCATACATTTTTCAATTCCAGGTGATTAAAAATTCACATAAGATGCATTGGTTGCAATGAAGTTGAATGTGGAAGAAGCAAAAATTGATGCAAAGAACTTTTATGTCTTGAAGAATTACGATATCATTTAAAAGAATAAGAGTATCAATCTAGTAAAAGAAGCGACATCTGTCTTCAACATGAGACTTTTCAAATTATGTATAATTTCTTTGTACAAAATACTATTTTAGATAAACTTGATTTTAAGTCATTCACTGATATTTTTATCAAAAGACAAAACAAAAATTCAAGGCATAATGTAAAATTCAAAAGTTTGTCAAGTTGTTTGAACCTAGAAAAATTAGTATAGGTAACTGCAATTTGTAAGGACACACAAGAGAAAAGTAGTGCAAGAAGGTTAGCATTTTGAGAATTAATAAGTTCTTCTTGACATACATTACACAAGGCCATAATATTATAAATAATGACTGTACAATAACAATTATACAACATGCTAAATATCTTCACCTACATTATAATTATTTAAACAGATTTGCCTTCATGCAGCAATAAGAAAAGTGTTATGTCAGAGAAACCAATGCACTTTAATTTATGAAATTGTATTTTCAATGGGAAATTAATGTAGTTCTGTTCAGTAGTAGATCCATGGTTGTCAATGACAATCCAGTTTCTAATATCTTGGCTCAAAACAGAACCAGCAACATGATTATAGAATTTCTGAATTTCAATCTTTTGCTCTCCTAGTTCAAGATATTTTCTTCATAAGTTCTCAGTAGATTTATAAGAATATCATAATACCTTATAAGACACCCAGAATCAATCCTACCAAAAAAAACTCAAAAAATTACATACCTACTTATAATATATTTCCAGTCGACTTAAGTCGTAGGGGTAAGCTAACTTTTTCTAACTCCTTTTTGGACGTTTTAACTAAGATTTACCCATCTATTCAAGAAGACAGTTGCACCAAGCTGTAAACAAACAGTCAAAAACACAAGTAATGCTAATGGATTATGCATTAAAGCTTAACAACACATTGACAGTGTAAAAAATGCCGTTTGATATTTATTTCTAATATAGCTAAAGCATTACTTGACAAAATATACGTTATTTTACCTCATTTAAATGTGTGTCTATTTCACAAAACCTGAAGCATTATTTTCAATATTTTATGCTTACGGTATCGTGGTTGTTTTCGCTGGTTGTCATTAATATAAGCAGGAATAGAGATCCGGATTCGGGAGGAGCGAATGTTAAAAATTTTTCTCAAAGTGGAAGTTTTGACAACCAAAATCCGCCATTACCGCCATGTTTTTGACCACGAGGCCCAGGCCCCTTTGCCCCTCCAGGTCTTATAGAGCTCAATGAGTTCACTGAGTCCGCTGCATTGAGTTCTATAAGACCTGGAGGGGAAACGTCAGCAAAATTACTATAAATTATCAGCGCGCGGCCGCGTGGTCAAAAACATGGCGGATTTTGGTGGTCAAAGTCAGCGGAGAGACGCGGGCTCATGAAATAAAATTTTGTCGCACCCTGATTGACCACCACAATTGCGAGTATAGAAAATATCAAAACTATTTATTTTCCTAACATAAACACTTTTAAAATTTTATTTATTAAACTGCCAACTTCTGTGGTTTGCGGATGCTGAAATAGCGACAGAAAAGGAACATTTCTTGACTCCGGTAAGTAGCACAGTATTAGTTTTACTATTTTGTTTTAACACGATACTTGAAGAGTGTTTCTACTACTAAGTTTTAATTTAAAGTTATTTTGGTCCAGTCTTGTTTGTTCTTCACTTAATTGCTCGCCAGACGTGTCGAAGCTGTCAATTTTTATCGAGTTTTGCATCCATCTTGTATCATGTTCAAGGCATCAAGCTAAACTCTCCTGATTTGAATTGAGTTTACCTCCCAAAATGGGGCATAATTTGTTCATGTTTTTTTGAAAGATGAAGGGAAAGTTTACAACAGAGTTGTGTTGAAATGAATGCAGTGCCATGCAAAATTAATACGAACTATGGTATATGTTGTATAATAAAATAACTATTAAACTGTTTGCCTGCTCAATTTGACTGAATGTATAGTGTAGACAATTATAATGGGTTTGGAAAGTTGGATTTATGCTAACAGTTTTAAAGTACTAACAAGCGTTTCTGTAAATGAAGTATTTATTGTTATAGTAAACTGGTTTACTACTTCAAAACCAAGATAAAAGTAGTGTGTTGAGCAATGTGCTAAGATTTGTTGCATATTATGATTATATTAATATGCATGAAAATTAAACATATTATTGTCTCATCTCATCAAATCCATACTTGTTATGATTCCAGGTGATCCACAAATTCACATCGGATGCATTGGTTACAATGAAGTTGGATGTAGAAGAAGCAAAATAGATGGCAAAGAAATTCTTTGTGTCTTATGAAGAATTAGTAGAAATTTATAAAAGAATTCTTTAAACAAATTGTAAACAAATTTAAATTTGCTCATGGTCAAGCAACCTAGTCAAAGAAGCAAAGTCTGTCTTCAACATGTGACCTTTCCAATTATTTAGTTTCTTTGTACAAAATACTATTTTCAAGAAACTTGATTTGTAAGTCTTTCATTAATATTTTTACCAAAGATAAAAGGAACTAATTCAAAGGCTTGATGTAAAATACAAAGATTTAACAAGTTGTTTATCATTTAATTCCCAAATGTTAGTTTGTACATATAAATAATTAGTATTGGTAGCTGTAAGTTGTTTAAGCAAAACAGAAGAGCAATAGACAGAGTGTTTTTGTCAGAGAAACCAATGCACTTTAGTTTCCAAGATTGTAATTTCAATGGAAAATTAATGTAGTTCTGTTCAGTAATAGATCCAAGATTCTGCCAAGCTGTTTACAAAATACAAATTACCAAGCAACAGTGTCATGGTGTTTTGAATTTTTTTCTTTTTTTTAGCTCTTCTGGTTCAACATACTTTCTTTATGAGTTTTCAGTAGATTTATCAGGTAATGACAATACACCTATGATACTTATCCATGGTAAACTTTCAGTTGACTTATGTCGTAGGACTGAAGCAAACATTTTCTCGCTTCCTTAGAAGCATTTTTACACAGATTTATCTATTTGAAGCAAGAAAAATTGGTGCACCAAACTGTTTACAAACAGTCAAACACACAAAAGCATGAAATAATGTATAAGTTTACGAGATTGACAGGTCTAGTAAAGAATGCGTTTGATTTTCACTTTAAAAGGCTAAAATGTCATAAAATAACTTAAATGTTACATCCAAAATATGCGTTTCTCTACCGTTGATCTTCTTTATTTTGATGTGTGTCTGTACTATGTTTTCACGCAATGCTGAAGCATTATTTTCACATGATATGCTGTCGGTATCGTAATTGTTTTTTTTCTCACTTGTTTTCGTTCATACAAACAGTATTAGAAATCAGGAGGGAGTGAATATTGAAAAAAATGTTTAAAGTGGAAGTTTTGACCACCAAAATCCGCCGAAGTTTGTATTGCGTCCATTTTCTGGTAGGTATAACATCACTTACAACCACGCGAATAAAGGAGGTATCCGCTGTACACTGGTAAAGACAACTCAGAAAATGGTACATGAGTAAAACAGGAATCGTATGAATTCGATCATTAATAAAAGCTCTGGAATCACTAGTATAGAACCTAAAGAACACGAATAATTTAATCCAATAAAATTTAAAAGATCGATTATGAACAAAAACACCTGTACATTGAGGTTACAAAGGATTTAGAACGATTTATAGAATATAACCATCATGGTTATACATACCATTTTCTGTATGTTTTATAATCTCTGAAATTTTACTAATTTTCTCATCTGGTTTACACCATAGTGACACACAAACACGAAATTTTAAGTCCTCGTAAAATTTACTTGTTTTTTAGCCATCATTTCATCATGGTTATACATACCATTTTCCGGTATGTTTTATAATATCTGAAATTTTACTAATTTTCTCATCTGGTTTACACCATAGTGACACACAAACACGAAATTTTAAGTCCTCGTAAAATTTACTTGTTTTTAGACATCATTTCATCATGGTTATACATACCATTTTCCGGTATGTTTTATATCTCTGAAATTTTACTAATTTTCTCATCATTTTAAGTCCTCGTAAAAATTTACTTGTATATTTATCATGGTTATACATACCATTTTCCGGTATGTTTTATAATATCTGAAATTTTACTAATTTTCTCATCTGGTTTACACCATAGTGACACACAAACACGAAATTTTAAGTCCTCGTAAAATTTACTTGTTTTTTAGACATCATTTCATCATGGTTATACATACCATTTTCCGGTATGTTTTATAATATCTGAAATTTTACTAAGTTTCTCATCTGGTTTACACCATAGTGACACACAAACACGAAATTTTAAGTCCTCGTAAAAATTTACTTGTTTTTATCCATCATTTCATCATGGTTATACATACCATTTTCCGGTATGTTTAATACTCTCTGAAATTTTACTAAGTTTCTCATTTGGTTTACACCATAGTGACACACAAAAAGAAAAATTTTAAGTCCTCGTGAAAATTTACTTGTTTTTTAGACATCATTTCATCATGGTTATACATACCATTTTCCGGTATGTTTTATAATATCTGAAATTTTACTAATTTTCTCATCTGGTTTACACCATAGTGACACACAAACACGAAATTTTAAGTCCTCGTAAAAATTTACTTGTTTTTTAGACATCATTTCATCATGGTTATACATACCATTTTCCGGTATGTTTTATAATATCTGAAATTTTACTAATTTTCTCATCTGGTTTACACCATAGTGACACACAAACACGAAATTTTAAGTCCTCAAAAATTTACTTGTTTTAGACATCATTTCATCATGGTTATACATACCATTTTCCGGTATGTTTTATAATATCTGAAATTTTACTAATTTTCTCATCTGGTTTACACCATAGTGACACACAAACACGAAATTTTAAGTCCTCGTAAAATTTACTTGTTTTTAGACATCATTTCATCATGGTTATACATACCATTTTCCGGTATGTTTTATAATATCTGAAATTTTACTAATTTTCTCATCTGGTTTTACCATAGTGACACACAAACACGAAATTTTAAGTCCTCGTAAAATTTACTTGTTTTTAGACATCATTTCATCATGGTTATACATACCATTTTCCGGTATGTTTTATAATCTCTGAAATTTTACTAATTTTCTCATCTGGTTTACCATAGTGACACACAAACACGAATTTTAAGTCCTCGTAAAATTTACTTGTTTTTTAGACATCATTTCATCATGGTTATACATACCATTTTCCGGTATGTTTTATAATATCTGAAATTTTACTAATTTTCTCATCTGGTTTACACCATAGTGACAAACACACGAAATTTTAAGTCCTCGTAAAAATTTACTTGTTTTTTAGACATCATTTCATCATGGTTATACATACCATTTTCCGGTATGTTTTATAATATCTGAAATTTTACTAATTTTCTCATATGGTTTACACCATAGTGACACACAAACACGAAATTTTAAGTCCTCGTAAAATTTACTTGTTTTTAGACATCATTTCATCATGGTTATACATACCATTTTCCGGTATGTTTTATAATATCTGAAATTTTACTAATTTTCTCATCTGGTTTACACCATAGTGACACACAAACACGAAATTTTAAGTCCTCGTAAAATTTACTTGTTTTTAGACATCATTTCATCATGGTTATACATACCATTTTCCGGTATGTTTTATAATATCTGAAATTTTACTAATTTTCTCATCTGGTTTACACCATAGTGACACACAAACACGAAATTTTAAGTCCTCGTAAAAATTTACTTGTTTTTTAGACATCATTTCATCATGGTTATACATACCATTTTCCGGTATGTTTTATAATATCTGAAATTTTACTAATTTTCTCATCTGGTTTACACCATAGTGACACACAAACACGAAATTTTAAGTCCTCGTAAAATTTACTTGTTTTTAGACATCATTTCATCATGGTTATACATACCATTTTCCGGTATGTTTTATAATATCTGAAATTTTACTAATTTTCTCATCTGGTTTACACCATAGTGACACACAAACACGAAATTTTAAGTCCTCGTAAAAATTTACTTGTTTTTTAGACATCATTTCATCATGGTTATACATACCATTTCCGGTATGTTTTATAATATCTGAAATTTTACTAATTTTCTCATCTGGTTTACACCATAGTGACACACAAACACGAAATTTTAAGTCCTCGTAAAATTTACTTGTTTTTAGACATCATTTCATCATGGTTATACATACCATTTTCCGGTATGTTTTATAATATCTGAAATTTTACTAATTTTCTCATCTGGTTTACACCATAGTGACACACAAACACGAAATTTTAAGTCCTCGTAAAATTTACTTGTTTTAGACATCATTTCATCATGGTTATACATACCATTTTCCGGTATGTTTTATAATATCTGAAATTTTACTAATTTTCTCATCTGGTTTACACCATAGTGACACACAAACACGAAATTTTAAGTCCTCGTAAAAATTTACTTGTTTTTTAGACATCATTTCATCATGGTTATACATACCATTTTCCGGTATGTTTTATAATATCTGAAATTTTACTAATTTTCTCATCTGGTTTACACCATAGTGACACACAAACACGAAATTTTAAGTCCTCGTAAAATTTACTTGTTTTTTACATCATTTCATCATGGTTATACATACCATTTTCCGGTATGTTTTATAATCTCTGAAATTTTACTAATTTTCTCATCTGGTTTACACCATAGTGACACACAAACACGAAATTTTAAGTCCTCGTAAAAATTTACTTGTTTTTAGCCATCATTTCATCATGGTTATACATACCATTTTCCGGTATGTTTTATAATATCTGAAATTTTACTAATTTTCTCATCTGGTTTACACCATAGTGACACACAAACACGAAATTTTAAGTCCTCGTAAAATTTACTTGTTTTTAGACATCATTTCATCATGGTTATACATACCATTTTCCGGTATGTTTTATAATATCTGAAATTTTACTAATTTTCTCATCTGGTTTACACCATAGTGACACACAAACACGAAATTTTAAGTCCTCGTAAAATTTACTTGTTTTTAGACATCATTTCATCATGGTTATACATACCATTTTCCGGTATGTTTTATAATATCTGAAATTTTACTAATTTTCTCATCTGGTTTACACCATAGTGACACACAAACACGAAATTTTAAGTCCTCGTAAAATTTACTTGTTTTTAGACATCATTTCATCATGGTTATACATACCATTTTCCGGTATGTTTTATAATATCTGAAATTTTACTAATTTTCTCATCTGGTTTACACCATAGTGACACACAAACACGAAATTTTAAGTCCTCGTAAAAATTTACTTGTTTTTTAGACATCATTTCATCATGGTTATACATACCATTTTCCGGTATGTTTTATAATATCTGAAATTTTACTAATTTTCTCATCTGGTTTACACCATAGTGACACACAAACACGAAATTTTAAGTCCTCGTAAAAATTTACTTGTTTTTATCCATCATTTCATCATGGTTATACATACCATTTTCCGGTATGTTTTATAATATCTGAAATTTTACTAATTTTCTCATCTGGTTTACACCATAGTGACACACAAACACGAAATTTTAAGTCCTCGTAAAAATTTACTTGTTTTTTAGACATCATTTCATCATGGTTATACATACCATTTTCCGGTATGTTTTATAATATCTGAAATTTTACTAATTTTCTCATCTGGTTTACACCATAGTGACACACAAACACGAAATTTTAAGTCCTCGTAAAATTTACTTGTTTTAGACATCATTTCATCATGGTTATACATACCATTTTCCGGTATGTTTTATAATATCTGAAATTTTACTAATTTTCTCATCTGGTTTACACCATAGTGACACACAAACACGAAATTTTAAGTCCTCGTAAAACTTTACTTGTTTTTATCCATCATTTCATCATGGTTATACATACCATTTTCCGGTATGTTTTATAATCTCTGAAATTTTACTAATTTTCTCATCTGGTTTACACCATAGTGACACACAAACACGAAATTTTAAGTCCTCGTAAAATTTACTTGTTTTTATCCATCATTTCATCATGGTTATACATACCATTTTCCGGTATGTTTTATAATATCTGAAATTTTACTAATTTTCTCATCTGGTTTACACCATAGTGACACACAAACACGAAATTTTAAGTCCTCGTAAAATTTACTTGTTTTTTATCCATCATTTCATCATGGTTATACATACCATTTTCCGGTATGTTTTATAATATCTGAAATTTTACTAATTTTCTCACCTGGTTTACACAATAGTGTCACGGAAGTTTGTCATTTCCTTTTATAAAAACACTAATATGACAGATCACACTTAAATTCTTTGACGCACAGGATAAATAAATAGCTGCATCTCGATCCGTTATAAATTACTTGGCACCGAAAACATTTGCTTTAATATTTCTGCAAGGTTTGTTAGAATTTGATTAGGTCGCTTATTTACTGAAAACTGCTTCAAATTATTGTTGAGATGTCTTCCAATATAAAAAGTAAAGTAAATTCACGAGGGAAAAGTTTATTCTAAAAGCAAGAGACCGGTAAGATTATGTGTACGTTGACAGTAAATGAATTCTCAACCAGAGTTCTATCTGAACGTCAAGTTTATTTTTGAAGAAAAAAGAGCTATCGATTTCTCAAAGTGAAGCGCACAATGTGTACAGAAAGAAAAAACGTATTGCAGACAGGGTAAAAGAATGATAAACTTTTTGTACCCTCTTTGATTAATGCAGAAAATATTGACTAAATTTGAAATGTAACAGCTATAAATCACATGCTCTATAAATATTTTTAGATTGATCTAATGTCATCGGAGAAGAGCCTCAATCCGATGGTTTTGCTATATCTTGATGGACATGGAACGGTTAAAGCTGCTGGTAATTCTTCTATCAAAAAGATTTTAGACTTGTGTAGAAGTTAAGAATTGAATTGGATTATTTTGTGTTTAAAATACGATTGTCGGTATAGAAGTAATGTAATCAATTCATTTAAACAGGAACGCCCGGCCTTCGTCGAGAAATCTTGAATATTTCCGAGATGCCATGTGCAAATATGTTGAAGACAATTCTTTGATTACAACTGACTCCCCAAGTACTAACTTTTATTTTGTTGTTTCTAAATTGTATAAAAACAAATAAAGGTGTCACAATGCTGCAATAAAGTCTGTATCATTTTATATTAGAAAGCTGTGAAGACGTTTATCAAGTGCAGGAGATACGCTCTGATCTTGTTGATCCTGATGCTTTGGAAGAAATAAAACAAGGGACTTGGTCGTGCAAAGAGCTACGGAAACTGGTTTTAAATATGGTTCTCCCAAGAACAGCTGACATCGGTAAAACTATTTTTGTATATTTGTGAGTAACTAATTTCTGATATACAACGGCAGACCTCGTGAATTCAAGATTGGTTTTAGACAAGAAAGGAAAACGGAAGTGGAAAGTGGCTAGAGTGAGAGACTTTTGGCTTAAAGCAGAGAAACCGTTGTTTTGGCCTCCTCACATCCCATTTGTTTCGCCATCTGCCAGGATTAATCAACCTTCAGGTAAATCAAGTGAATCAATCTTCAATATTTTCATTGTTTTTATTTACATATTGTACACCATTCTCAGAGGATGATTACGATGAAGAAGAATTTGATGATAAAACAGAACGCTCGAGAAAAATTTTAAATAAGAAAGAACTGATAGAGATCGCTCTATCGTATGGAGAATACGTTCATGAAGTGAGTATTATTGTTGTAGATTTAGTATATAGAAGACAACTCACTGCTTCTCTTAACTTTTGTTTAATTAGTTTACTGGAAATGAAAAAAATGAAGAGACAACACAATCATTTGGTCAAGGAAGACAAGAGGTACACACTAACCATCTTTTAAGAAATAATATAAGAACATTTAAACACGAACTGCTATTTGCTTTTATTCCCAAGAAAACTAATCGAGATGCGAATGTTGGAAAAGATACGTATACAAGCGAAGAAGATAAAAGAAGTGATGAGAGCGAGAAAGAGAAGATTTCGAAAACAAATTTGTTGATAACGAAGCTGCATTAAATAACATAAAAGAGGATGAAAGGGTAAATGAACGTCCAGGAAATTACAAAAAACAGCGTACCAAAAATGAACGTTTTTTTCTATACCCATCAGGAAGAGGATACACAATTAGTGAATTTACAACAGATGAGAGACATGTACGAAAAAGTAAGAAAACTTTTAGAAACTCACATTTATTTTTTTAAATTTCAAAACGATACCACAATCCATTTTAGAGAGAAATAGCTTGTATTGTTCGCGCAATGTTAAAAGACCCCCTAAAATATGTTGAAACAGCCTACGAATTGTTGGACTTAGCTGATACACATCAACATCCTATTACGAAAAATTTAAAGTATGAAATGCTAATGTTTATTGACTGATTGAACGGTTCTAATCTAAATGACAATTTGTTGATTCCTTAATAATATTTGAGTAGGTCACACGAAAAGACCTCATGGGCGTTCCACATGATTACGACACAAGTTGTCCTGGAGACATTTTCAACGCTTTAAGCATTGATCCCAATAGACTTCAACTCGATTCATTTCTATACGGAGTTGCACATCAATGTCATTTGGCATCCGAAGTAATATTTTGCTCTGTAAATCTCTAAGTTTTTTTATTTATAAAAGAAACACATCTTTTTCTAGCGCTCACGACAAACAAGTAAAGCAATTTCAAATGAAGAAATTATAAAAGAAATACAAGATTTCAACACTGAAGGTGAACATTCTCAAAATTCAAATCACGAAGAAAATTCTTTAATATTAAACAAATTTAGAAAACCTACATGACAAGCAAATTATTCCCTTTTTTAGAGGTTACCCTTACTAACACGCATGTTCAATGCATTGCTGGAGCACTTCGTGCGTCATTGGAAATATGGAGTCCCCAGTTTGAACTATTCCATATCTATTTTCCGTGTTTATGCCAAGTTACGGACAACGGAGGAATAGGCTACTTTAGTTTGACAGTTGGCAAAACTTTTCAAAATAGTTATGTATTTATGGAGCAAACATCTGAAAAGAGACCGACTAGAAGAAAAAGCCAGCAACTACAATCAGGTCAATAAAAATTGAATGTCTCATGTAAATGTTTCTATTGAATATGTGAAGAAAATTCCTGACGATAATAGAAAACTATATCTTTGACAGGAAAGAATGCAGTGAAGAGAGTGAAAGGTGACATTCATATATTGAAAATATTTGACAAAAGGAAAACGACAAAGGTAGCATCAATGCCTTTTAGAGTGAACTGTTTTGATGGCATTGTAATATACAAGAGTGATGTCGAAACATTAAATGGAAGCAAGTGGTTGTGTGATACCATAATTGACTTTTTTTTAAGGTAATGTGAAATGATTCAAATCTAACATATAGAAGGAAGCAATAAAAACTTTACAAGCTAACTTAAATTACATGAATGCAATAGGTATTACTGCAAAACGGCAGAAAGAAAAGACGATGGGGAACAATATTATGCCTTTTCTAGTTTTTCCAACAGAAACTACTCATGAAAGGACACGTGTAAGTGTCCGGTTAAGATTTCACCCTAGATTCTAGAGATAATTACATGTTATAATATTTGCAATTTTTCAGATCAAAGCGACCATTAGATCTTTCGGGATGCAACTTACATGGAGTGAGGAGATACACACCTAAGAACATGTATCAATATAAAATGATTTTTATACCAGTCTGCGACATGTAAGAATTTTACAAAGAAAATCAGTTTCTATAGTTCAATTCTATGAGATACTTGAGACATGATATATTTTAAAGGACACATTGGTGGCTAGTGGTCTTTGAAGTTTTGACAAGTCGTTTATACGTGTTGTGCAGCATGGGTTGGAAGAATAAAACTGTTGCTTCAAACATAAGAAGGTTGTTATTTCTATACATACTGAACTAACAGGTTGCCTCTTTTGATATGTACCGACATGTTTTCTAACTTCATAAACAGCTTTTTAACGTTAAGGTATCTCCAACACATAAAAGAAGAGCAACAATGGCCAGACCACATGGGAAGCATTTCAGAGCCTATTTATGCGGATGTAAGTCGAGTAATTGTTTGACAAGCATAAACACATTGATCTATAAAGTCAATGTATGGATATGTCACAAACGTTGTTATTTAATCACCATTCAGGTTGCAAGGCAAAAAAATGGTCACGATTGCGGCGTATATTTGTTAGAGTTTGCAAGAGTAATAATAAAGGAGGTATTTTGTTATGTAGACATTTGCTGTCGCAAAATACGCAAATAATTTAAAAGCAACATATTCCAGTATGTGACATATAACAGATAATTTTATCATATTTTAGGGATGCATCAACTCATCGATAGAAAATATAAACAGTGAGGGAAGACGTACGCAGCTAAAGAGCTTCTTCAGTCCCTGTAACAGTCGACCTGTTTACACACAATGAAAAACAGGCGTTATATAAATGGTCAATGCTCGGCACATTTGTTCAATTACTTCTTCATATAAACTCTGATTGTGTCATGAGGTGCAACATTACTACTACATAGAATAATCGTGGAGTAAATATATATACTTAATAACTAATGAGTACCAGCATTATCCATTGACGTTGAAAAGCTATAATATCGTGCGAGTTATGATTTCAACATTTTAAAAATTGATTTCATTCATTTTCATATCCAAAATTTTTCATTATGCTATAAATGCGAAAAATATGAAGCTGTTTGAGGACAAAATGTTACAGCTATACGTTACGCAGACATGTCATAAATATGACGTATTTTCTTTAAAATGATGAATTTAGAAAAATATTTCAACTGTTACTTAGACTTTTTTTGTTTGTTCCAAAGTGTTAGCATTTCGTTTCAACATGGTTCCCAATTAAATAATACTGGTTTTCAAATACTACTTATCTGATAATATTGCTGATTGCAAGAAACGTTTCCCTCTCTGGAACATCCCGTCCAGGATTGCATTTTATTATGCGCAACATGTTTCTGTACCAAATATACAATTTCGAAAATAGCAAAAAGTTGTCATATTCCATGTATGAAACCATTGACGCAAGTGGCTTCATTACAGAGTTACACTGCTCTGCAGCTTGGCTGTTGTGCGTTTTTAAAATGGGATATCTATTAATATCGTATCCCTCAGAGCAACCTATAAGAGTCAAAGATATGAGTCGTTTCAATTTCGACACACTTAGCATAATAAAATACGAGTTTTATACCAGAATGGTTTCTCCAATGAAACTTGTCGACGATGAATTTGGATTTTTAAAAAGCAGGATCGCGGTTAAGGCAGTACTCGTGTAGTTTGCACGCGTTGTCATAGATCACTAGTTCAGGAGCTAAACATTATAAGTTTATTTGTTTACAATTGGGAGTAACGAAACGCTAACAATTTCACAATTCTCATAAAAGAATGAGAAATACCTCAAAACTTCAAATTACCTTCAGAAAATCGAGTTCTTAAAATGGTAAAAGGAACATTGGGTGATTCATGATCGGGCATCACTTGAAAGCCGTAACAAATACCTAAAAACAATAAAAATCTCATAATTTTTCAATGAGGAGAGTTTACGGGATGAATTTTCCTGTCATTCTATGATCAAGAACATTAATGCTTCTTTGCCATACCGTGCGGACATAAAATAAGGAATATCCCAGGAATTAAAGACCCATGCTTCTTCTTTGAACGAACGCCTTTGGCACAATCATCTAAATGACCAGCTCTTTTGTGTCAAGAACATAGTGCCCACGTTCAACAAGAGAAGGCAAAGATGGAAAAACCTAACTGACCATCACACTGAACTTGGGGAAGGTTGTGGGGCAAACGCTCACACCCGTTTTGGTCAGTAAAAGGACTGGACGCTTTGGCGACCATTTCCCCACACAAAACACGTATGGGGTTTGGCAGCTCTGCAAAATGATTGCAAAGACAAAACAAGAGGGGGACCTGTTCGTGCAAAAGTTGTAAATCAGACAATGGATTGTCCTTTGGATTTGCTCCGTTGGCAATTCTGATCAACAAATCCTTCACCTCTCTCACAGGAGGTACAATTGCACAAACAGGTTTATCTGACGCAAGTGCTTTGAGAAGTCTTATGCAAGGTTCTGGAAACGTGACACCAAAATGTTCCTCTCTAAGGGATACGATTAGCATTTTAGGCCAGGAGATGAAATCTAAATAAACGAGCAATAGTAAAATAGCCTGTAAAAATAGCTACAACATGTTCTTAGCATATTGTACATCAATAAACAACTAACAACATTCATACTTCCGAGGTTAATTCCACGAGTTCGTCTTCTGTAATTTGGTTCTTTATAAATTTCTTCAACAACTCTCTGCCTCTTCCGATTGAGGAAGTTCCGCGTTTCGAACCTAGTGTTGGAAAAATCCGCCCCAAAATAAAACACATGTCCATAGCCACACACCCAGAAAAACACTTATCTTCCATCCATCGTAGGGCCTTCTGGGGAGCTACCTTACGAGGCAAGAAGGTTTTGGATACCAAGTGCCGTACCGTCCATAACAACTTTTTTCGGATGTTTTCCACAGATGTTACAATGAAAAGCGTCAACAAAGTCAATGTCAAGTAATCTAAATAGCGTAAAAAATCAGTGTTGTATCCAGCAAGGATTTTTTAGATCTATGGTTAAAACCAATTAACATAGTTATTCTTAAAAGCGGATACAATACTGCCTGTTTTGTCAACAAAATAAATAAGAATGCCATTTGATCTATTCAGTGTTGCCACTTCATAAGGAAAGTAAAATGATAGTAAATAAATGTTCAGACTTTCTTGGACATTAAAAGTAGGATAGTGTTTTCATTTTTTGTACCTCTCTATGTACCCTTTGTTGACCATTACCTACAGGTGGGAGCACCTCTGTGCACCTACACTCCCCACCCTTATCATAAATTCACCACCAATGAAATGATCAAATGCTAAACATACGTAAGTGCTACAGATATATATATATTGGTAGCATACGTACTTTTATCATTTATATTTAGCATTACAACAAAAGTTAATTTAAACAAACGAATATCCGATCAAATAAACTTTTAAATACATGTAACTCACCAAAAATTGGTGCAGGTTGAAATAAAAAAAAGTTACCTAATCATTGCAGTAACTGCCAGACGAAACTTGGTGTAAGTTATAATGCCAGAAAAATTCAAATTTCCTGACATAACTTGTCTTTGGACGTACGTCACGTAATATTTATACATGGGCAGGCTAAACCATTTAAAAGATGAAAAGATATTTTCATGAATTCATAATTAATCATGTAGATAAAAATGTTTACTTCATACTTGATAACTGACTATCACACGTACCTTGAAACCAAAAAATGCCTTATATAATCTTTGAGGACTGCATGCGAAATGGAAAATGATCCAAACCACAAGACGTTGTTCTCGATACCATCGTACCGCTTCTTGTTTGTGCATGTAGAACACGGTCGATAATACACTAAAAATTCACAGAAGATTGTAGTCGTGACACTAATACAAAGAAAGTAATAAATAATTCAGTTTACAAACCATTCACACAGTGGAAATCATAAAGATACGCCACA
This sequence comes from Xenia sp. Carnegie-2017, assembly GCF_021976095.1. Classification (NCBI taxonomy): domain Eukaryota; kingdom Metazoa; phylum Cnidaria; class Anthozoa; order Malacalcyonacea; family Xeniidae; genus Xenia; species Xenia sp. Carnegie-2017. The sequence goes on from NW_025813483.1 coordinate 10,982,837, forward strand.
TGACAGCCTTCCACATCCAGCCAGTCATCTGATACATCACGCTTATCCCAAGCAGCACCACAAGAGCAAGTACCACAAGCACTAGGTACGAATATCTTTGACCAGTTCATAGCCAGAAGCTTAGCAAAATGATTGGCATCATTCTCATCACAACCTGTGTGAAAAATGAGTATTGAAATTTAAATGACGATTCCATGTTTTTGGCCACCCATTACACAAACACATATATATTATTTCCATTTACTACACTACTTTACCTATTTCAAATAATTTAACTTTTTTCACTACGAGTTGCCAACTCGTAGTAATTTCTCATTTCAGGTGAGGTTTCAAAAGCTAACTTAAAATATGCTAGCTGCGAGTCGTCATCATCTTGTACGATTTCCAGCGCCTTCCCAAGAGTTGTAACATGAATGCAGAGGTAAGATGAACAATTAGAACATCTTAGCTCTGCTTGAGGTAGTGCTACTTTAGAATAAGTAAATGTGCACACGCCCCATTCGCGATTGACTGGTTTTACAGCAATCCAGTTGGGACCACCACTAACGGCTTTAAACAAGTCCTGTAACATGAAAGGAGCTATCGTAGAACATATTATAATTTAATCAATGACTGCAAGTAAAAACCTCTTTAGGAAACATTCCACAGTATGAATGATCTATTGGGTCAGATGTTCCTGATTTTTCCACAACTTAAAAATTAAAAACAAACATACCATCAATTTTATGCAAAATTACTTTTTTCACAGGTTGGCATGATATTAGCATACTGTTCTCATATAGCAAAATAACCACCATTCTGCATTATTACATGTTTCTGGATGTAGATCGTCCAGGTTAGTAGAGTCCTGAAAATGACTGTTATTGTTGGTGTTGACTGACGTTTCTACAACCTTAGTGGTAGTCATCTTCAAAAATTTTGATCTGAACATCAACACAAACAGTCCTTCTCAGGACTCAACTACCTGGACGACCTACATCCACAAACATGTCACGATACTCGAGTTCAAACCATTTACTTTATTCTGCATTATGAGAACAATAACATACTCTTGAAAAACTTGATTCTTGTGAGGTTATTCCCAAATTTTCATCATAAGTCTCCAAAATCTTTCCATTGCCAATATATGTAAGCATTTTGGATAGCTTACAACTATTAAAAGAGTATTCCAGAAGTTAGTGCTTAAATTTACAATTAGTCATTTTTAATAATCTTGTATACCTTTATCTGTACTTAAATTAGTATTTGAGCTAAGGGCCTGCACAAATTCCAGTCGCAATCGATCACATGAACAGCCAAACAACCAGACAAATCCATTTACATGATAATGAGGGTACCGATGAACAAACACATATGAAGTGTGCTTAATTAAATGTAAAATATATATGAATATAACATTATAAAATACATTCACTACTAAGGAGCTCACCATAATTTTTCTTTTCTCCACATTATAGTCAAGAATAGCAAATGATTGATGTTCCCCCAAATTTGTTACTGCAGAAAATTGAAGCAATAACCCAGTATAATGCAAAACAGCTGCAATATTTTTCTAGAAAAAAACAATACATTTTGTTGGGAACTTAAATTCTTTGACTCAAGTTTAAATTGTTTCAAGAGGAAAATAACTCCAGTCAACAAGTGGTTACAGTTTTTCTTCTAGGCAGAGAACGGAAATTACATTCATGATAAGTTTCATATGAAAACATTGTATGCCAGGGTTAGAGTGGTCAGTGTTAACACATATGTGCTTCCTAGGTTGTGGTAGGGTTCTTTTCTGTGAGACCAATGCATGTTATGAGTGTGTTGTTTCTCCTAAAGTTTTACATTATCTTGGTGATTATTTGAACAAGTTTCCATTAAGGGAGAAATATTTATCTTGTTGACATAGTGATTATTGAGTCATGAATAAGTTGTTATGATTGTCAATAATGTTTGATTATGAATGCTAACTGAAGTATTTAAAGATTTATTTGATATATAATATTTTATGATATGCTTATTAATTTGAGAAATGAAAAACATGATTAAGGTGTTTCACTATAAACATTACTCACAATAAGCTTAGTCAACTTATAGTCACTTTTATATATTTATACATAAACATTGTGTCCTCCTCATGATTACCATATACATAGATGGTAACCCTGCACTTTGGCAGAAAGTATATTATTGCATATTATAGGTGAGGATCACATTAAATACATTATAGTAGATTGCATCAAGCATAAATCCTGAGTTAAGTTTTAAACTATTAAGATTTCATCTTATCTGTGCTACTTTATTTCATATTGCTCTGAGCACTATATTTGTATCTGCAAGTTGCACTTACTTCATCAGGTTGAGATTTGTCGACATCAACGGTAATAGTTTCATCAATATTCTGGGAAATCTAAAGAGTTTATAATATTACTTTGGCTTTCTGACAAGCATAAAGAATTTACTGTATTACTTTACAGAAACCTGAATAATTCAACTAAAACTAACCAGATGCAACGGTTGTTCAAGAGTGATGTTTGACTCAACACATTCTTCTAACAATGGATGATCATCATGCATTTCCTAAGAGAAAGTTTGCAATGCTCCATATATGATAAGTAACATATTTAATTTTTCATTTCACCTAAGGTTCACAACTTTAATGCAACACATCCCACACAGATATTTCAGACTTCATAATTTTGAGATACTTAGAGACTAACCACATTACATTCCACTCGTAGTCTTCGTTTGATTTAGATTGACTGCTATGAGGGGCCATCTATTTTGTGATGAAACAATGTATTATAAGTTGTCAACTAAAACATATTTCACACATATGTTTACTACCACTAAACAATTAACTTGCAATAGGAAGAAAATGTATCTGTTCGGCTGCTGGTGGGCTTACAACAATCAAGCTTAAATGCAACATATTTCCTTCTTACCTTTCTGTACAAGCTTTCGTTGGACATGCCAAAATTTTATAAGCAACATAATTGTACTAATATGTACAGAGACCTTGCAGAGAGCAAAGTAGGAACTCCAAAATAGTTCACAAATTCCAAAGTCAACTATCAATTCCTATGTTAAAATATTTAAACCAAAGAGGGCTATCTATATGTACTTGAAACAATGTATACCACCACAATTATCATCCGTAGATAACTCCCCTAGAAATGCAAGTGAATGAATGGCTTTAATAATTTCACAATCATAAGCATTATGTAATACGAAAAGCAGCTTGATTGTTTGTAGCCCACCAACAGCAAATTTCCATCATGAAAGTATGTGGATGGAGAGTATTATCTCAAAGATCAGATAATGTGGTAGTTGAAATGAAACTTCATTTCTTAAGTTGAAGCTGAAATTGAGTTACTTGAAACAAATTAATTTTTATCCTACCGAATCAATCGGTGATCGTCGAGGGCCTCGAGTGTAGAAAAACGTCTTTGAACGCTTAAACGTTTTCCCAAAACGATACATTTTTTTATTAACCTTCGAAACTCCAATAGCCAATTTGTTGTTAGGAAGTTACTACTCCATGTGACTTTGATTTAACGGAAGATATCAATTTGCATTATCATATGAATTAAATATCTAGTAGCAAATCTACTACAAGTGTAAATATGCCAAGTTGCCAACTTGTGTTAACTGTGAGAGTTCTTTTAAACATATTATTTCAAATAAAACATTAAAATTCCATTAATGATCACTCTATACGTGTTAAAACATAAAAAAGTTTGTAAAATGTAGATGGTTGTAAGTGTGGTTATGCATACCATTTTCCAGTAGTAAAACATACCACATCCGCCATTACCGCCATGTTTTTGACCACGAGGCCCAGGCCCCTTTGCCCCTCCAGGTCTTATAGAGCTCAATGGTCCGTTGAGTGTGTTTCTATAGCAACAGACGCCACCATGAGAAGATAAGTATTCATATTGGTTTATTCAATTATCAACAGAGTTTTTTTACTTCAGTCTACTTCATTGAGGGTAAAGTTATGACGTTTTTGTTTTTAAAGCTAAACTGAACCCGTTATTAAAATGTTAATGCGAATGACGCTGTTTTGTTTACATTTGTAGTGCATATTGAACAGCTTTTATTTTACAGGGATTTTGGCGATATAAAAGTTTGTATAATTTCATTGGAACTACACCTGACCGTTGTGTAGTTAATGTAATATTTTTGAAACCCTTTCCTCTCAATTGCTTTTTGTTGAGTACAACATATAAAAATTGTCAAAGAAAAATTGCTCAATAACGGAAGCAAGGAGAGATGGCAACCTTTGTACATAGAAATATTATGAAAACGTTATGATTTTGGTTATGTTTGTTATTTAGTGCGGAAACGTTGAAATCTGTGTTTCGTAAACTTTCGTTGCAAGCCGGTTTTCAGTCCTCGCTGTCGCCGGAGTAAATGTCATAAAGCGGTGAACCAAGAATTTTCAAGGGCTGTTTTCGAAGAGCACCCCGCCACCCTCTCTTATAACTGTGCATAAAAACATCTATTTAGCAATTTCTAATGTTGTGTTCGCATTTAGAGATTGCCAGCTGAAAATGTCGAGGTAAATGTGTATGTGTATGTTGTTATATGCAAAGTTTCCACGTAATCTTGTCAGTTATGTCATTGTAATCAGCTGTGAAAATTCTTCTGAGTCATTCATTCAGGGATACAGATGTAATCATTGCCTAAACTTTCCGGGGGGGGATGTAATGATTCTTGATTTTGATTCGTCAATATTTCGCGATATCATACCACACATTCTTTAACATTATCTCCCATTCTTTCAAAAATACAATTTCCATTCTACCATTACCACCCTTCCTTTTCAACATTACCAGCCTTCTTCCAACATTACCACTCCTCGTTTTCAACATCACCACCATTTTACCACAATCGCCACATTGATATACATGACTGACTTGTCTTTCTTCGTAATATAGACTTTCTTGTTGGAAGCGTTACAATCCCTGGCAAGGATATCTTAAACTATGTCGTTTTTGCAACGACACAATCTCTCGGTTTTTTTCTTTTCTTGGTGAGAAAGTTGGTAAATATCCTTCGAAAACAATCCTGCTGGCGGTTTTCTTTATGGCGATTTCAGCATCTGGATTTGCTTTTTTTCGCGTGGAAAACAGAACAGAGATCTTGTATGCTCCTAAGGACAGCGAATCAGTAAAGAATCTGAGAAAGGCAAACAACTACGGTTTTTATGACCCTGCTAGAAGGGCAGAGATAATTATATTAGGAAAAAATGAGTCAAACGTTTTGACAGAAGAGTGTTTTATAGAAGCATTTCAACTTCACGAGGCGATTGTTTCCATTCCACGATACAAAAGCGTTTGTCTTCCAAACATAAAAAGCGATCCTTTAGCAGCAACGAGCTACTGTAAACGGGAAGAACCGTTTTGGATGTTTAATTACTCGCAAAATTTCGTTAATTTGTTGCCTACATTGAACAATTACACGAATACAAGTGGTCGGCTGTTTTCACGGATTCTTGGTAAAGCAAAGTACAGCAGAAATGGATCAATTTTGTCTGCAAAAGGATTGAGATTCGTTTACAACATCAGAGGAGTTGAGATTGGTGATGATGTTGATCAATCCTCAGAGGATTGGGAGAAAGAATTTTTGAAAAAAATGGAAAGTTATCCCCCTTTAGACTGCGGATCCTTGGTGTACAACGCAGAACGCAGTATCGACGAAGCAATCGCAGAAAGTACCGGGAACGATGTGAAGCTTGTATCCTTGACATTCACGATAATGATAAGTTTTGCGTGTTTCATGTTGGGCAAGTATCGTAATCCTTTGACTGGTCATGGTTTGTTAGCTTTGGGTGGTATACTGTGTGTTGGCTTTGGTATTCTAACTGGTTTTGGTTTTTCAATGCTGGTACAGACACCGTTTACCAGCATTGTTGGAATTTTACCATTTCTTGTCATTGGAGTTGGTATCGATGACATGTTTATCATAGTTGATGAGCTCGATAGGTCCGAACCAGACCAGAACATTCCCAAAGGCTTGGCATTGTCATGAAGACCGTCGGCCCGGCAGTCACCATGACAACGTTGACAGACTCTCTCGCATTTGCTGTTGGTGCTTCATCAAGATTTTTATCCATTGTCTACTTCTGCACATTCGCTGCACTTGCCATTTCATTTGCATTTGTATTTTTAATGACAATGTTTGTGGCTTTTATGTCATACGATTGCCGTCGTATGCTTGATGGCCGCCGGGATATGTTCCCTTTATCAAAGCACCACCCCACCACCTGGGAAATCTCGTTGGGACGAGCCCCTACCGCAAATGTCCAACAAATTTATGGAGTACTGGGAAGTTTCATCATGAAACCACCTTCTAAAGTGATCATTGCTCTTGTATCGATGGCCTTGTTAGGAGCTGGTATTTATGGAACAACATTTTTAAAGGAAGATTTTGATCGTCGAAATTTGGCCAAAGATGGTTCAATATATATACAATTCTTGGACACAGTCGAAAAGTACTTTAACACTGATGCACCTGTTGATATCATCGTGGAGTCTGGAGTGAATTATTCCAACCCTTTAACGCAGAGTGAATTGAGTAGTTTGATGGGAATTGTGAGGGAAAACAAATATTTTCGCCCTGACATTGTATCATGGTTTACAGAACTTCAGAAATGGCGTAACAAAACTCGAAACAAAACAGAAAATGTACTGGGTAAGATGTTTGTAGTTGTATATGCGTCCAACAAAAAGATTAAAAAACTGACATTCTCCTTTACTCTTCTTTCCTAAACTCCTCCCTGTCTGACTCCCTCTTGCTCCGAAAATCCTTATGACATACCAACTTTGAAACGAGGTTGTTTACACTAGAAAATTAAGAGTTTAATATTTTTAGCTAAGGATTTGGTTGAAATCGAAACTGAGTGGATTGCTAGTCACTAGTCAACTGCTTTTGTTTGCATCAAGTTTTACTAAAGAATTTTTCAATATTTTCCATTTTAATTGGTTCTGATGCACGTAGATGTATTGTTGTAAAAGTTGTTTTGAAAAAAATCAACTTGCAACATTTAATCACCAAATATAGCTATCAAAACTATGAGTTTGAAAATCCTAATTAAACAAGTTTGTGTTTCAAATGTCAGCACACGAGTTCTAGAGTCACAGTTCTTGAAAATGTATAAATTGTTCAACTCATTATGCTCTTGACTATCCTTGCAATTTGTTTCTACATCTTTTTCAGATTCTCTTGATGATTTTTTGCTTAGTCACCCACAGTTCAGGAAAGATATCTTCTTTGCTGAAGACAATACAACGATTCTTTCTTCGCGATTTTATTGTTATATGATCGGAACATCGCGTTCTGTAATCCTTCGCAAAGCTTTGGAATCCTTTCGCAAGGATTTAAAGGATAAACTAAGCATTCCTATTTTTGCAAGCTCCTATCAATTCATCTATATCGAGCAGTTCATAGCCATCCAAAGCGAAACCACGCGTAGTCTTGTCATTGCTGCTATTGCCATAACTATTGCAACCAGTTTCTTTTTGGTGAATCCGCTGGTCATTCTTCTAGTGCTGGTTGGGTTTGTGTCTCTGATATTTGAGTTGCTAGGTAAGACGTAGCAATCATGGTTATTAGGCCACATTGTAAGTCCATAAGATCGATGTGAGTTTTTTTTTTCATTTCAACTATTCTGTTTTTTCAGGTTTCATGTATATATGTGGCGTTTCATTAAACTCCATCTCAATGATCAACTTGGTAATGGCGATCGGTTTTGCTGTTGACTACAGTGCTCACGTAGCTCATTCGTTTGTATTCTCCACGGAAAACAATCCTGAACAAAAAGTTATCGAAGCTCTTAGGACGACAGGGGCAAGTGTAATAATGGGCGGTAGGTGTTTTACAAATTCGTATCGTATCATACCGCATCTTATCCTTACCAATGTTCTTTTCACCTCCATTAAACAACTATATGTTGAAGTGATTTGAATCATAGATATATACATATGATTTTCCTATCCGTCAACTTTTATCACTTAAATTGTTTTCCTTAGGTTTCAGTACGTTCTTAGGAATGGTGGTAACAGCTTTTGCGTCTTCAGAGATTTTCCGAATTTTCTTCAGAATGTTTGTAGGAATTGTTGTTCTTGGTCTGCTTCACGGTCTTTGTTTCCTACCAGTATGGCTATCCATCTTTTGTCGTTGGCATATAAATGTACACCCTGAAGATGATGATAACGTGAAACAGAATTCTCCTGCTAAGAGGTAAGGTGGCTTTTAGTGATGTTTGTGAGTCTATATGAGAGCGATGTTGTCTGGGGCAAAACACTATTGCATATGTCTAAAGCGGCAATTTTCCTTTCTTTAAATCAGTGAAATTCAAACAGTTGTCAATCAAAGTAATCACTTAATGATAAAACGCAATCCAAAAAACATCAACTTGTAAACTCAAGATTCGAGTTATAACAGAAAGAGACAAGATTTATCATTTATCGTGTGTTTTTTCATGTTTTTTTTTCAAACTGTCGGCTTAAAAAGGATTTTTGAAAGTAATCACAAAAGTGAATGGTTTGAACCCGGGAGTAACGTTAGATGTTTGTGGATGTAGATCGTCAAGTTTGGTAGAGTCTCGAGGACTGTTTGTGTTTATGTTGACTAACGTTTCGACAACTTTAGCGGTTGTCATTTTCAGATGATAAACTCACCTTCAGACGATGACCTTAGAGGTTGTCATCTTCAAAAGGACTGTTGTTGTTGATATTGACTGACGTTTTGACAGCTTTAGCGGTAGTCATCTTCAGTTCTCAGCGCTCTACTAACCTGGACGATCTACATCTACAAACAACCAAAGTAAAAACTACTTCGTATTTTTTTCTTGGTGTTGTGTAAATAATGCATGATTGATTTAAAGGATTTGATTATTTTTATAACTGAGTTATTTATTCTTCCAATTATCACTTCATCTTGCGTTACTAACTCATAGCAATTATCATGATGCCATAACCACCATTTTGGTAAAAGTGTTAGGACTTTGAGAGAATGGGAATAGCTACCATGATGCCTTGCAATCATTTTGTTTGCGCTGTTTCTGCTCACACAACCTACTTGAAATGCTATTGTTTGCTTTCTAGGGACGCAGATAAAGATCACCCGTCATCCAAGAATAACTCGGTGATGATTAAGAATGAAGCGGAAAACGATAATGCTAATGAAGCAAGAAACAACAGCGCTAATGAAGTTGGGAACAACAACGCTAATGAAACAGGGAAAAATAATTCAGTTTCACCTTTGGAAATGTCAATGCCATCTGTCAATGGCATTGAAACTGCGAGATAAGGAGGAAACACATCTATAAAGTTGGTACATGTATTCTTTGCTTTTAGGAATTAATGATCAGTATACTTCTACAAGACAACAGACTTCACCCATGATAAGTCAATGAATAAATAAATGCAAGATCATCACTTCTTAGCAAGACCAATTCTCTTGTTATCTCTTTTTATTTATTTTATTTATATTTATCTAAGACTAATAGTAGTATGTATAAAGAAAGAAGACCTCTCGATTGACGTATTGTGAATCATAATTTGTGATAATTGCAATGCCTATCACTATTCTAGACTCGCGAATGCATAAAGTATTGTCATCTATGTGCATGTATTACACATCTTTGTCATATTAGTGGAAAAGCTTTCCTGCTGCTGCGAATTCAAAGTAACCCTCAACTCAAGCAACAAAATATGCGCAGTACTGCACCAGTTAAATTAGTATATCAAACATTTACATTTTACAATAGGTTTTCTTCTTTTAAGGTTTTTTTGATCCATCTGTGTAAAATATCTAAACACATTTTCATCAGCTAACGGCACGATAAGAAAGTGATTTCCATTAATTAATGCATGCACCAAAACTGTTATAGTTATCGTATCGTGGCTTAACGAAAAATACTCTACATGTTTGTAAATGTAGATCGTCCAGGTTGGTATAGTCCTGAGAAGGACTGTTTTGTTGTTGTTGACTGACGTTTCGACAACCTTAGCGGTAGTCATCTTTAGAGTCAAATTTATCTGCAGAGTTTTTTCATCAGAGTCAGAGTCATCTTCAGCTTGGACGATCTACATTTACAAACATGTAACGATACTCCCAGGTTCAAACCATTTATTGAAAAATACTCTAGCATACACGTTCCATTTATTGCCTTAGCCAGCCCGCAAGTTTTAGTCCTGCGATGTAAATTTCAGAACTTTATCATTATTTTTTCTTCACAAATATACTGCTTTTGGAGTCGGCTTTTGTAGTCATAACCGGGCTTGCTTTGCCTGTGATCTATTGATGTTTCATTGTCACGAGAATGATTTTATCCGAGAGTTCTGGCGTACAAACACACTTAAGACAAACTCTATATTTCTCTCTGTAAACGGGTGGTCATTTAACGAATGGTTGAGCGATCTCCAGAGTTTTAAGTTTTCCTCGATGTAGGGATGAGCTTTGTTCCACTTGCTTTGGAAAAATTATTGCTCAACTATAGGCACAACAAGGTATAAGGTACATATTGGTACCTAACTACAAATATAAAGTAAACCTCTGAAAAAAAGTTCCATTCGTCTTTATCTAAGCACCATTAAAAATACACTTTTCTGAATACAAGCTAGAGATCTGTTTACTTATCTATTAATGAAGCCTATATTTCTTAAAGCCACTAATGTGAGTCTTACAGTGTTTGTAAAGATGAGAGAAAGCAATTGTATTACCGACCACAACCTAAATTAATGTCCTTGTACTTTGTAGTTGATGGAAACGAGTGAAAATCTCATATGAGAGACATGTCATCATGGAGGGATTTTGTTAGCGAAAATCATGAAAGTTCTTCGTTATTTTGTTGGTACAAAAAGAAAACAATGGCAGTTTCTCATCGCTTGTGCTTTTTTAACAATTATTTGTTATGTTACGTGGGTTTTTGAAGGACAAAATGCAAAGAGCGGACATATTAGATTAATATTTAAAAATGTGTCCAAAGTGATGGCGTCCACAAGACATGAACTACACAGCTACAGGTATGAATTAGATCAAGGAAAACTCACATCACAATCAATTGAAGATACAGCTCGCAAACAACTGCAAGTTCGTGTAGATACGGTGAAGGGAAGGAGAAAAACAAGCATGGTATTTGTCAACAACAAAGCACTAGATGAAATAAAATTTCAACGAGTTTCACCCAATGTTCATATATTTTACTACATTTGGTATGGGAACCCCAAAACAGATGGCAAATACATACACTGGAATCACAAATACCTGCCACACTGGAGAAAAGAAATAGCTAAAAGGTTCCAGAATGGGGCTCACATCCCTCCCGATGATATTGGATCAGACTTTTATCCACAACTTGGCTGCTACAGCTCAAGTGATGTGAGTACGATAAAGAATCATATGGAACAGATACGTTCTTCAGGAGCAGGAGTAGTAATTGTATCCTGGTATCCTGCAGGTAAAGCTGATGATCAAGGGATCCCTGTTGATGGACTTGTGCCAAAGCTTCTAGATATTGCTCATGATTTTGGTCTTAAAGTTACTCTACATATTGAACCATATAATGGTCGTAATGAAGAAACTCTAAGGAAAGATGTAATATACATACATGAAAACTACTTCAAACACCCAGCATTTTATAAACATAGAACTCGTGATGATCGCTTTTACCCTTGTTGTACATATATGACTCTTACCATACATCACCACAGGAATGGGCTGAATTATTAAAACCTGAGGGTAGACTGACCATAAGAAATACAAGATTTGATTGTGTGATGATTGCGTTAATTGTTGAGTTCACGATAGGGATTTTATAACTATTGGTGGCTTTGATGGATTTTATACATATTTTGCTGTGAATGGGTTTACCTATGGTTCACGTTGGAGTGCATGGTCTGCTCTAGCATCATTTGCAACCCAAACTGATACAATCTTCATTCCTAGTGTTGCTCCTGGCTACACTGATATAAGTATACGTCCATGGAATTATGAGAACACTAGATCACGAAATAATGGCGAATATTACCGAAGGAGCTTTCAAGCAGCTCTTGCTGTTCAGCCAAAAATCATTTCCATAACATCATTTAATGAGTGGCATGAAGGCATGCAAATTGAAACAGCCATTCCTAAATCAAGAAATCATGGTTTTAGCTATCATGATTACTTTCCAAATCAACCTGACTATTATCTTAAAATTACTTCAAAATATGTTGAAAGACTTTTGTCAAAGAAACAGGATGGCAACTAAAATATTAGTCAGCTGTGTATAGTACTTTTCCTTTCAATAATGTAACACTTACGTTTTTACATGAAATTTTATGATAAAAGCAATGGAAAATTGTATATGATGAACGCATAGGAAGGAAAGCGCAAATCACGTTAAAATAATTGAACGAGGATAATTTTGAAAGAGACTGGGTCTAGTCCGTTCAGTGAACTCGACATTTGAATAATATATATGGAGTTCACTGAGTCCGTTGAGTGTGTTTCTATAGCAACAGACGCCACCATGAGAAGATAAGTATTCATATTGGTTTATTCAATTATCAACAGAGTTTTTTTACTTCAGTCTACTTCATTGAGGGTAAAGTTATGACGTTTTTGTTTTTAAAGCTAAACTGAACCCGTTATTAAAATGTTAATGCGAATGACGCTGTTTTGTTTACATTTGTAGTGCATATTGAACAGCTTTTATTTTACAGGGATTTTGGCGATATAAAAGTTTGTATAATTTCATTGGAACTACACCTGACCGTTGTGTAGTTAATGTAGGTAATATTTTTGAAACCCTTTCCTCTCAATTGCTTTTTGTTGAGTACAACTTATAAAAATTGTCAAAGAAAAATTGCTCAATAACGGAAGCAAGGAGAGATGGCAACCTTTGTACATAGAAATATTATGAAAACGTTATGATTTTGGTTATGTTTGTTATTTAGTGCGGAAACGTTGAAATCTGTGTTTCGTAAACTTTCGTTGCAAGCCGGTTTTCAGTCCTCGCTGTCGCCGGAGTAAATGTCATAAAGCGGTGAACCAAGAATTTTCAAGGGCTGTTTTCGAAGAGCACCCCGCCACCCCCCTCTCTTATAACTGTGCATAAAAACATCTATTTAGCAATTTCTAATGTTGTGTTCGCATTTAGAGATTGCCAGCTGAAAATGTCGAGGTAAATGTGTATGTGTATGTTGTTATATGCAAAGTTTCCACGTAATCTTGTCAGTTATGTCATTGTAATCATCTGTGAAAATTCTTCTGAGTCATTCATTCAGGGATACAGATTTAATCATTGCCTAAACTTTCCGGGGGGGGGATGTAATGATTCTTGATTTTGATTCGTCAATATTTCGCGATATCATACCACACATTCTTTAACATTATCTCCCATTCTTTCAAAAATACAATTTCCATTCTACCATTACCACCCTTCCTTTTCAACATTACCAGCCTTCTTCCAACATTACCACTCCTCGTTTTCAACATCACCACCATTTTACCACAGTCGCCACATTGATATACATGACTGACTTGTCTTTCTTCGTAATATAGACTTTCTTGTTGGAAGCGTTACAATCCCTGGCAAGGATATCTTAAACTATGTCGTTTTTGCAACGACACAATCTCTCGGTTTTTTTCTTTTCTTGGTGAGAAAGTTGGTAAATATCCCTCGAAAACAATCCTACTGGCGGTTTTCTTTATGGCGATTTCAGCATCTGGATTTGCTTTTTTTCGCGTGGAAAACAGAACAGAGATCTTGTATGCTCCTAAGGACAGCGAATCAGTAAAGAATCTGAGAAAGGCAAACAACTACGGTTTTTATGACCCTGCTAGAAGGGCAGAGATAATTATATTAGGAAAAAATGAGTCAAACGTTTTGACAGAAGAGTGTTTTATAGAAGCATTTCAACTTCACGAGGCGATTGTTTCCATTCCACGATACAAAAGCGTTTGTCTTCCAAACATAAAAAGCGATCCTTTAGCAGCAACGAGCTACTGTAAACGGGAAGAACCGTTTTGGATGTTTAATTACTCGCAAAATTTCGTTAATTTGTTGCCTACATTGAACAATTACACGAATACAAGTGGTCGGCTGTTTTCACGGATTCTTGGTAAAGCAAAGTACAGCAGAAATGGATCAATTTTGTCTGCAAAAGGATTGAGATTCGTTTACAACATCAGAGGAGTTGAGATTGGTGATGATGTTGATCAATCCTCAGAGGATTGGGAGAAAGAATTTTTGAAAAAAATGGAAAGTTATCCCCCTTTAGACTGCGGATCCTTGGTGTACAACGCAGAACGCAGTATCGACGAAGCAATCGCAGAAAGTACCGGGAACGATGTGAAGCTTGTATCCTTGACATTCACGATAATGATAAGTTTTGCGTGTTTCATGTTGGGCAAGTATCGTAATCCTTTGACTGGTCATGGTTTGTTAGCCTTTGGTGGTATACTGTGTGTTGGCTTTGGTATTCTAACTGGTTTTGGTTTTTCAATGCTGGTACAGACACCGTTTACCAGCATTGTTGGAATTTTACCATTTCTTGTCATTGGAGTTGGTATCGATGACATGTTTATCATAGTTGATGAGCTCGATAGGTCCGAACCAGACCAGAACATTCCCAAAAGGCTTGGCATTGTCATGAAGACCGTCGGCCCGGCAGTCACCATGACAACGTTGACAGACTCTCTCGCATTTGCTGTTGGTGCTTCATCAAGATTTTTATCCATTGTCTACTTCTGCACATTCGCTGCACTTGCCATTTCATTTGCATTTGTATTTTTAATGACAATGTTTGTGGCTTTTATGTCATACGATTGCCGTCGTATGCTTGATGGCCGCCGGGATATGTTCCCTTTTATCAAAGCACCACCCCCACCACCTGGGAAATCTCGTTGGGACGAGCCCCTACCGCAAATGTCCAACAAATTTATGGAGTACTGGGGAAATTTCATCATGAAACCACCTTCTAAAGTGATCATTGCTCTTGTATCGATGGCCTTGTTAGGAGCTGGTATTTATGGAACAACATTTTTTAAAGGAAGATTTTGATCGTCGAAATTTGGCCAAAGATGGTTCAATATATATACAATTCTTGGACACAGTCGAAAAGTACTTTAACACTGATGCACCTGTTGATATCATCGTGGAGTCTGGAGTGAATTATTCCAACCCTTTAACGCAGAGTGAATTGAGTAGTTTGATGGGAATTGTGAGGGAAAACAAATATTTTCGCCCTGACATTGTATCATGGTTTACAGAACTTCAGAAATGGCGTAACAAAACTCGAAACAAAACAGAAAATGTACTGGGTAAGATGTTTGTAGTTGTATATGCGTCCAACAAAAAGATTAAAAAACTGACATTCTCCTTTACTCTTCTTTCCTAAACTCCTCCCTGTCTGACTCCCTCTTGCTCCGAAAATCCTTATGACATACCAACTTTGAAACGAGGTTGTTTACACTAGAAAATTAAGAGTTTAATATTTTTAGCTAAGGATTTGGTTGAAATCGAAACTGAGTGGATTGCTAGTCACTAGTCAACTGCTTTTGTTTGCATCAAGTTTTACTAAAGAATTTTTCAATATTTTCCATTTTAATTGGTTCTGATGCACGTAGATGTATTGTTGTAAAAGTTGTTTTGAAAAAAATCAACTTGCAACATTTAATCACCAAATATAGCTATCAAAACTATGAGTTTGAAAATCCTAATTAAACAAGTTTGTGTTTCAAATGTCAGCACACGAGTTCTAGAGTCACAGTTCTTGAAAATGTATAAATTGTTCAACTCATTATGCTCTTGACTATCCTTGCAATTTGTTTCTACATCTTTTCAGATTCTCTTGATGATTTTTGCTTAGTCACCCACAGTTCAGGAAAGATATCTTCTTTGCTGAAGACAATACAACGATTCTTTCTTCGCGATTTTATTGTTATATGATCGGAACATCGCGTTCTGTAATCCTTCGCAAAGCTTTGGAATCCTTTCGCAAGGATTTAAAGGATAAACTAAGCATTCCTATTTTTGCAAGCTCCTATCAATTCATCTATATCGAGCAGTTCATAGCCATCCAAAGCGAAACCACGCGTAGTCTTGTCATTGCTGCTATTGCCATAACTATTGCAACCAGTTTCTTTTTGGTGAATCCGCTGGTCATTCTTCTAGTGCTGGTTGGGTTTGTGTCTCTGATATTTGAGTTGCTAGGTAAGACGTAGCAATCATGGTTATTAGGCGACATTGTAAGTCCATAAAATCGACATTTCAACTATTCTGTTTTTTCAGGTTTCATGTATATATGTGGCGTTTCATTAAACTCCATCTCAATGATCAACTTGGTAATGGCGATCGGTTTTGCTGTTGACTACAGTGCTCACGTAGCTCATTCGTTTGTATTCTCCACGGAAAACAATCCTGAACAAAAAGTTATCGAAGCTCTTAGGACGACAGGGGCAAGTGTAATAATGGGCGGTAGGTGTTTTACAAATTCGTATCGTACCGCATCTTATCCTTACCAATGTTCTTTTCACCTCCATTAAACAACTATATATTGAAGTGATTTGAATCATAGATTTATACATATGGTTTTCCTATCCGTCAACTTTTATCACTTAAATTTTTTTCCCTTAGGTTTCAGTACGTTCTTAGGAATGGTGGTAACAGCTTTTGCGTCTTCAGAGATTTTCCGAATTTTCTTCAGAATGTTTGTAGGAATTGTTGTTCTCGGTCTGCTTCACGGTCTTTGTTTCCTACCAGTATGGCTATCCATCTTTTGTCGTTGGCATATAAACGTACACCCTGAAGATGATGATGACGTGAAACAGAATTCACCTGCTAAGAGGTAAGGTGGCTTTTAGTGATGTTTGTGAGTCTATATGAGAGCGACGTTGTCTGGGGCAAAACACTATTGCATATACCTAAAGCGGCAATTTTCCTTTCTTTAAATCAGTGAAATTCAAACAGTTGTCAATCAAAGTAATCACTTAATGATAAAACGCAATCCAAAAAACATCATCTTGTAAACTCAAGATTCTAATTATAACAGGAGGAGGCAAGATTTATCATTTATTGTGTGTGTTTTTCATGTATTTTTTCAAATTATCGGCTTGAAAAGGATTTTGAAAGTAATCACAAAAGTGAATGGTTTGAACCCGGGAGTAACGTTAGATGTTTGTGGATGTAGATCGTCAAGTTTAGTAGAGTCTCGAGGACTGTTTGTGTTTATGTTGACTAACGTTTCGACAACTTTAGCGGTTGTCATTTTCAGATGATAAACTCACCTTCAGACGATGACCTTAGAGGTTGTCATCTTCAAAACGACTGTTGTTGTTGATGTTGACTGACGTTTTGACAGCTTTAGCGGTAGTCATCTTCAGTTCTCAGCGCTCTACTAACCTGGACGATCTACATCTACAAAGAACCAAAGTAATAACTACTTCGTATTTTTATCTTGGTGTTGTGTAAATAATGCATGATTGATTTAAAGGATTTGATTATTTTTATAACTGAGTTATTTATTCTTCCAATTATCACTTCATCTTGCGTTACTAACTCATAGCAATTATCATGATGTCATAACCACCATTTTGGTAAAAGTGTTAGGACTTTGAGAGAATGGGAATAGCTACCATGATGCTTTGAAATCATTTTGTTTGCGCTGTTTCTGCTCAGACAACCTACTTGAAATGCTTTCTAGGGACGCAGATAAAGATCACCCGTCATCCAAGAATAACTCAGTGATGATTAAGAATGAAGCGGAAAACAATAATGCTAATGAAGCAAGAAACAACAGCGCTAATGAAGTTGGGAACAACAACGCTAATGAAGTTGGGAACAACAACGCTAATGAAACAGGGAAAAATAATTCAGTTTCACCTTTGGAAATGTCAATGCCATCTGTCAATGGCATTGAAACTGCGAGATAAGGAGGAAACACATCTATAAAGTTGGTACATGTATTCTTTGCTTTTAGGAATTAATGATCAGTATACTTCTACAAGGCACAGACTTCACCCATGATAAGTCAATGAATAAATAAATGCAAGATCATCACTTCTTAATAAGACCAATTCTCTTGTTATCTCTTTTTATTTATTTTATTTATATTTATCTAAGACTAATAGTAGGATGTATAAAAGAAAGAAGACCTCTCGATTGACGTATTGTGAATCATAATTTGTGATAATTGCAATGCCTATCTCTATTCTAGACTCACGAATGCATAAAGTATTGTCATCTATGTGCATGTATTACACATCTTTGTCATATTAGTGGAAAAGCTTTCCTGCTGCTGGGAATTAAAAGTAACCCTCAACTCAAGCAACAAAATATGCGCAGTATTGCACCAGTTAAATTAGTATATCGAACATTTACATTTTACAATAGGTTTTCTTCTTTTAAGGTTTTTTTGATCCATTTGTATAAAATATCTAAACACATTTTCATCAGCTAACGGCACGATAAGAAAGTGATTTCCATTAATTAATGCATGCACCAAAACTGTTATAGTTATCGTATCGTGGCTTAACAAAAAATACTCTACATGTTTGTAAATGTAGATCGTCCAGGTTGGTATAGTCCTGAGAAGGACTGTTTTTGTTGTTGTTGACTGACGTTTCGACAACCTTAGCGGTAGTCATCTTTAGAGTCAAATTTATCTGCAGAGTTTTTTCATCAGAGTCAGAGTCATCTTCAGCCTGGACGATCTACATTTACAAACATGTAACGATACTCCTGGGTTCAAACCATTTACTGAAAAATACTCTAGCATACACGTTCCAATTATTGGCTTAGCCAGCCCGCAAGTTTTAGTCCTGCTATGTAAATTTCAGAACTTTATCATTATTTTTTCTTCACAAATATACTGCTTTTGGAGTCGGCTTTTGTAGTTATAACTGGGCTTGCTTTGCCTGTGGTCTATTGATGTCACGAGAATGATTTTATCCGAGAGTTTTGGCGTACAAACAGACTTAAGACAAACTCTATATTTCTCTCTGTAAACGGGTGGTCATTTAACGAATGGTTGAGCGATCTCCAGAGTTTTAAGTTTTCCTCGATGTAGGGATGAGCTTTGTTCCACTTGCTTTGGCAAAATTATTGCTCAACAAGAGGCACAACAAGGTATTAGGTACATATTGGTACCTAACTACAAATATAAAGTAAACCTCTGAAAAAACGTTCCATTCGTCTTTATGTAAGCACCATTAAAAATACACTTTTCTGAATACAAGCTAGAGATCTGTTTACTTATCTATTAATGAAGCCTATATTTCTTAAAGGCACTAATGTGAGTGTTTGTAAAGATGAGAGAAAGCAATTGTATTACCGACCACAACCTAAATTAATGTCCTTGTACTTTGTAGTTGATGGAAACGAGTGAAAATCTCATATGAGAGACATGTCATCATGGAGGGATTTTGTTAGCGAAAATCATGAAAGTTCTTCGTTATTTTGTTGGTACAAAAAGAAAACAATGGCAGTTTCTCATCGCTTGTGCTTTTTTAACAATTATTTGTTATGTTACGTGGGTTTTTGAAGGACAAAATGCAAAGATCGGACATATTAGATTAATATTTAAAATGTGTCCAAAGTGATGGCGTCCACAAGACATGAACTACACAGCTACAGGTATGAATTAGATCAAGGAAAACTCACATCACAATCAATTGAAGATACAGCTCGCAAACAACTGCAAGTTCGTGTAGATACGGTGAAGGGAAGGAGAAAACAAGCATGGTATTTGTCAACAACAAAGCACTAGATGAAATAAAATTTCAACGAGTTTCACCCAATGTTCATATATTTTACTACATTTGGTATGGGAACCCAAAAACAGATGGCAAATACATACACTGGAATCACAAATACCTGCCACACTGGAGAAAAGAAATAGCTAAAAGGTTCCAGAATGGGGCTCACATCCCTCCCGATGATATTGGATCAGACTTTTATCCACAACTTGGCTGCTACAGCTCAAGTGATGTGAGTACGATAAAGAATCACATGGAACAGATACGTTCTTCAGGAGCAGGAGTAGTAGTTGTATCCTGGTATCCTGCAGGTAAAGCTGATGATCAAGGGATCCCTGTTGATGGACTTGTGCCAAAGCTTCTAGATATTGCTCATGATTTTGGTCTTAAAGTTACTCTACATATTGAACCATATAATGGTCGTAATGAAGAAACTCTAAGGAAAGATGTAATATACATACATGAAAACTACTTCAAACACCCAGCATTTTATAAACATAGAACTCGTGATGATCGTCTTTTACCCTTGTTGTACATATATGACTCTTACCATACATCACCACAGGAATGGGCTGAATTATTAAAACCTGAGGGTAGACTGACCATACGAAATACAAGATTTGATTGTGTGATGATTGCATTAATTGTTGAGTTCACGCATAGGGATTTTATAACTATTGGTGGCTTTGATGGATTTTATACATATTTTGCTGTGAATGGGTTTACCTATGGTTCACGTTGGAGTGCATGGTCTGCTCTAGCATCATTTGCAACCCAAACTGATACAATCTTCATTCCTAGTGTTGCTCCTGGCTACACTGATATAAGTATACGTCCATGGAATTATGAGAACACTAGATCACGAAATAATGGCGAATATTACCGAAGGAGCTTTCAAGCAGCTCTTGCTGTTCAGCCAAAAATCATTTCCATAACATCATTTAATGAGTGGCATGAAGGCACGCAAATTGAAACAGCCATTCCTAAATCAAGAAATCATGGTTTTAGCTATCATGATTACTTTCCAAATCAACCTGATTATTATCTTAAAATTACTTCAAAATATGTTGAAAGATTTTTGTCAAAGAAACAGGATGTCAACTAAAATATTAGTCAGCTGTGTATAGTACTTTGTCTTTAATAAGGTAACACCTACGTTTTTACATGAAATTTTATGATAAAAACAATGGAATTTTATATGATGAACGCATAGTCAGGAAAGCTGAAATCATGTTAAAATAGTTGAACGAGGATAATTTTGAGAGAGACTGGGTCTAGTCCGTCGAGTGTGTTTCTATAGCAACAGGTGCCAGTACTTTCAAAATAATGAAATTTTACATTATTTGTTTCTCGAAGGAACTCCAACATTTAATTTAACCTACAATTTTTGTGGTGAAGATGTCAAGGACTAATATAAAAGAAAAGTGTGGACGAATTGAAGTTCATACGCCTGAAATTATGCAAGAAATTTTCGCAGGCGATTCATTACATAGGGATATTTATCAGGTGCTTATGAGTTACGACGGTGCACCGTTCACGATATGTGTACTTTCTACACCAATTGGCAATTCATCTTTTTCGCTGTTGTCTTTCTTCTTTTGTATTGATAGATTATTTTGTTACTTTGCTTTTAAAACTGTTATTAGGAGCAAGCCAACAGACTTTATCGAAGGTCAGTCAGCGCACCACCAATTCCGAGAAAACAGACTTCATTACCAACTTATTTACAACCAGAAAAACCTACGTCGACGCTATCAGCCAACTCCTTGCGTCATTGTAAAATACAGAGCTGGTTGGATAGTGATTCTTTTGAGAATATTCAGGTATTTTGGTATATGCCCAAAATATCTCAAAATAAGTGATGTGTGTGATGTTCTGACTTCTGACCTTTAGTGGTATTCATTTTGTCGTAAATTAATAAATGTTGTAGAAAAGATCAAGTTTGGAGAGCAGGTCAGTCCGTAATCTATACAGGTCTGTTCTCGACAATGAGAAATTGCTTGCAGATAATGTCAAGGGTTATTTGGAACATATTGATGAGGCAAATAATAATAAAAAGCAGAATTATTTAAGAAATGGACAGAGAGAGTATACATTCCAATGCAGGTGGGTTTTGGTTGATGATTGTGGATTTACCGTGAATGAAAATGAAGTTTGAGTGTCAATTTATCGAAGGAAGCAATAAAATCAGAAATGAACAGCAGCCATTATAAGGTATATAAAGAGAAGAAGAGGCAACTATATGATCAATACATTGATTACAGGAATAAAAAGGTGATTGGTGAATGGCTGCCATTATCAAAAGCTGTTGATTTGGTGTATAATGTATAATCCTTCATTTTTAGGGAATAGCTTTTCTAGATGTTATTTCTCCGAATGAATATGATCCTACATGGCTGAATTGTATAAGACCTGGTCCATTAAAGGTACAACTGATTAACAAGCCAGGCAAGCATTGCTAGATGGGAAGGAGGGAAAAGACAAACTAACTGATTAACAAGCCAGTAATTTTAGTAATAAGGGAGAGAGGAAAAGGACTGACCAAATGATTAACAAGCCTGGCAACTTTTTCAATAAGGGAGGAAAGGACTGACTAAATGATTAACAAGCCTGGCAACTTTTTCAATTAGGAGAGAGGAAAAGGACTGACTAAATGATTTACAAGCCTGGCAATTTTTCAATAAGGGAGGGAAGGACTGACTAAATGATTTACAAGCCTGGCAACTTTTTCAATAAGGAGAGAGGAAAAGGACTGACTAAATGATTTACAAGCCTGGCAACTTTTACAAAAATGGAGGGAGGGAACTTATTCAAAACTTTACTTCATACCAATGATGATAATATGTCAGACAAAATTTGCAAGACGAGACTCTTTGAAAAAAGGAAGGGAAAAGATCCTCCAACCATAACATCATTGAAGCTAACCAGCAGCTTTGTCTTTTGGCTAGGCAAGAGTTGGAAATCTGCACAGGAATGATCCACTCTTACATCAAGATTATAGAAGCTTTGTTGAACAGCAAGACATAACCAGATGCCGGGCTGGACAATATGTGAATATTAGGGATTTGAAAACTCTCTTGAACCTTGTGATTCTTTGCTTCCATGTCGAAGACAGCACACCACCTGTCAAACATGGCTCCGAATGCCAATTCATGATATTGACAGTCCCATTCATGCAAGACACAGGTTTATGTGATAAACAATGAATTTTATTAGTGTCATGATAAAATAGACATTTCGAATATTCTACAAATGTCTGAATGCAAACATGTGTCCACATACTTACACCATCTTCAGTTTTACAGTTTTATAAGATGAGAAGCTGAAACCATGCCATAAATTATCTTCCATGCAAATATTTTATTTACTTTTGCACGCATTATGGGATAAGTTTGCTTTCAAATTTTACATGTTTGTATTTAAAAGTTTTTTTTTATTTAAACTTTATTTTTTCTATGATGTTGTAATGCAGCTCCATTAACCATGAAATACAAATTTTTTGACATTCTTTTTCCTTACATAGACAAAGAATAACAAATGGCCCACTGCATTCCCAAACATCATTTCGATATTGGCAATACAGCTCATCAAGTTCTAAGGTGGTTGATGTTGAGCTACATAGTCAAAAGAAGAGGCTTTCCCTCAGAAATACCGTAGACAAGCTATCTTAGAATGGCCAACATCCGACATGACGAAATCAAGACCAATTTCAACAGAAAGAAACTGTAATTTATTAACTGTAGCTAGTGAATAACGATGCATTATGATTCGTATGAAACTGACCTCGCCGAAAGTCCAAACTCAGTGTGTTTTTATTAGATGCCTCGCTGTGCCAGGGGGGAGCTGGTGGCTTAAATTACGTGTGCGGGAGGGGGTTTTGTTAAAGTCAACTTATTTTACGTGGACGCCGGTCTTGGAAAGAGTATAGTATTTTAGAACGATTAGTGCAAAGTCGCTTTCGTCTTTTTGCCCTTTTAAATCAAAATATGGCATCGAGGATGATTGGTAACTTGTTTGCAAGGATAAGAAGTAAAGAATTTCGTTCATATTTAATGAGGTAGATGATAAGATATGTGTATTGTGCTTGTGATAAAAAAACAATGTAATCTTTTACTTTGCCGGCGTTTTGTGTTAAATTCTTGTAAAATTTGTTTATTTCTTCTTTCCAGTACGGTAAGTTGATTGTCTTGAAAAGTATGTGCTGTGAATTGCAGGTTTGTATGATCAGACAGTTTTAGTAATGTGTTTAGAAGTGTGGGGGAGGGCTATTATCCTCCACTGATCATGAAAGAGGGGCAATGCCCGCCCAATTTGGATTTTATTTACAAACTTGCAAATACTTTATGTAATTTTTCATCATTATATTTATTAACATTACCTGTTGATGGAAACGACTCTAAGACAACCCATTTAAACATTTATATTTTCTTACTTGGCAGTGATCATCATCTACTTGAAGTTTGATTATGCAATTTGCATACAATACGCATAAAACATAACTGGTACTAGTGCATAATTGGTACTCACAAACTTAAGAATGGGCATTCTCACTGTGTGTTTATTGGGTAGTGTATATGGTTTTGACGATTTTGTAAAATTACCGAAGGCTAACATAGATGTTCTTTTTAGCATTTCTGGGGTCCTGGTAAGAACTTCCACATTTATTATTTGATGAATCTTATTATTGTCTCATGAAGGAATTTGTCTTCTACCATACAATTGGTCATGAATGGCAAAATATTGCTGGTATGTTTATAATTTTCACTTTTCTTTATCATTATAGTTGCAAACTGGGGCATACCTTTGGCAGCAATGGCAGATATGAAGAAAGATCCCAAATACATCAGTGGAAAAATGACGTCCGGTAAATTCTGTTGAATGTTTCATTTCTTCTGTCACTTCGATAAAAAAACATGTTTATTCAACTTTTCTAGCATTATGTGTTTATTCTGCATTGTTCATGAGGTTTGCATGGAAAGTCCAACCTCGTAACCTTTTGCTATTGGCATGCCACATGACCAATGAAACTTGTCAACTAATACAGCTTGGAAGATGGGCAAATTACGAGTAAGACTAACTTGTTTTATGATAATGGTTTAAGTACAAGGGAAATGCATTCAACATGAGTTAAATATTTTGAATGATGACAGATCTATTGTCACTAGTAATATTGCAATAAAAAAATTTATGGCAAGTTCATGTATGCTCAAATTGCAATCAAATTTTTTCAGTATTTCCTTATAAGCCAAAGATTTGTAGAATTTCCATTATCGGGGGCAAATTCGTTTTACATTGTTTGCACCTGTATTGCTAAATTGTTTGCCAAATCTTGTTTGAAAATCTGATTTTAAAAATTAAAAATTTCATTTCAAAGTTCAAAGTAAAATTTTATATTATTGGAGCATGTTGCCCAATCGCCATCACATGTTATTTTACTTCAATATCTTTAAGTAGCTTGTACATTGGTTTGAAATATTACCCCCCCCCCAAAATTTAGACATCACCCTCCTGCCTAAGTTGAGATTTTATCAACCCCCTGAAGTGAGGTATTATGTACAGCCTTGATGTTACTTGCCATAAATTTAGATTTTATCCCTACCCCACCCCTAAAAAGAGATTTTACTCCTCCCTACCCCTGAAGTGACATGCTACCTACATCCTTAAAGTGAAATTCTACCCTTGATTTTCAATCAACCCTTCATAGGAGGTATATCTCTGTGCTACTCTGTGATATGTTTATTGGTCTGACAAGAAGTTTTTTGTTATATTGCATAATTGTGTATTTCTTTTTCTTAGGCATGCCAAACCAGTAGAACCTTTGTGAAACAAACAGATATGTATTAAAACTATCACATATATATAGTAAAACTAATTCATATCACTTCAGAGTCTAATGTATCTGAATATGGGAAGTCTTGTCTTGTGGGATGTTGTAAACGCATCAAAAAACTTACCTACCTTAGATTAATATGATGAATTAAATTTTTTTTGTAATATAATGCGTCTGTGATTTGCTGGAGCAAAGCATTAATTCCTGCAAGATGTTTACATTTTTGTCGTTGGATACTTGAGAACGAAGATGCCATGTTGTGTATGTGTTTGCAAGACTTTCACTTGATTGGCATTTTGATAAGTGTTTTGTTCTTTCTATGTTGTGATTTGTACTTCATTAAACTAACATGAAGGAAAATGTATTCAATTTGCCATACGATTCCCATTTCTAATCCACCATCAGGCGAAGTAAGAAGATTATTCTCAATTATGGTGTAATTCTAGAGCAGCTTTGTTAAGTGCATCATTATTTTAAGTATTCAAAACATATTCGTATAGACATGCTGTAAATTTGAAATAATGCGACATTCTGCAAACTTCAACTTGGTTTAAAATGTAGCCATCAATGATTTACATCATTCTCGGTTCTCTGTTGTTCATTCATCACCACCTAACAATGACACATGTTATCTTAGTTTATATTTTAGGTAGTGTAAAAACTGTTCTTGTTCTCTGTTTCTCGTGTCATAGATGGTCTATCGTCAAGTAAGATTCTTAAAATAATCATCAGGTATATACTTAAACATGAAATTTGATAGACACATACAAATATCGCTTATTTTAAATTAAATATTTCCCCTGTTGGCACTTGGCTGTTGCCATACTTTTGACTCCTTTATTCCAGGTGTGCGCAGTTTAGGTTTGTTTGCATTGTTGAACGTTTTCAGTTGTCTCTCAATAGCTTCTCTCATGTTTATATCATCGGGAATATGAACAAATCTTATCTGTTTGGCCTGCACGAAGAGTTCATCAAAATGTCGTGTATCTTGACCTTGCATAGTAAAATCCACATCATTCATAAACACGTTCATAAAGCCATCGACCTGAGTCAAAACGCCATCCGCGAATGAATCATCGCGAAACTCGATCACAGTTTTGTAGCCTTGGCAAGCTTGCAGTAAGCAGACCAAAGATCTCTCGGCCGTTAGACGTTCTTTTTTCGCCATATTGTCGGCCTGATTTTGAGGAGAGTTTTAGTCAGGCATGTAACAATTTTGCAGGCTTGCGCTACCACTGACCTTCTTGTTTGCGGGCTCTAATGTAAACTTATACCTTCAGCACGTGCGACGTCTCACTTGAAGTTTTGTTTTGTCAAAAAAAATGGAAAAACAAAACAAGAAATTCAAGAAGAAACGAAAAAAGTCTTCTGCTGGTGATCATCCAGGTATATTTGACTTCAAAACACTAAAACTAGGGCTTGAAAATGGGTTACAATTGAAGTTTTTTTTTTCCTCTTAAATCGAAGGAAGCAAAGTGAAGAAGGCTAAGAAGATTGGGGATATTGCTGATGAAACTAGCGAAGGTAACGGAAGTTTATTTTCATTACGTCTTAGTTTTAATTTAAGGAAAATAATTTGTACTTGTAGAAAATGTCAATAACTTTCACAGGGGGGGGGGTCTGATACTCTGAGTGTGGTATGTATGGTCTGGCTGTCTTGGACCATTGGAACATGGGGAAAAAGGCCTTCTATTGTAAACTAGATCTTAGCTTGATAAGGAACAAAATAAGTAGTTTAAAACAGGATTAATCAAAAATATTTAGGTGAGAAAATTGTTGATGGAAATAAAGAAGTGGATGACTCAGATAATTTTGATAGTGCTAAAGAGAATGATAATTTGGAGACTACTGGTTTTGATCCATCAAGTAAGTTTCTTGTTGAAATGTGATGATGATCATTTTATGAAGCATGTTGCGAACAATTAGTTTGTTTTTGTTTCATGTTCAGCTTTATCCAATGAAAATACTTCATTTGAATCCTTGAAAGAAAAAGTCTCAGAAAAAACACTGGAAGCTATTAGAGAAATGGGCTTCACACATATGACTGAAATACAACACAAGAGTATTCCACCTTTATTAAATGGAAGGTATGCATACAATGGCGTAACACACTTGCTGGGTGCTTTCCATCTGTCAGTCATTGCTGGTCCCCCGTTTACTTCACTAGAAATAAGCTGAATGATGGTGGTGCCTTCCACCTGTCAGTCATTGCTGGTCCCCCTTTTACTTCACTAGAAATAGGCTGAAAGATGGTGGGTGCTTTCCATCTGTCAATCATTGCTGGTCCCCCCTTTCACTTCACTAGAAATAGGCTGAAAGATGGTGGATGCCTTCCATCTGTCAGTCATTGCTGCCCCCTTTACTTCACTAGAAATAGGCTGAATGATGGTGGGTGCCTTCCATCTGTCAGTCATTGCTGGTCCCCCCTTCACTTCACTAAAAATAGGCTGAAAGATGGTGAGTGCCTTCCATCTGTCAGTCATTGCTGGTGTCCCCTTTACTTCACGCTGAAAGATGGTGGGTGCCTTCCATCTGTCAGTCATTGCTGGTCCCCCCCTTTACTTCACTAGAAATAGGCTGATTAATGGCATTTATTAATTTATGTTTCTGCAACTTACAACTTGTGTTTATATAAAGCAGTTCTCACATAGATGTTTGATAATAAGTGATAGTTCGCCTCTAAAGAATACCTCTACACAAAAGATTTTTCATTGAAAAAGTAGTAAAATTACAAAGTTGTACCATAATAGTTTTAAACAGCCACCTAAACATCTGTAGTTCAAAATTTGTTTCCCTTTTAAATGTGTTTTAGTTTTAGATAAATTTTTATGTTCATTTTTTGTCTAAGGCTCCTAAAGCTTCGGATTCCTCAGTCACTGACACTCTGATACCCCCCTCCTGTAGTTAAACCAATGTATGCTTAATGAATAGCTAATTCTCTCTGAAATGGAGGCATAATTCACTGTATACTTCTTGTATAGAGATCTTCTTGGTGCTGCTAAAACAGGAAGTGGAAAGACATTAGCTTTTCTTGTACCTGCCATTGAACTTCTTTATAAGCTGGAGTTCAAGCCTAGAAATGGTATGGTTCTTAAGTCTCTTGAGGGTTTTATTGCCACATCCAAATCATTCCTTTATCTTCCGTAGAGTCAGTGTGTGTTATTTTTAGGAACTGGTGTAATTATAATATCTCCCACTCGAGAACTTTCTCTACAAACATTTGGAGTTGTGACAGACTTGCTTAAATACCATAATCAGACATATGGTATCATAATGGGTGGGGCTAACAGAAAGAATGAAGCAGAAAAATTGCAGAAAGGTGTAAACTTGTTGGTTGCTACACCTAACTTCTGGATCATTTGCAGGTGATCACTTAGTATTTTCAAATAAAGACAATTTAAAGTGCTTCTGTTTGTGCTTCATGGCATTTGATGATGATCAATGAATCGCTACATTGAATTTTTCTGGTGAAAATACATATACAAGTCTGAAAATGCTATGGTTTTCTGTTGTCAGAAGTAATCAAATTGATGTTAAATTTGTGTTTACATATCTAATCATCTTCTATAGAATACACCTGGCTTTAATTTCAAGAATTTACAATGTTTAATTATTGATGAAGCAGACCGTATTCTCCAGATTGGTTTTGAAGAAGAAATGAAACAAATTATACATATTTTGCCAAGTATGTGATAGACATTGTTTTATTTCCTTTCTAGGAGAAGCATCTCAATGTTGAATCATTCTATATCCTCTTCCATGTTTAGGTCGAAGGATGACTGTACTTTTCTCAGCAACACAAACAAAAAATGTTGAAGACTTGGCAAGGATATCTTTGAAAAAAGCACCTTTGTATGTTGGTGTTGATGATAACAAAGAAACAGCAACTGTTGAAGGCTTGGAGCAGGTAAATGTTCCAACAATGTGTAGAAAATTTTCTCACCAAACAGAGTTATAGTGTTGATTCACTGGAGCTTGTACTTCAATGCATTGCTTCTTTGTCGTTTATAAACAATAGTAGTTGTTGATATATATGGTTTTATTTCACATTCATTTAAAACATGTTTTGTATGATTTTTGTCTGTCTAGGGGTATTTGGTGGTTCCATCTGACAAGCGTTTCCTGGTGTTGTTTACATTTTGAAGAAAAATCGTGACAAGAAAATCATGGTGTTTTCTCATCCTGTCATTCTGTCAAATATCATTCAGAGCTTCTTAACTATATTGATCTAAATGTCATGGATATCCATGTAAGTATGCGTTATGTTGTTTTCATTGAATTTATAGTTTTACAAAAAGAGAGCAAGCACTGTATGATGAGAGATTGAAGTTTATTGAATGTAAAATCATGAAACTATCGATACATAACCCAATTCTCCACTGATTAGTGCTTTTAGCAAAGCATTTTCTATAACATTTGAAAAGGAAAATTAGTAATTTCGGCAAATGTTACTATGTTTCTAGGGCAAGCAAAAACAACAAAGACGCACCACAACATTCTTTCAATTCTGTCAAGCCAAGTCTGGTACACTTTTGTGTACAGATGTGGCTGCTAGAGGTCTTGATATCCCTGAAGTTGATTGGATTGTGCAGTTTGATCCTCCAGATGATCCTAAGGTACCTCATCTTCACATTACGTACACAGAGGTTTACTTTGTATAATGTATTTATCTTTCAAGAATATTGGGGTGATTTTCGCACCCCCTTTTATTACTGTATATTTGCTGTATACATTTTATAACATATTTTTAGTACTGTATTTTATCGCGTACTGGATTCAGGTTTTCCTTTTATGTTGCACCTCTTTATTCCTCGAGTAGTAAATCGCTGGTTTTTGGCCATGAAATCCAATGATGTTAAAGAAATTCTTTGATAAAAAAAATGATGTTTTCAAACTCTAATTTTTTACTGAGGATATTTATGGTGCCATCAAGACTGCGTTTTACACAAGTGACCAACATATAACGACAATGTTTTGATGTGACTTTTCTGTGTCATCGAATGCGAGATGTGAAACCATACTGAATTTCTCACTGTAGTTACAACACTGTTTCGGCCGCTTGTACAAATGATATGGTAGATATTGACAACAAAACAAGTTTTTAGAAAACAAATATTTACAATAAAAACTTTCAAACAATTAAAAGTGATATACAATATATTTTTTCAATTATGTAATCGAACGATTATTGAAAACGATACACAAAGTTGCATCAAAACTTTTGTAAATTCTGCAAGTGATAGACTTAATTTCATCTACTAAATAAACCTGCTGAAAGTTGAAGGAAATTGTGTTGTGTATATCATGGAAGATAACATGAGTAGGTTTAAGTTACATTTACACTAGTTGCAAAGTACACTGTAGAACTAAGAGTAGCGGATCCAGGGCTGGACGAAATAAATTATACTCTCTAAGTTATAATTTAGAATCCTTTGTAACATAGGCTATAGATTTCGAAAGAATGAAATGTTACAATACGATAGATTGATGTAATTTATTTTGCGTAAGGTTCAATCTGCCCCTGCTTGCTTTAAGATGAAATCTAGACTCATATCTCTTTCCATATTT
Organism: Xenia sp. Carnegie-2017; assembly: GCF_021976095.1. Classification (NCBI taxonomy): domain Eukaryota; kingdom Metazoa; phylum Cnidaria; class Anthozoa; order Malacalcyonacea; family Xeniidae; genus Xenia; species Xenia sp. Carnegie-2017. Next base: position 11,013,969 of record NW_025813483.1, read on the forward strand.
TCAGGAATATATCCATAGAGTTGGTCGAACGGCTCGAGGCGCCCATGGAAAGGGTCACGCTTTGTTGTTTTTGCTGCCTGAAGAACTTGCTTTTCTACGCTATCTCAAACACGCTAAGGTTTGTGAAATGATATCATGTTTACGTTTGGAAAAGAAAAGTAACTAAAATGGGTTATGCAAGACATTTGTTTAGTGTAAAACAATGTGCCCTTATTATTTTTAGGTGCCCCTTAATGAATACGATGTTTCTTCGTCAAAAATCGCTAACGTTCAATCACAGGTAACTATCACTGGTCACATTCCCTTTTAACAATCTCAATTAACAATCATAGGTAACATTCACAGGTAACAATCACAATACAGCCATTTGGAATTGACCTTGTGGCATGCATAAATTAAACATTTGTTTCGAGTTTCAAAACTTGACGTTACTAATGGCTAACTCATTGTTGCTAAGGCGTACGCGTTAGGTTATGGAAAATGTTCTTATTTAATAAACAACCGTGACATGTCGAAATTTGGCAAGTATGGAAAGACGTTTGAAAGCGTTGAACTCTATCGTTAGATATAGGACTTCAAATTGGTATTGGTGACACACAGTGTGTCTTTGTCGTAGACTCGTAGAGGAACTTGTTATTAACCAACGCTATCTCAGGGTTACGCCTTAGAAACAATCAGATAGCTGTATAGCAACGTCAAATTAGCCGTTGGCAACGTCAAGTTTTGAAGCCGCACAGTCAATTGCAAATGTCTGTAACGCGTAACAATCAAAAGTAAAAATCGTAATCACGTGCAACAGTCTCAAGTATAACTATGACAGGTAACAGTTACAGTTAAGAATTACTAGAGTGGAAATGTCTGTCACTGTGATCTTCACCAACAATCCTCAATCCTCAGGATTTCACTGATCTGGGTGATAAACTTTAACATACTTTAGATAATAACCCTGTTTTTGAATTCAAGAGGAATGCGTTTTGTCACCATTGTCACTCATCTAGAGTCGGAACAATGGCAATATTTTTTAGATAATGTTTTCTGGAATAAGCGAAAAGTATTGACAAGGCTTTGTTTGTAATAGTGTCGAAGTATATCGCTAAGAACTATTGGTCAATATACTCCTTACTTACTCATTGGAAAAAATGAGTTTAGCTGCGAATTGTTTGTCACTGCTTTCGTCTTTTTCCAGCTTGAAAAGTTGATCACGAAAAACTATTATCTTCACAAGTCAGCTAAAGAGGGTTACAGATCCTATCTTCAAGCGTATTCTTCCCATCAGCATAGGGATATATTTAACGTGAATACGTTGGATTTGCAAAAGGTTGCTAAGGCGTTTGGATTTCAAGTTCCGCCTGCTGTTAATCTGTGTATCCTTTTTTAGTATGTTAAGTTGAAGTGTACTTTTGTAAACACAAATATAATTTCGCCAGTGGTATACGTGCTTTACCTTAAAATTTCTATATTTTTTGTTAATTTCTTAATTCGCTACTACAGCTGTACATAGCAGTAAAGGCGATAGACCTAGAAAACGAGGTGGTGGTGGAGGGTTTGGTGCAAACTACAGAAATGCAAAAAATTTAAAGAAAACTAAGATCTTCAAACAAAAGAAAGATCGCTCAGATAGAAGACAGTTTAGTAGATAATGTACATATAATGATATATAGGGACTGTCGTGGTTGTCGAAGGACAGAGAATAAATAAAATGTTCTTCATTTTGAATGGAAATTTTTCTCCTTATGATTTAAGGATATGCATTATTGGCTAAAGTTATGCTTCTTGCCACTAAAGAGTTAGATTTTTGTTGTTCAAATATCAACTTTCGTATGTGTTTACCTGACGTCATGAGACGTCATTCAATATGACCTTCATACCAATTGCTCTATACCAATACCAACCTTGACCCCACGTCCGCATACTAAACACCCTCACACGTTATGTCGGGTAAAATGATAACTGGTACTTTTTCAGTTATAGTTGCGCAGGTAACACGAAGTATGGCTATATCCAATTGTTCATGTTGTGGGCTCACATCGCTAGCACACGTGTGTTGCTTCACCAAATGGTGTTGATACTTTGAACGAAGTTTATGTTTTGATTATACGTGTAGATTTGACAAAATGTAAAACAACTGGGCCTCCAAACAGCGAATACGTAATTTTCATGTTCGGTAGATTTGTAATACGTTGAAAAAATGGAGAAAGTTGGTGTTAAACGTAAGAAACTCAAGAGACATAATGAGTCACTTGACTCACTTGTGGATCAGCAACGCAAATCTCGTAAAATACTATCGAAAGAACAGCTTACAGGCGATACCAGCGCCGATAAAACTGTAAATGAGTTCTTAAAATTGACCAAAGCGAAGCAAACAAGGCTAAAAGGTGCGGAATAATTGTGTAGTTATAAAAGAATGGTTCAACTACAATTACATCTTTAACAGATAAGCTGCATTACCAACTCCCAACATAGGCGTATTATGAGGGATGGGTGGGGGGACTGTTGGGTTAAAAAGGGAAATATTTTCCGAGGTGTTGGGTAAGTTAAGTCATTCAAGATTGAAAATGTACGGACCCCCTGCCAAAAAATGTTAGTTGGTACAACCATGACCTCCAATGTCATTCCCAGTGGTTACAAGACTGTATTTGAGCAATGATATGTATCTGCTTCACAATATTTTTGCTTAATGATCATTTTGTATTTTGCAGGATTAAAACAATTTCTTGTCACTTTAAAATCCACTCCAAATAAGACGGAACTTGTTTTGAAGTATTTGGAAAATTCTCTTGACTGCTCCAACATGTTTGCTGTGTTCCGCGAGGGAATGGAGGAAAGATCTTTATTTGAGGTCTGCATTGATTTGTATTAAATCGTACAAATAAAATACTGTCAAACAAGAATAAGCAAAGATTTCATTTCTTTGTAAACAGGTCCAAATTGTTTTTGAAATATTAGAGATTATCACACTTCAATTGGCTGAAGACAACATGAAGTTAAAGTCAAAGGCAGAAGTAATTGTGTTACAGCTCCTTACACATCACAAAAAGCTTGTGTATCATTCTTTAAACCCTTCTTCCTCTGAAAATGTTACTATTGCCACCCTCAGGCTGTTGACAGCTATTGTTATGCATGGTCCAGTCTTAGCCAGAGAGATACTATCTGCATTAGAGCTCTCTCACAAAACATTTGTCTCACTTGCTCGTCGTTGTAATACAAAGGTAATTACGTACATATGTATTAGTGATTTTCCTACAAGTATGAAATCATCACTCCAGTTGCTCATCAGTCTCAAGCTTGTCTATTGTATTACTAGGCAAATCTGGATGTGCGAACATGTTTTATAAAGTTTGCTTTGTCTTTCTTTGTTGTTGGCGATGGCATGTTGATCGAGCAAGTTATAAAAATAAAAGGTGATAGCATTGTTATTGGACTTATGGTGTTATTATTGGACTTACAGTTTTGTCATTGGACGTATGGTGTTGTTATTGAACTTATGGTGTTGTTTTTGAACGTATGGTGTTGTTATTGGACTTATGGTGTTGTTATTGGACTTATGGTGTTGTTATTGGAATTATGGTGTTGTTATTGGAGTTATGGTGTTTTTATTGTACTTATGGTGTTTTTATTGTACTTATGGTGTTTTATTGTACTTATGGTGTTGTTATTGGACTTATGGTGTTGTTATTGGACTTATGGTGTTTTTATTGTACTTATGGTGTTTTTATTGTACTTATGGTGTTGTTATTGGACTTATATTCTCGTAGAGCATTATCTTAAAGTGTTTTGATATTACATCACGATATCTGATGTTTCATTTTAAAACTGACAAGCTTTTTTTCGTCATTTAGGTTTTGTTTCTTCTATATTTAAAAATCTCATGGATGATTCACCAACTATTGTTTATTTGACATTGTCAACACTGCTCACAAAGGTATACTACAAGCATATTTTTTTGTATTGTATTGATTATTGCACTTGTTTATTTGCTAACGATGAGCGTTTTTAAGTTGGAGGAAATGCTGGTGGATTTTATATTTAATTCTCAAAAGCATAGCATTTTCTTTAGTGAAATGTCTGTTTTATTAATGATTTCAACAGTGATTTTTGCGTCATATATTTGCGTCATAACTGACATCGCTTGTTGACGTCTTCGTCTAACAATTCGTCATTGTGATATTTAACCTCTTGAGCACCTTCCCTCCCTGTGGTAAGAAGTACCTAAAAATCTTCGGGTGTAGAACAGAAAAAAACGGTGAAACGTGCGTAATTTCATAAATTGACAGCTGGTGTAAAGGAAAAGATGCGCCATCTAGTTGAATATGTAACTAAATTTTACCCTTATAGGTAAACATGACTATACGTACTTGTATTACGCCAAATTTTACTTACACTCACGCGTATTTAACGTAAAGTATTTAAGCTTAGTTTCCTCGTGAACTTTCTTTCTGTCCTCAGACGAATGATTGGGACTAGTTGAGTTTTTATGACTTCAAATTTTGGGAGGTAGCGTTCCAGTTGTATTTAGTTCAATGAACGGATAGTGGATGGCACGCATTATTATTTCAACGTACCAGGCATGCTTCGAGAGTTCAAACCAATAATACATCCATTTTTCATTCTTTAAGTCTGCCTCTCACTACATTTTGTCATCTTTTCAGGTTGTTCGTGATCGTTCAATTATGAGGAAAACTAAAATCTTTCTCTTCACATCGCAATCGTTGTGTCACCTGGCCATGCTTTATGCATACGACAAGGATGACGTCACGAGAGAAACAATTCATAAGTTCATGATTGAGTTGTGTGCGTCGTCATACGGCATCGCGTTTGAAAATAAACTCGGAATATTTTCCATGAGGTGAATTGTTGTGAAACTTATATAATATTAACACAAAACGGCAATGGACAACAGCATTGGCGAACGAGAGCTATCATTTCTGGGGGTGCAGTAAATATTTTCCCCAACTCACAATGAAGGTTCTGCAACATTTTCGCCCGACTAAGCTCCCAACCCTTGGCCCGTACGCCTATGGACAAAAGTGAAAGCTAGTTGTGTATAACGCGTTCTGTTAAAAGTGTAATGGCAGTAAAAGATTGAGATACACTGAGCCTATGTTAGTTGAAAAAAAGTAGTTTCAGTATCCATGTTTGCATGTGCGTATATCCTTCATCTGTTTATATGAAATAGATAAAGAATACGCTCTTTTCATTTTCTACTTGCGGGAATCGTTCAATGGCCACAATAGTTAACACTAAAAAGGGGATGTTACAGTTTGAAGTCTATATTCAAATCAAGGATACAAGTTTTGGGCTTATTTTGAACTGTTTTCTTGAGTGCATGAAGCAACATGGCGGGATATGTAAGGAAAGCATTTTAAAGCACCACTTTTTTCATGATGATGTTTTACTATCATTTCTAGTTCGAACAATCCTGTTTTGCTTCGATTCCTTCAGTCTTTACCAAAGACTTTAGACGATAATCTGATGGTTGACCTTATCATTAATATCCTTTATTACTCTCATGATCTTATATCTCCTTACCTTCGTGGATACCATATGGCACTCGAACCCAGGAACTCGTCGCAATGGGTGAACAATATACTGTTTCTAATAAATCTGTAATCATCTTACGATGCCTCACGAAATATTCAAGAATCCCGCAATTTCACTGGACCTTGTAACAAGTCAAAAATTCTCGCACTTGTATCTCCTGAAAACATGAAACGAAGCCATTTGGTCCGTGGGCTACAGGTGAATTTTTCTTTATAACATGTATATTGTGAATTGGCAAAATTCACCTCATTGATAAAGGAGGATAGCACGATACTATAGACCTTTCTCAGGGTGTAGGGAAGGTATGCGTTGACAAATAGTGCTCAGCTGTTGAAGTTTTTTTTCGTGTATTTTATTCAGTTTTTCCCGATCACTTCAGCTAATTTTTATATTTGTGATGAGGTCGATGTATGCTCGTCTGAATTGGCGAGTTGAAAATTTTGAAAAGTTTGACAAGCCACGAATGTATTAAATATTTTTAGGGTTGATTTGAAATAAGTGATGAAATCAGAGTTCTCATTAATTTCGATGATTTTTTCACGTTAAACATTTATTCTAATTTCTTTTCGTATTTTTCGTTCATCAGAATTGTGCGTATTTTACTTGTTCTTCGTGTAAATGTCTTATTTGCTTAAGACAAGCAATGATTTGTAAATTTGTTTTAAGTTCTTTTTCAAAGAATACGATTCTTTACACCAATTCCACTTTATTCACAGCAATCCGACTCCTTGGTTAAAGGAACCACACTTAGCCTCTTAGTTGTTATACTAAGACGTTGTCGGAATCTCTTCAACCAAAAAAGCATTATCGATCATGAGATGGCTTCATTCCGTGACGAAATCATGAAATTTCTCCCGAGTTTTCAAACACTTATTGGGATACGAGAAAATCTTTCAAACAGAAGCAAGACGAATGATGCAAAAGGTATGGTAGTCCTTTCTTTGCTGCCGAGGAAATCCAAGACAATGGACATTGTATAAGATATGTTGATATATTGGACATTGCGTACACTGTAGATAAGTTGTGTGGCCAGGTCACATGACAAAGTACAGTAATCAGTCCAGCTACCGTTGCTGTGAATGATATACTGTAACCTGTATGTGCATGCCAACGATGAATCTATATATTATATAACTTTTTTTTGTCAGATGTAGACTGTAAATGTAAAGATCTCGTAATAATGAGTTGTGTGAAACAATGCAGACTGGATTCATTCTAACTTCTTTTTGTCCATCTTTCATCGATTATCTGTCTATCTACATCCGTTTTCCATCTTTGTTCTCTAATTCATTTTGATCTCATGTTTTTTGCAGACAAACAATCATCGATGTCCCTTGAAGACGCCTCGACAATCTTGAGTAGAACTCTCGCTTGCCTTTCGTTGTACCAGCAACTTACGAATGATTGTTTCTGTTCGCTCAAATTACGACCCATGGAAATTACTACCCAAGAATTTGACGAGGAGAAACTTTATAGTTCATCTTGCAAACTCTCGATGCTACGTATTTTATTGAGCTGTCCCTTGCGACATTTCAAATGGCAGGTACGTGCTTATATCTGCTTACACGGGATATTTCTATTTTTTTAATGCGATTGTATAACTCGAATTACATAGCTAAACGAGATGTAACAACTGATTTATTGAAAATTGTATGGCTTAACCCGGATATTATATCAAACTTTTCCTAATAACTTGTATTGCCGGGACAATTCCTCTTTTACACGTGCGTTTCCTTCTCCTGCAAGGGGCAAACGTATTACTGATTAGATAAATTCTTATAATCAGGACAAAGCAGACAATTTTAAGTAAAACAATATAAAACAAATTCCGAAAACAGACATCTCGCTTTCTTGATATTCAAGATAATACAAGAGTCATAAAACAAAAGATTGTGTAATATTTCGTCTTTATTCCTAAGACATCATCAGACTAAGACACTCATCATTAGTCTGATGATGTCTTTGGAATAAAGACGAAATATTACACCATCTTTTGTTTTAAAACTCTTGTATTATCTTGAATATCCAGAAAACGAGATGTCTGTTTTCGGAATTTGTTGTATTTTGTTTTAGATAAATGCTTTGTAGGATTTTGTCAAATGAACCAACAATGACAGGTTTAACTCTCCGACGTTATGTAAACAGATCATCGACCGAGCATAACTGAATTTATCTTTTTGTTTTAGTCTAAAGCAGTTACTGCCTCGTGTTTCACCAAGGTCCTACAACTTTATTGTCGTGAAACCAATATCCGTTTTCAAAGCATGATGGGAAGACTTCTTCGGAAGGTAAATTTTCATCAAACATTTTATGACAAATCAACGTTTTTATAGTCGCTAAAACTAAAGATTGAAAATCATTTACTTTTTAATTTGTTCTCTTTTAAGTTCATTGTGGAAACTGGTGTTTTCCAAACAGATGAAAACGAAGTTTTCCTTTGGATTGAAGGCATTCTTGATCCGTGTGTCTATAACGACAAAAATGACATCGTGTTATTTTTGACCCAAGTCTATTCTTGTTTGGCGACCGATCCCTTTAACTTTGTCGACCAAGTATTGCAATCCCTGCATGCCGTTTCTTATTCTTCAACTGATCATTTGACCAAAGAAAAAAGGTAGGTTGCTATACATCATTGACCAGCGGTTGCCATCGTTTTCAAATCACGTGATTAAATGCACCGGATTGGTTAGGAGTGAAAATTATATTTTCTTGAAGACATGAGACATGGAAATGTTTAAAATACGCGTGGGACTGCATTTCATAAAGCGGATTTTGTTTATATGACTCCTACAACAAATTTTGAAATTCAAGAAGTCGTAGTTATGAAGTACATACATTCACGTCTGTTATTAAAAAATCGTACTGAGAGAGGGGGGGGGACGCAAGAGTCCATTTGAATGATTTAAAATAAGACATTCAGTGGACTGTGAAATGTTTGCATTGCTTTCCAAATTTAAGCATTTTGCCAAAACTTTCTTCTTAACGATGTTTTTGTTTGTTATTGTTTCAACCAAGCTTGCATTTGAAAATTCTTCAGCTCTTCACTGCCATTCACGCCATTGGTACCTTGTGCTTTGGAATTGTTCCGATCGTATTTAAATGAGAAAAAAGAAGCGAAAATATTTTCTTATCTCAATATTATCCTCTTGAACATCCTGGATATGCAATATGATCCACGACCGCTGTGCAATATGATTGTCAAGATGCTAACCCAAGGCGATCCGCCAAACTATCCTCGATCAACAAAGTTTCTTCTCCAATTCTTACAGTATTGGTACTTCGTTGATGATGATGGGGTTGAATTAGGGATTTCTGCTGATGAAAGTGGACGTGGTTTGTTATTTAGTTTTGTTTCCCATATGGTCACGAGTTGATTTCTATCCATTGACTGCTTGTGAATTTGACCGACTTTAGTATATGTAACCAACATATACCAATCTTCTCCTTGGTGCCCCTCTACTTCACACCATACCTCCTACCATACCCCAAGCCCTCTCCGTACTCCTTACCCTCCTTAGCTACTCCACAAAACAATTGCTCAATGAGGTATTCAATGTGTCCTGGCTTAAGTCTAGCCTCGATATGCAATAGCCTCAAATATTAAAACAGTTACGGTTGAGATGTCAATGAGATCTTAAGACTTTAACGTTTTGTATTATCACTTGTTGACATGCGATACGTCACTGACATTAAATGGGGCTGTTATTTATTATCATTTAGTATTTTGCCACTGATTGTGCTGAAGATCTCTGTTATTTTTGTCTTCACATCAAACATTGCAACGATTTGTTCTTGAAATATCGTTTTGACATTCAAGAACAACATATTTATTGAACAAATTGCACTTGAATCTTATGACTCTTTATTATTTATTTTGCATCCAGATTTTTTCCGAAGCAATTATCGAAGTATGCTTCTTCCAAGAAAGGCGATCCTTTATTTGATGTTGTCACTTACTTAAAATGCAATCCTGTCTGCTTATTTGGTGAGTCGATTATTATTTGAATGCGTATAATTTTCCCTGTAATTTTGGGTATCTCAGTTTATCCCGTTTTTTATTGTGTTCAGTGAGTTATACCCATACAACTATTCTCTATACAACTTTTGTTTTCACAAAACTATCCATAAAAGTATGTATCTATTGATTTAAGTATCACAAAAGTCCACTAATGACAAAAAGTAACAAAATCTACCACAGTAAATGGTTTGAACCCGGGAGTATCGTTACATGTTTGTGGATGTAGATCGTCCAGGTTAGTAGAGTTCTGAAAAGGACTGTTGTTGGTGGTGTTGTTGACTGACTTTTCAACTACCTAACACTGAACAACACCAACAACAACAACAGTCGTTCTCAGGACTCTACTAACCTGGACGATCTACATCCACAAACATGTAACGATACTCCCGGGCTCAAACCATTTACTTTATTAAAATATACCAGAGTCTGCAATATGTGACCTAGGCTCTACTCAATTGACAAGTTTATCTAAAATTGCTGTCATCTTTTATGTTTATCTTGTAAAATTCTCTTCCCGTAAACTATAATTTTGTATATCTTCAGTCAAGTTGAAAGAACTACCTGATATCCTCCATGGCATACCTTGTCACTTGCTGCTTCGTCAACTCTTGTTGTTTGCCGTAAAATACGAAACAACACTGACCCCTGAAAATGTTGCACTGTGGGATACAATAGGGATAATGCGGGATGCAGTCTTAGTTTCTTACAAACAGAAGGGCAACGAAGATTGGGAGCGATGCTTATTTGCTTGTCAACTTTTGATGACTACTTCAAATAAGATGTACCTTGAAAAAAATATGGAACTAGATCTACTGGTTGAGATTATGAAAATAATAATGGAGCTTCACAAGACGATATTTGATGGTGTTTGCAGCGAGTTAGGATTAAAATACGATGTAAATACTGTAAGACTTGATGATGATGTCACGAATAGTGAAGTATCCAATGATGTCATTATGGATGACGTCGCAAGTTCTTCACACGATGACGTAATATTTAATACTCGGGATAACGTGCTTCATAAAGATGTGATTGCTGTTATAGACGAAAGCCTCAAAGTACGGGTGGATAATGTTGATGATAAATGTGGTAGAGGCAATGCCACCCAAATGTTGGAGAAATTCATAAAGATTGTATTTGAATGCAAAGTTTTTAAAGAAATGTTTTATTACTACGTTGATTCAGGCGATGCAAAGATAGCTGATATCTCCAAAGTGTCGGAGTTAGTTACGGATTGTGTTTGTGAACTTTTGAAGTATTTTCATCACGAGTTGTTGCAGGAAAGGTATCGTGGGTTAATGGAGCCATATTTTGTACGTTTATTGGAAAGATTGATTGAAGAAAATTTTCACGACGATTGCAGGGGTAGGTAGTCAATTTTAATGCTGAAATAGAACCACTTTAACCAGCATGAAAGTCGTTTGCGCTAATTTAGATTTCATCCTTTGATCTACCTCACTTTAACCGCATTGTTTATTCTTTTCTAATCATCCGGGCAGGTTGCACGAAGCCTGGATAGCGTTATCCATTGAATCGTAAAATATTCAAACTTAAAATAAGATGTTCTTATTTTCATTACCAAGAAGTTTTTAATCTTAGAAGCAATATTTTCTTTCAGTGATTGCTCAGCTCAAATCGTATATTTTCCCTATTTGAGAGGTTTTCGAACGTTCAAAAGCATTCCGGTGGATAGCGCTATTTGGTCTTCGTGCGACCTGCCACGGATAATTGAAGTACGCCTGTATTTTTTCCTTGTAAGAATTCTTGTGTAATAACCAATTCACTTTTTTATTTCATGTAGTTCATTTTCTCATCTTTTATTTCGTCTCTTATACAGAGATGAATAGTCCATACAACGTTTCGTCTACCACACTCCTGACAACATTTCGTATGTTTCTGCCTGTTGATATCCTCGAAAAAGTTGTCCGTTTCTACCTGTCCTCCCTATCAACAGAGCAAATGATCACGATACAGGAGAGCACCGTCAAAAAAAGAAATTCGCTCAGTACATATGGCGAGATGTTTCTGTTGATTGTGGACTGTTTTGTTGAAGCAACACAATCTGATGGTCTTGAAGGTTTGCAGTAAATTTGAAATAATGAATTTTTTACAGTTTCATCGTAGATTTTCTCTCGCTTATTTTAAAATTCAAGCGCAAGTGTTAAGATTTGCATTATTTTAGCGCGTTTTACTTTATTTCAACTTTGTGTTTTTTTCGATTATTTTGTCAATGAAGCATGTTGTATTTTTTACATATATTTTTTTTTTCAGTCCTCGATAAAGAAAACACCGAGAGGCAAACAGTTTACCAAGATATTCTTGAACTGCTAATGTTGATGAATTGCAAAAAAATTGACAAAATCATAGCAAGAGTGGTTTTGAAGTCGTCTTGTTTGTCTTATGCAGTACTGAAAACGGTCTTTCGCTACTGTTTAAAGAAAATGTCTTGTGATAGAGTTGGGATTGCTGTCATTATACTGTGTAAGTGCCCTAAGCTGTTGGGTCAACTGGAAGAATGGGTACTATCGCGTGTTGATGTAGTGGTTGATCCAACATCACCGAAGAAATGTGCGTTTTTGAAGTCTGATTCCGAGTGGAAAAAGTTTCAACCTTTATTAATGATGTATCTAGGAGCTGTTTGTAAAGGTAAACTGTTTTTGTTAACTAAAGCTTTTCAACTGATTTATTAAAATTGGAGTGTCTTCACTGATTGAACTTAATTGAACTCAAGTGTCTTCATTACTGATGTTCATTGGGAGTGATTTGATGTTTATACTTGAGTCCTTATATACTCCAGTCTAGTGTTATAATCAGGAGTGATTTGATGTTGAAACTTCAGTCCTTATATACTCCACTCTAGTGTTATCATCAGGAGTGATCTGATGTTGAAACTTTAGTTCTTATATACTCCAGTCTTAGTGTCATCATCAGAAGTGATCTGATGTTGGTACACGAGTTTTTATATGCTCCAGACTAGTGTGTTCATCAGATAGAAGTGATCTACAGTTAAAATTGAGTCCTTAAATGCTTTACTCAATTGTTATCTTTGTGTTTAATCTCTGACATCGAAACTGGATTTTTGTGTATAATCTATTCCATTGTTTTTATGATGCACAAAAAGCAATATGCTATTTTTATTTCATTTTTGCACAGCTGAAAACGAGGATTGCAGTGATAAAAGGAAAAGTGTATGACTTTTTTTCGTAATGTATTTTGGATGAAATTACAACAGTGGTTATTGCAAAAAGAAGGAGATGAGGGGCCTTCATTTGAGGTAGGATAATGCTGGTTATACTTCAACCTCTCATTTTTAAACTCTCGGCCATTTTCTTTATTTTAGTTCTGCAACATGCTTTTCCTCCACTTGGACACGAACGAAAAAGGTATAAAATGAAACATGATCGAGGAATTTGCAATAGCGTGCGTTCATAGCTGATATTTTCAGACTTAGATATCGGGAGGAAAACTTTCGCCGAAGCAGTTGCTGTGGAGCAGTTTCAAACATTCAACTTGTATGTTGCCGCTGACCAACTATCGATGTGTTTGATTGGACAAAAAATGATTTGGCTGAATTTTCATTTCTTGTTTTCATTTCTAGCTACCAAATTGAAGCAGTTAACTGTGTGTTAGAGTACATTGTGAAACATTCAACAAAAGAAAAAGACAGCAAAAAGTACCGAGCACAGTTTATCTTCGTGTGTATGCAAAGATACATAAAGTTTGCGAAAGACGGCTGTGATAAAGACCGAGAATCATTGCGATCGAAAATAATAAACTGCTTGGAAAATTGTGGAAAGGTTTGCTTCCTCCCAACTTTGTAGTTATTTTTGAAGGCTCGTTTTCTTAGAATTGCTTTTTTCAGGACTCGTTACGGTTGAAGAAGAACGAAACGTTTTCTTATGAAGAATTTATAAATACATGGAATACTTTCGCAAAGTTAGCACTAAGGTTGGTGATTTTTAAGGAGACATGCATCCCAGACATGAAACACACTTAAATACTCTATACTTTATGAATTCTTTATTTTACAGATGCAATTTCGCTTGCTCTAAAACAATACGCGTTCTCACCAATTTAACTTCAAACATCTACTCTGCTCACTCCAGTGATTTGCTTCTTCAACCAACAAATCTCCACCAGTTAATCTTGAACCACTCGAAATTCTTGGAAATAATTTTGGGCGAACCGACGGCGTCGGGCAATCCTGATACAAAAGGTACATCATGGCTATATTTGGGTTGGTGTTGAACGAGTATAATTGAATATTTTTCGCTGTTTGTTATGTATTTCAGAAGCTCTTATCGATCTGTTACAAACGGTTGTGGATATAGACGGACAATGTTGTCATTCAACTCATTTATCTTTCATTCTTTCTGCATACACTGCCACACTCAGCACATCAGGTAAGTCTTTTCAAGTTTCCCTTGCCGGTTTCACGCAATTTGTTGGATTCGGTAATGTGTATACTGTAGACGACAGAGTTGAAAGAGTAACGTTTAATATCTTTAAGCAAGTGGTTTGAATACGAGTTTAATGTCTTGCTACATTGTGTATAAATCTTCTTAAGGCTGCTAGACAATCAATAGAATTTACTTGTTGGAAAGTCAATTTAAATATGATTAGTTTGTGTTCTAGCATTTTGTTATTGGAATTGAAAAGTCCTTATCCATGAAGAGTTTAGATATACCCGGTTTTCGTGTAACATATTCCATAATAATATTGTTGTTGTAAAAAATTTTTTACAAAAGTTGTGTTTTAGTTCCTATAAAACTGTCACTCTTGGCTGTATTTTCTTGCGATTCTTTAGATCAGAAATTGCTTCGTCTGTTGTATACGTACGAAGCTCAGCTTGACGAACCCATACTCAGAAGGTTTGTATCACAGTACATTTAATATTAACACATGTTTTCCTATGTAATCCTACGTTTTCCTATGTTTTCCTACGAACCCATACTCAGAAGGTTTGTATCACAGTACATTTAATATTAGCACATGTTTTCTTATGTAATGCGAACCCAGGAGAAACAGAATGTAATTTCGATATTTGTTGTGTTAACCAGTTTCTATTAATCTATGCTTTAATAAAGTCTTCTGTTTCATGATTTAAATCATGTATCTACATGTAAGCAACATCATCGTTACTTTTATGGTTGTGTTTAGTCGTATTCTCTGGGGTAGAGCCGCCGTCAACTCGTACCAGACCACAAAGAACGACTCTTCTGCTTCGTTGAATAAAATAAACATCACCCAAATTTTGGATCTTATTGATGCCAAAGTTCTTTTACAGTCTGCGAAAAATTTTCCACATGAGAAAACACTTGAGGTGTAAATTGGCTGTATTCGTGTCTTTTTTCAAGAGCCATTTATTTGAGTATTTGATTGTGTTCTTTGTCCTGCAGCCTATCAATGTTGTGGACTTTCGTGAAAAATCGCATCTCTACGATCCTTCGTTTCTTCTTCCAGTATTCAGTTTTTTTATGTCTGAAGGTAATCTTTAACAAATTTCAACCTAGATTACTTCACATTAAGTGGACCATTGCTTCATCGACTCAACACCAGTCTCTTGTGTTACTTATAGGTGACGAGGTTCATTGTCATCGTTTCGTGGAATGCTCTGCGCTTGCGTATGCAATTAATGCTTTGACGTCGCATGATAAAGATATGCGACAGCTTGCTTATCAGATACTGTCAAGATTTCAACAACACTTGACTACCGCGAGATTTCGAGCTAAACCCCAGGTAATAACTGGTAATTGGTGCACTCGTGAGAAGGACTATCAAAGTTGTCTACCCCTAAGGATGTCGAAATGTTAGTCAAAACCAACACCAATAGTCTTTCTCACAATGCCTTTAAACAGAACGGTCTACACCTACAATTGTTATACTTTCGTTTGTTTGATTTTTGCTAGTCAGTTTTGCTGCTCTGGGCTTTATTATATTTGTTTGAGACCGATTTTTATGATAAAAAATGCACTTGTAATATTATTCACATCATGTTTCCTTGTGCGACACAGATTGCCCATTTGCTTTACTACTTCCAAAATGGGATCACCGAGCCTAATTGCAGGATATCTAGCTTAATGACGTCATTCATGACAAGAGCCCTTCACATCTTTCTTTATCCAGGTTAGTTAAATGGATTATATATAAAGTGGTCATTTAATGTCGTGTTGTAAACCATAGACATCGGAATATCGATGGTGGGAGAGGAGGGGGTGGGGAGGGTATATTAATATCTGCATGTAAAATCGTTAGAAAATGGCTTGTGCATTTTTGAATACTACCCTCCCCCCCCCTATAATCGGTCTTCCTGCGTCCCTGTTGTAAACATCGCAATCGTATATTTCATGGAATGAATTCCATATCTTTTTTTGATGTGTCCTAGAGGATCCTCTTTATACAAGCGTGAATAGTTATATTTTACAAAAAGCTTTCATGGACATTAAAGACGTTCCTTTATTCTTATCTCATCTTAATGGTTCTGACTTATCGGTACGTAAAAACGTTTTTTCTTTGACACTTACGATGTAAAAGCTGAGTATGCGCGCAAATGACCTGGGGGGGGGGGTAGGGGGATGTTGAAGAATTGTAAGACTTTTAAGTGCACACAGTATTTAATTAAATAATCTTATCGTAGAAATGTAATGATTTACATTTATACGTAATGTAAATCATTACATTATGTATTTATCGTATGTTTAATCATTACATATCATTACAATAAATATCGTCGAGTTTTTTACTGAGAGTAATCTTTTGTTTTGAAACAATTCATATTGTATAATTTGTTTTCAACGGAATATTTGGAATATTGTTACGATTAATGGAGGTTCACTGGATAAAAAGTTCTTTTAATTATTTTCTTTCTAGTTTCTTACTGAACGGCTTTGGCTTCTTCATCTAATCCTTGATGGATTAAGGGATCCGATGGATTACTATACCTGCAGAAAATTTCACGTATTTCAACAACTGTTGACGCTTTATCATTGTGCTTCAACCGATCAATCGGTCAAGGTAGTTCATCACTGTTGTTTGTTTCTGAGCGGTGAATGTATTTTGTCGACCGCGTGAGGGAATGGGTTGAAGTGAGTGATAGTCTAGAATGTTTCGTTTGCGCATCTTGGATTTGCAATTCAATAAGGTAAACCACAAGGAAATTGACCATGATGATAATGATTAGTTACAGAGCGAATTAATTTTTTTGTATACGTAATCCAATGATAAGTATTTTCAAATGAACTCAGTATTTCTTGTGTCTATTAATGCAATGGAAACAATTGCTGTTATTGTATTTTATGAGCTACATATCCTATGCTTTGTTTTTTATCTCCTCGCTGCCCAAGATCAAAAGTTCGGTGGGGGGGAGGACAACTTGATCTTGGGCGGCCTCTGTTCCTAATTTTAAAGTTTTTCGTTTTCTTAATCCCGCTAAATTTTATGTAGAAAACATCACTGAATAATTGAAAGGTCATTGAAAGATTTATTTTAGGCAATTGTTTTTTATTTTAAGAATTCGTTTTCCGGGTGGAAAATTTGTAGTTACCTCTTCAAGATTTCAACCAACCTATTTGTCTGTTTTCACTTTACAGCGTTTGATCTTAAAAATTGTGCAGCAAGTTTGTTCTCATCATGTCGCTGCGTACGATCTCTGTTTTAAATATGGTCTTGTATCTTGGTGCAGATTACTGTTCAACGCGACCATGTAAGTAGAGACTCGTGTGAAGATTGAAAAATGCATTAACAATATTAATATTTCTGTCTTTCAACCACACAGCAATTCCAATACATTTCGTCAGTCCATCGATATATTGTCAACGATTTGGTCCAGTTTGATTGGTGGAAAAGGACCACATGACGAAGAATCGATGAATGGAGATGATTGCAGTAATAGATCAAACATTCCGAAGAATGTTTCTGCGGAAATGCTGCTCGTTTTTAACTCTGTTTTAAATTCGACGATGAGGTATTTTCAACTTATAACTACATATATAGAAACATAAATCTGGTTGTTAAAATGTGATAACACATTACAGCAAAGACAACTATAATTATTGTTTCAATTCATAACGGTTTGAGCAAACATCTTGGTGAACTGAGCACTGTGAGAAATGATTTTTCACTGGTAGAAAATCGACAATGTTAACAACCAATTGTGAAAGACTATTTTTGCCAATTCGTAAAAACCCACGCTCTTTTTACGATGACTTTGACTAAGTTAATTATTAAGATGATCAATATGTATGTTGTTGCTAGAAATCTTGCTAAAACGTCAAATTAATCTTCTGAAACAAGCTTGTTTTTTTCAGTGTTCAAGTGTGGAATGAAGATACACTAAAATCTTTTCTACGAATGTTTTCGTCATTGCTCTACTATCAACGACAAAGTTGTTTCTCTTCCATGACGATGTCTTCAGTCAAACACCATTACGTACAACTGAGTCAAATTTGGCGAAAACTATTTTGTAATATTGATGTCTTCAGCCACTTAAAGGCATTTATAGAACAAGGTAAACTAAACTCAGCAGGTGTCATTTAGAAATGTCTGCATGCTTCTTCACATGTCAGCAATTAGATTGTGTATTAAGGTCCTGTTGAACATTTCGCCCTTTTAGCCTTGTCTGGACGATTCATTTATTGAATAGGTCATGAGATAATATCCAAAAAAATAATTAAAAATAATAACCCCTTACAGTTTTGATTTCTCCACGTAAAAAAGGGAATGAACATTGCTGTCATTACTAAAACTAGTTGTTGCTTTCGATGTTGAAAGTTGAATATATTCATGAAAATATTTGCTTGCATCTTGTTGTTTTTTTGTAATTTGTTTCTTCGTAACAAGCTTTTAAAACTGAGAATGTCTAAAATATTCAGTTAATTGTCCCGTGTTCTTGTTCGTGTTATGTAGATCAATCATTATCCAGTGAGACGTTAGCGTCAGAGAAATGGTTTCAGTCTTTGAGAAATGTCCTGGAGGTACTCCTGTTTACGGAGAAAACGATTTACTCGGAGGAAGTGGAGGAAAGGCTGAGAATGTACCAAAGTTTCTTGAGAATAAAAACGCTACATATTCGGTCATTTTTAACAGAAAGACTACACAACGCATTACAGAGTTTTTGGAAAATAACTGATGTTGATTTGCTTACTTTGGAACGACAACTAGATCTTATATTTCTTTATAGAATAGTTTCTAATAAGATTGAATTATTAAAATAATAATATATTTATATGTTTGAAGGCCTTTCCTATCAAAGGATTCAAGGTTCCTTTCAAGAGATATATAGTAGAACAATGAGCACACCTTATTTACAGATACCCAGTTTCTTTGATAAACAATTATTAGGTTTACTATTTACACCCTATACACCATATTATACGAGTGACCATTATTCGACCATACCATTGGACCATACCCACTAACTCCTTTCTCTGACTCAACACCTTTGGGTGGGATTGGGATTCAACGATTCAACGAAGCAACAAGGAAGTGTGGTAACCTGCGAGCAGGAGCAACGATGGTCCATCGTCCAACTGGTACGTGAAATAGTCGATGAACCTTTTACAGAAATAACTTTTTTATTTCCTCTGTAATTTTAAACCCGTCATTGCATTATGGCTGGTGTTTTAGCCGCTATTATTTACGCTGGCATTGCAACGTATGCTGTTTTCTGTTTCATGGACTGGATAAAAATGAGGCGAAGAGATATGGTCAAGAAAGTCAAGGGAAAGCCGAACGAACCCGTTGAATGCAAAATACACGACGGGGTAAGCTAGCAAAGAAATCGACATATAGATAGAAAATCACTGTTGTGATTCGTGAAGAATTAAGTCAATTATAACTTGATGGCACCAGTTGTATACGAGCAGTTTCGAAGGAGTCATGCTTAGTTCATGATTAGTGTTGTTGTTTTATTGATGTGAGATATTTTGCAAATTGTAATTTTTATCTTCATAGGAATTTCCAGTACTCTCAGGATGGAAGTTGTATTTGTTACATTGTATTTTTACATGGGTGAGTAGCGTATTGAAAGGTTTATTTTGCCACAGAGATGTTACCACTAAGGTGGCTTAAATCCTACTTTCTCTCAGTTTTTGCCATTGCTTTATCGTGATTCATAATCTCAAATGGCTAATTACTGAAAATATTTAGACTAGCCTACTGTATCAATTGTAATTATTTATTACTTTACATTTACTTAGAAATTTGCTGCATTTCTAAAAAACATCATTGCCAAAGAAGCCCTCAAGTAATTTCTTTTTAAGTAAATTTTGTATTTCAATTTTGTTCTCATTTCTTTGCAAACGATGTTGGAGCTGGAATAACAAAACTTTGTCATCCACTTTACTGCTATCTAGAAATGCAGATGTTCACTATTTACGGCAGATGGCAATCCCTGATCATCCCACCCTTATCCCTCAAGTATTGCCGACTAAAGAACAAGATTGTCCACCGGAAGACATACAGGCATTGTTGAAAAAACCTTCTAATGTCAAAGGATTTCAACATATATCTATTGCCAAACTGATTGAAGCATACAAGTTAGTACTTCTCTCCATCTCCTGGGTCACAGACAGGGGTTATTAAAAAGGGCAAGCAGTCACTTCTAAAGGACACCCACCAAAAAATTATAGATGTCAATTTGACATTGTCATAGGAAAACGGGGTACTTGTACCTTTATCCCCTGGCCACGCCCCTGATCTTGTAGCCTATTTACTTTGTGAATTTTCACTAGTGCTGTGTAGCAGAGCTGGGCCAGACTCCAGCTATTTTTGCTTCCCAGAGCTCTGTGAAAAATTGGAGTTTACACAGCACTAAATTTCACTTTTTGTTTAATTAGTATGCCGTAATTACAAAGTTTATTATACCAGATTTTGCCATATTTTTACTTTTCTTCTTAAGTGTAAAATATGCGAAGTTTTTCTCCATAATCTCCAGTTAAGCTAAAGGTGAAATTTGAGATCTTAATTTTTTTGACTTCCAAGGTGATCTCCACCATTGTCTTCAGGGGGTACATTGGGAGGGGCAATTGACACCCCATCTTTGTGAAATATGTATTAGTCAGTCCAGAAACTGATTGAGGATGAGCAAGGTCTGTCTTACTCAAATTGTTGATTTTTCTTTCAATTCCAGAATGTGGACCCCAGTGCACCCCTGACAGTGTTAATTTCAGGCATATTTTACAATTTTGTCATTTTATTTCATAAAATATTCCAAACGTTATTTTTTCATTAATCCAGGAGCGGCAAAACAACACCATACGAAGTCACTACAAATGCACTAAAAGCCATTGAAATGTCCGAGAAGGATGAGATGGCTCTCAAAGCTTTCGTTCAAGTCAACAAAATGGATGCATTGAAGGTATCTTCAAAAACACGAAACAACGACACCAACCATGTATTGCACAATGAGTATTAATGTATCAGCATTTTATAGATGGCTGAAGAATCAACGAAGCGCTATGCTGAGAAAAAGATATTATCTCTTATTGATGGGATTCCTTTTGGTGTTAAAGAAGAGACACAAGTGGTTGTTAAAACATTCATGTTTTTGTAGTCTGCTGATTACCATCGCTCACGTAAAAAATGGTACTTCATTTAGGCTGGCTATCATACAAGATATGGTACATCATTCATGGGCGAAGAAGTTGAACAAACTGATAGCAACCTGATTTCGCGTTTAAAAGAACTGGGTGCTGTTATCATTGGAGTAACAAATATGCATGAGTTAGGAATGGGTACTACTGGTGTCAATCCTAACAGGTAAGCTTTTACGTACATGACTTATCGTTGTATGTTATGCTACTTGTATCCTTTGTATTCCTCTAAGATACCATGGTACCACCCGTAATCCTTATAATCTAAGTTGCTACAGCGGTGGAAGTTCTAGTGGTTCAGCATCAGCTGTCGCTGCTGGTAAGGACCACCATCGAGGTTATCACATCCGGGGATGTGTGGACTATGAAAACGTGTAAAATTGTGTATTTCTAGTGATGTAGACGTTTTCAAAAACACGTGACATTCACATTTGGTTTTCATTGCTTACTTTATATGTTACTGATCTGTGTACTTAAGGTTTATGTCCGTTTGCTCTTGGTTTTGACGGAGGTGGATCGATTCGTATTCCCTCAACTTTGTGTGGTGTTGTTGGAATGAAGCGTAAGTTTGTTATATAACGTTAGGTTTGTTTTATGACACAGTTTTGTTTTTTAACGCAGGTTTGTTGTATAACGTAGGATTGTTTTAAAACGCAAATTTTTGTATAACATAGATTTGTTATGTAACTCAGGTTTGTTATGTGACGTAGGTTTGTTGTACAGCGTAAGTTTGTTATATGAAATGAAAGTTTGCAAATAATTAGAGTCATGCAATCTGATAAATGCTCTCATTTTCTACATTTAGCCACTTTTGGTAGATTGACCTTACAAACGCCATGGACAGGAAGCTTCTCTATTACACACGCTGGTATTTATCATATATTTTGATCTTCCTTCCATCCATTCCTCCTTCTTCCCCCTCCATTCCTCCTCCACTCCCCTTCCTCTCCCTCCATCTCCTTCTCCCTCTCCCCTCTCCTCTCCTCTTCCTTCTTCTCCCTCTTCTCATTGACAGTGTTTTAATAGATTTTCTGAACTGACCTTTCTTGTCAACAATTGTCCTCTGCATAATTCTCGCTATTTCGAGAACACGACAGTATACCATATAGCACGACGCTACACATTGAGCCAAGATACTTTACGACATAAGAATGACAATGTTCTCTTTATTTTCCAGGTCCCATCTGCAATAACGTTCGCGATACAGCGATAATATATTGTGAGTTATGAACTCAGTTGTGTCTTTTTCACATGCAATATTCATCTTTGAAATTATATCATGTTTTCATTTAGCTCTTGTCTCTGGTCGCGATCCTGAATACCCTCCTGGTAAGTAAACGAATTTAACATCTACTTGTCATTTCCACTCTTCCATATTTTCGTCTTTTGCCTCATTTCACTGTACCAACACAGCTGCAGGAGAAGATGTTAACAAATCCTAGTCAGTACTGAGGGTCCTCCTGTCATTACTTGTTTAAAATTTTCTAAATTTCAAACACTTCCTCACTTCCTTCCTCTTTGTGCAAAAATATACGATCATTGGTCCCCCACCCTCAGTATATCTTGCGCTCTTTATCCAAAGGCGAATGTCAGCTTTTCTATTTTCAATCAATGTTCAATTGATGCTAAGGCTTCTTATTTCTTTTATATTGGCCAGTTTCGGTAAACTATTGACATACACAATCTTTTAAATATGTTCGAAAGTATGCTCACTCATGGAAACCAAATCAGGTTCCAAAATGTCATTCGTATTAAACAACAGCCTAGCAGCTTCCCTATCTACTGCTCCTCTCCATCGGCGTACAATTCCTCTGCATACGTATTGCGTAGATAGCGAGCCCTAAGGTTGTAAGAATATGACTTCTCCCCACAAGTACCTCTTTATATTTATTAATGACGTGTTTGTTTTACAGCACACTCATCTTGAATACAGACCATACTTCATTTTAGCAAACTTTCCTTCGTATGTGTGTAGGAATGATCCAACCAGAACATGCCACTCTTAAAGATTTTGAAAATATGGATCTTTCAAATTTGAACATTGGCGTTGACTGGGATTATGCACAGGTTACTTCTATCGTGACTGAACGATAAATTTCTGGAGTGTTAATCTCGATGTTTCTTTTTAGTGTGCCGATGAAGAGATCGTCGAGCATTTTAAAAAAGGTAAGGATTCATTCTCAACAAATGAGGACTATTGGGGTTAATTATAAATGAAAGAGGTGATGGATGAAAACAAATGAGGATTTTAGGGTTAATCAGGGGTGTAAAATGATGGACGAGAATGAATGAGAACTGTTGTTTTAATTGGGAATCGGTCATACACGAAATTACTACATTATCAGTTGACAAGATCCGTTCACGTGTATTACCTTTGTTTTCAATAAAAGGAGGGATTTACTTATTCTTACCAAAGAAAGTATTTATTTCTATGTCAGGTGTTGAATACCTAAAGGAAAAGGGCGCAAATATCGTCTCTATACAAATTCCTGAACTGGAAGAAACGCGCACCGCTCACGGAATCACAATATCTACGGAAATGGTGGCTTCAATAGACAGTAAACATCCCAATGAATTCGAACAGTTGGTAAGATCTTATGTAATGTCAACTATGCTCGTAAAGCAAACACAATTACCGGAGATTTTGCCGCAAGAGAGCTATTGCAATGAACGTACTTGGAACCAGGATTGATAACATGCTTCATTGCATGTTTCAAATCAGCGTATGATGCTACGATTTTATGCTAATGTTACGTGTGAGTCAACAAATTTAGATCTGCAACATCTTTGGCCCAAATATCAGAGCTAGTATTCCAGCTAAAAATCTTAGATCAGTAAAGAGGCGCTCACATGAGGTCCCATATCTATATAACACCTTAGTTCTTGCTAAATGCTAAATGAGTTTTACGTCATTGTACTTCAAATTATTTTTGTCCCGTGAGATTTTTTTCTTTTTTATTATGCTGTCTAAACTTCAGGGGCCGGTTGCACGAAGCTTGGATAGCGTTATCCATTGGATAGCAAATTTTTTAAACTTGTGAAAAGGTGTTTATATTTTTGTTACGACAAAGAAATTTTGTAATCTTAGAAGCAATATTTCATTTCAGTGATTGCTCAGCTCAATCCTTGTATTTTTCCTTTTTAACCGTTTAAAAAAATTTGCCATGGAATGGATAACGCTATCCTGGCTTCATGCAACCGACCCCAGGCTTTAAGTCTTTAACACGTGGCTATATTTTCTTGTCTAGAACCCAGACACGTTTATTCTTATGAGTTTTTTTAAGAAATTCGAGCCAACGGATTATCTGCTGGTGAGAGGATACAATAGTCTCATGCTCAAATTTCTTTTTGTCGACGTTATTGTTTGCGCATGCGTCATATATGTTGCTCTTTTATTCAGGCGCAAAAACAAAGGACTCGCGCTATCGGATTTATGAAAGAAATCTTCTCAAATGTCGATTGTATTCTAACACCAGGTATGTTTGATGACATATGGTGAAGTGAGACTTAGTGTGAGCAGTTTATCGGAGAAAATTATAAAAATTCTTAAAGCAGGTCTCTAATTAACCCGTATCCCACCATATGGCATCGTATCTCACCGTAACGTTTCGTATCGTATCGTAAAATACATCGTACCTTAACTAATTATTGTGACTGCCAAAGAGTATTTTAGTAAAACACAAGACAAAAGACACTCCGTATAAAGTAAACATTTTTCAATGTAAACGTTTCGACAAGTGTTACATTTCTTCATCATTTTCTACTGATGATGATATGTAACACTTGTTGAAACGTCAAGATTAAATGATGTTTACTTTATACGGAGTGTCTTTTGTCTTGTGTTTTATTAACTAATTATACCTTATACAGTAATCACTGTCAATCAATGTCAATCAATGTCAATCACACGACATTCCTACTTTAACATCAGTACATTAACGTTTCTACTGAACATTTGTATATGTGTATAGCCACGTTCATGCTGTCACATTTGAAACACTGAACAATTGACGCCACGTAAAAAGTGAAAATTACTTTTTGATTTATTAAAGCAATATTTGGCCCTAGTAATTTTTGTACTGTAACATTTTTACTACAACGTTCGTACTGTAACGTTTGCATGAGAGATTTCTATCCAATGAAACATAAAGTAAATAAATGATAGCGAGGGAAACGAGAGGATTGAGTAGGATGTAAAATGATTATATCATTGTCTTTGTACATCACTACAGCATGCTTGACTTGATCTTGGTGAGTAGTCTTATTTTTATGTCATTAGGAGGTATTTTTTGGATGTTTGCACAGCATATTGCCCACCGCCATCATCACCACTACTTTCATCGCCACCACCATCATCACCACCACATTCATCACCACCACCCACCACATTCATCGCCACCACCATCATCCATCCATTCATCCACCACCATCATCCACCATTCATCACCACCACCATCATCACCATTCCATCATCACCACCATTCCACCACCATCCATCACCATTCCATCCATCACATCCATCCATTCCACCACTTCATCCATTCCACCACCATTCCATCCCCATTCATCACCACCATCACCATCACCTTTACCACCACCACCACCACCACCACCACCACCACCACCACCATTACTCCCAACTATACCTGTACAATATAGTAGGGTGTACCACAACTTGCACGAACAAAAATATTGCAGATCTGTCTTTGACGAGCCAAGATAGTCCATCGACATGTTTTCTTTGTGTAATTTTCAAGGATATGCAACTGTAGATAACATTTATTCTCTCGCTAATTTTAAAGGATCTGCTTATGCAATTCTAGATAACATTTATTCTCTCTGTAATTTTAAAGGATCTGCTTATGCAATTCTAGATAACATTTATTCTCTCGTTAATTTTAAAGGATATGCTTGTGCAACTATAGATAACATTTATTCTCTCTGTAATTTTAAAGGATCTGCTTATGCAACTATAGATAACATTTATTCTCTCTTTAATTTCAAAGGATCGGCTTATGCAACTATAGATAACATTTATTCTCTCTTTAATTTTAAAGGATCTGCTTATGCAACTATAGATAACATTTATTCTCTCTTTAATTTTAAAGGATCTGCTTGCACAGCTAAAGAAATACCTTGGGATTACTTAAACTGTGGAATGAATGATATCTCTACAACGATAAAACACATGAGGTAATCACATCGTACTTTTACAGTTGTTCAAAAATAAATTTGTTGATTTTGAAGAACCTCTTTTCATAAACGTGCCTACCTGTACTTGGCGCAACACACCCCTATCTCCTTTAAAAAACCAACTTGAAACATAATTGTTCTGTTATCCTTCATGTTATTTGACACAGAATTATCTGGGATGTTGTATCTAGAAAATATCGGTTCACCTCAAAAAGTTAGAATATTTTAAAAACATGTCATTCATAACGGTTTATGTTCATTCAAATAAGAATGAGGAACGCACGATTGTTGCATGTTTAACAATACGATTGTTTTGTTTATGACTTACATGTCGACACTGTTTTGGAAAATATTCTTTTTTTTTTGAGCTGATTGTTTTATAGAGAAATGTGCTAGTCATAAAGTAAATTGTTTGAACACGGGAGCATCGCTTCATAGTTGGACGTGTAGATCGTCCAGGTTAGTGCAGTCCTCAGAACGACTGTCGGTGTTGGCTATCTACACACAACACGATGACGTATGAACCAGGCAACCAACTCAGCAAAACTGACGTTTACCTCTCACTTGATTATGATGACTTCCGCTAAGGTTGTCGAAACATCAGTAAAAACCAACACAAAATGTTGGACTCGGGATTGCACAATCCTGGATGATCAACATCTACAAACTTGTGCTTGACATATTGAATAAACGACAATCTTTCCCGCTATTAAACAGATTTCATTTCTTGGGCAACTTCACCGGCATTCCCGGAGTTGTTGTGCCCATTGGATATGACAACAAGGGTCTTCCTGTGGCAATGCAAGTAATGGCATCATGGTGGGATGAGCATGTCGCGTTACGCGTGGCTCATTGTCTCGAGGGCATGGTAACGAGAAAGAAACCGGAAGTTTATTTTGACATCATGAATCCAAAACAATGATATAGTTTGCTGCAGGCAAAAATGACTGTGAGTATATTAATCGATGCGTCTGATCTTTGTAAAACAATCTCGAATGTTCAAATTGATTGTTTAATGCAGGATTATAAATAAAAATGATTTACAAAGTACTCTTAAGTTACTGTATAGCTAGTTTTATGGCTAGTATTATTACTAGTATAATAATAATAATAATAATAATAATAATATATTTTATATAGGTATCTTATTTACATTTAGCGATGCGCATGCGTAAGCCAAGTTGTGGTTAAGAGCAATTTTCGTTGGAAAACCTGCAGCTTTCGACAACTGCTTTATTGATTGCTTTTTTTGTTTGCGTTTTTGATGAATTGCTTGCAGACCACAACGCGAATATTTTAAATATCTTTACAAACCCGCCATTTTTGTACGCTAAAAAGATATTGAGCTAGCTCGTCAATCGCGAGTTGATTAGAATCTATAAGAAATATTTATACGTCTAAAATTATATTATATTTTTCGTAGAGGTTTCTTTTTCCCTATTTGCAATCAGTGAAAATTGACCGCAAAATAAATCTGTCACCCATTGCCTTATGGGAAACTATTACCTTGTGATGTGGCAGGAGAGGACCGCTTTACTTTACGGTAAAGATAAGTGTGTGGGGGGGGGAGGGAGGGGTGAAGTATCAATTTCACCATAATGCAGTGCGTAGCATCATTCTTTTACGGTCAATTTGGGAATTTATCTGACATTACCGGACACGCACGCATGCGTGGTCTGTGCAATAAGACGGGGTGATCAACATATTTTTAAATCGCAATACTGCCACGTTGTGTTAGTTAGCGTAGTGAAACACCATGGTCTCGCCCGA
The DNA here is from genome assembly GCF_021976095.1 of Xenia sp. Carnegie-2017. Classification (NCBI taxonomy): domain Eukaryota; kingdom Metazoa; phylum Cnidaria; class Anthozoa; order Malacalcyonacea; family Xeniidae; genus Xenia; species Xenia sp. Carnegie-2017. Next base: position 11,042,082 of record NW_025813483.1, read on the forward strand.
CGACCGTTTGGATTACGACAATAGTTGTGATATATATAGAAGCCACGGCTGTTCCTTACCATAAGGCCTTTTTTGAAGTTGATAAAGTGGTTGTTCGTCAAAAATCTATGTCTGTGAGGCCATTGGCTGTCCCAGGATTGACAAGTTACTCCTTTCTCCGTGTAGCTCAATTTCCCCCCGTAATCTCGACCGTCCCTCGTTTTACTTTTGATGCACCTGGCTGTTGATGGAAAATTGAAAGTTTTAGAGAAATAAGCTTAGTTGACGTGTACAGTGTGCATATTTTAGTTGACATTGGCAATGGTTGATATTTTCAATTGACATGCACGATGCGCAACGTATTCATTACTCTATGCTGTAATAAATAAACTAAATAGATTACGATATAAGCGTTGTAGATTAAATAGACGGTTATTACCAGAGTTGGCGGTGGCGATACGGTTACAATTATACATAGCGTTGACTTGCGCAATGTCGATGTCGGAAAGACGCTTACGCTGTCCAATGCGAACGTTTTTTGGGCCGGATTTAAGAATACGTAAGGTATGTTTGTTATTCTTCGTGAAAAATTTGCTTCCATAATGCATCACGGATTCATAGTCGTATGCGTATCCCATGCTATCCATTAAGTTCGCGTTCATTTTGTCTAAATATGGATAAAGTTAAGTCTGACGTAAGTATAAGGAGTTCAAGTGGATTTGTTTCTTATGTACCATCCTTACTATGACATATCTATGACATATTTATAAGGATTGTAGCGAGAGACTTGCCGAGCGAGAACTTTATGTTGGGCATTAATTTTTATCACACGAATATTTATAAGGAGATCAGGTGTATACATTGATTTCTTATGTATCATCCTCACTATGACATATGTATAAGAAGATCAAGTACATTGATTTATTATGTATCATCCTCACTATGACATATGTACATGGCGATCAGGTATACATTGATTTCTTATGTTTATCCTCACTATGACATAAGTATAAGGAGATCAAGTACAATGATTTTCTATGTACTATCCTCACTATGACACAAGTATAAGGAGATCAAGTACAATGATTATCTATGTACTATCCTCACTATGACATAAGTATAAGGAGATCAAGTACAATGATTATCTATGTACTATCCTCACTATGAAATTTCATGTAAGAAAATAAGGTACATTGAAATCTTCATCGACCCTCGCGATCTTTTATTCATAATTTCAACACATGCAACTTACCAAATTGTTCGTGATATCTTCTTTCAATATTTTTCCACACCACCCGTACATATTTATCGCGATCACTTCTGCTCTGTTCGTGCCAAAAACCCACGGCATGACCAATCTCGTGAATTATAGTGCCTGCATATTCACATCCGTTACCTACACCGATATCCTGCTTGCCTCCCTTACGCCCGACCGTTGACCAGCATCTAAATAAGATGAATTCCTTTATCATTTCGTCTGTTTCACATTAGAAACTTAGTTTTTTTATTGATTTTTTTGAGGATTGTTTACAACTAACACAGAGCGAATGAAAAAAACATTCCCTCTTCCCCTTGTGTTTCATTACTTTGCCTATGAAACCCATCCTCAACCCCCAACATACCGCTTACCGTTACTCATACCAGCCACCCTCTCCTCCATCCCTCTCCCTCCCTCCCTCTCCTCCCTCCCTCCCTCCCTTTCTCCCTCCCTCCCTCCCATAGCATTTTTATACATTAATACTATTGCAAATATCCATTTGTTTGCTCTTTTAGTTATCCTTGCTGAATACACGCGTTTCAAGATGACCCTCCGAAAGTATAATTAATTTACTGCGAATAGACTGAAATAGTCAGGGAGTGCGTTATGTGGCTATGAAAGGGCACTTCCACTTTAGGAAATATACATTTGAGGAAGTTTTTGAGCAATGTCAATTCGTCGGGAGAATACCAGAACTAATTCGATTCACAACGCGACTTTTTAAAGTCTTAGTCTTCGAGGGTATGTCTCCTTACCCATTACTTCTATCAACCGAATAAAACTCCCCCCCCGTGAAATCCTCCCCTTAAATGTCCATCTGTGAATGATAAATTCCAGCAAGTTTATGACTATGACTTTTGATTATAACTTACAACACACCCCACTTTCTCCAGTTACAGATGTTAATGAAAGAAACCCTGTTTGTCAAAGTGATTTTCAATACGTGATCTTACAGTACTTGTGACGAAAGATATCTGCTCAAAACTTCGAAAACAACTGCTATTATATTTCATGAATTTCCCAAAATAGCAAGTCAATCGTCAAGGCTCTCTGCGGTTCAAGTCTGTTTGCCACAGGAAACTACATGACTCACGAAAGGATTACACGATAGTGAAATATTTGTTCATAGATAGGAATAAATGCGATTAATCAAAGCTCCCCAAGGCTAAAAAAAGTCTGCAATTTGAATTTGACTTATTTGAGCGCTTTATGCTTACTACCTTGCTCCGTTTATGTATTGCTTTGTAAAATAAAGTATTGCTTTTGGTTTGGACTGTGGTTCGAACAGCATATGAAAACCATTATTTTAAAATCGTTTCTACTCACTAGGTTTTATGAGATTTCCCACATAGTTTTTTTTAACTTAAAAACGTTTATCGGGTCTTTCAAATCGAAGGTGAAACTATATAACCATCGCCGTCGACGAAAATGCAAAGTTCAACTTATAATCAAGACATGCTTGTTGTACTTTAGTTGGTGACACTTTACTTTTTGTATTTTCTAGTCCGCCACTGTTTAGCTGGGACCCTAATGCAATTTGCTGAATTAGGTAAGTGATTGGTGACTATGTGTTAGCAGTTTCCTAGCAATGTTCTAGCAGTGTCGAAGGTCTGATGGAATAGCATGCATGTACTAGACAGGCTTCAGTTTGATTACATTTTGTCAATGGTTAATCTTTCGAGTAAATTTATAGTTTTAATCACTCGAGACTCGCCGCAGTTTACGGTGCAATTAGAGAACCGGAAATTAGGAACAAAAATGACAGGGAGCGAGCGATAAATCTGCACTTTCATATCGCAGTGCGTTTCCGGATTGTGTTTGAAAAATCAATTACTCTAAAACGTTTTTCAGAAATTTAATTGAGTTCATTACTATGTTTCGGAGATAAAGACATTGATATTATACAGCGATGCCAACAATTGTAATTGGCCATTTTATTTCACTTTGGTAACTCCTGAATTGCAAGAAGTTAAATTTCCCATTACCTCAAGGACTCGTGTTTACTTGTGTAATACGTACACTTCGATCAGTTCCATAGCTACGTTCTGACAAACGTATAGTCGGGGGCGTAGCGAATTCTATGTTTTTGGTGGGTCTGAGCGTCAAATTTGTCGACAAATTGGACATGTCATGGTCATGGTTGAAAACGTATTGAAATTTCGTTAAAATTTACCGAGAGAGGAACAAATTTTTGTCGACGGTACAATGATTGGTGAGGGGGGGAGGGGTCTGGCATTCCAAACCCCCAGATCGCGACGCCCCTGCATATTGTACCTTTATTATGAACTCACCCGTCTTCTGCTACAAATCGTAAATAATCCACGTCTTTAGAGCGTTTCTTGTGAAACCTAAGACAGGTGTGTCTCTTCCAATGCCGAATCGCCTTGTGGATTTCAACTTTGGCTGAGTGCTCTAGGACATATAAGATTAATGAGTATCAGTTTCTTTTTTGCGGCTGCAACTTATCACATAGTTTTCTGAATTAGCGTTTGAAATTTAGACCTTGTAATACTATAGAGTACATTTAACTGGCATTGGCGTTTCTAACTCCAGACGTAAATTAACTCTGACAAGGACCGATAATTACTTTAATTTCGCAGGAAGTTGAGTCTGCGTGGTTTTTGAAGGAAAGAAATTAAGTCTTTATAAGGTGCCGCTAGTTTGAATGAAATGCAAACTAGAACGGGCACGATTTTTTTTATAGCGATATAGGAAGAATGTCAAACATAATCGTGAAGCGAACTGTGTTTTTTCTGCTCATAGAGTATCGATAACAAATCATTGCGAAGAGACAAACATGAAGAGACGGACCAATGAAGATTTAGTGTTTATTTAAAGTGTTCACGGATATTTTTGCAGGTTTGTAGATGTGTTTGCACATTTTATCTCCGCGCACAACCCCAATGCATGTAAACAATACATTGACTGCACGTCGCTGCAATATTCTTAGTCTACGGTCCCAAGTGAAAATCACGTTTGCCTGACGATTCAGTCTATAATTTGCGCACAGCTTGCTTTGCTAATCCTCTGTCGTAAATTTGCCGAAAGTGAAGCTAAACATAGCACGCGAAAGCGTCTTCTCGTGACGAAAGCTGCAGCTAAATAACGAGGGAAACTGCAATTTAACTTGTCACATGAATGTAAGTGTTGCCAACAAAAATGCCAATTAAAAAGCCCTATTTAGACCTATGTCAAACATCTTTTCATCGACTTCTAACAATTTTTAAACGTGCAATGAGAACAATTTCCTTCTCGGAAATTTCTTGCGTTTTATGAAATCAAATGTTTATAATTGTCGAAGAAAGTTTTGTTTGTCTTATGGTCTCCATTCACGCAATCGTTGCTTTCATTATTGGGTGTCCTTGGATGAACCCTCTGATTCATAATTATACCTTAGTTGGTGACATATAGGTTACTATTTTAGTAAAATCACCAGTTTTGTTTTATGTAGAAACGCGTTTGTAATCGTGTGCATTGCTACATGTACATTTGGATCATTTTTAGGATTATATTTTCTTGGGAGGGTAGAAACTCAAGTCTTACTGGTAGGGAAAGAAAGCTTGATAGCTGAACAGCGTCAAAACAAGCTTCCTACTGGTAGAATAAGTACTAAGAAGCTTATATAGCTGTACAAGTTCATTTACATGACAGCCATTAACATGCACTTACAGTAATAAAATCCATTATCACGGCGGATTTTTTTAGTTGAACTGTGGAATGCAAGAAATGTGCCATACATCAAGTGCTCTAATTGAGATTCTTTTATTTGGCAAATTGCATTGAAATACTTTTACTGTTAAATTTGTACTCGCGATTTTTTTCGTTGAAGACATAGAGAAGAGATTTTAAGGTGGTTCGTTTGTTGGAACAACCATGTACATCATCGTATCGTCTATTTCTATTTTTATGAAACTCTTATATTTGCCCTCGCATGTTTTAATTTAATTCAGAAAAAGACATTAGCGAAATATTTTAGTTATTTAAATGTCTGGAACGCTCTATTCCGTGAGATCTGTTGTGTAGTCTCTTCCTCAAGCTATCGTGCGTACAATTTCTCAAATTATAACCTTCGATCATTCGATACTAAATATTGAAAACGTACTACATGAAGTAATTGATACACTTACTCAAACGTTTGTCCAATACATAAGGAATGACACCGTTTCTCCATCTGGAGTTGCTATCTTTCTTAATGGCTCTTTTGCCTCTTGACTTTGCCCTTGCGTTTAGAAGCTTTATCTGATCGTTAGTGAGAACTATATCTCCTTGGAAGAATGTCGAATTCAAACCTATAGACGTGCATGAGAAACATAATTGTTTATTACAAAAGTCTTTATGTTCTAGTGTTTACAAGAACTCCTCGAGAACTAATACAAGAATTTTACAAAAAAAAACAACAAGAATTTGAAACTCGAGTGATATTTAACGATAGCAGCAAGCTCTTCATATCATCATATCAGATACTTTCAAACGGCTGAATGGTAGTCTTAGCTTTTCGTGTTCCTCCCCATCAACCATTTGTGTTTTTCTACCTTGTATGAATTAGAAACAAAGTTGATTCGCTTTTTTAAGGTGACAATTTGAAGCCCGGCAATTTCTGTTTTGTTGTTCGCGAAGCCGCCGCGTGAAATGAATGTTATTTCCTGTATTTTGTGTGTTCAAAATATGACTGCCTATCGATAGATATTTTCTGGACCGTGATTCGTAAAAGATCTTTCATTTGGTACTCGTGTGTGGCAAAATGTAAAATCCATAGACCATAAGGTACGTTTCAAGAAAGACATGGTTCTGTTTGCGTTGAACTAAAAAGCGCAATATGTCGAGACAGTTCTTTTGTCTTATAGAATGCACGTATTTTGTAATTTAAGTTGAATATACCGTCGTTCTGAGCTACTTTTTGTACACGTTGGGTTCATGCGGGCTTCTTTTGAGTAAGAATAAGAGGTATTGGAAAATGTGAACAAGTATATAAAACATTCTTGGAAATCAAACTTTTAACTCTTCGGCTTACCTTCGTTCACTTTCCACTCCGCCTTCGGAGATGAATTGCTTGCTGAAAATCGTTCGGCTATCGGGAAAGAATTTCGTTTCACTCTTCTCGAAATTACTTTCAATGATTTGGAATTGCCAGAACCAGTGAAAGTCAGAACACTGAACAGAAATAAAATTTTCTCGAGAAACATGGCAAGAAAGGTGATATACGTAGCCGATATCAAGACGTGTATACACGTTATTAGGTCGTCGCTCTTTCCCTCTCTATGTCTGTTGTCTTCACCGTGCTGTGTGACGCGCGTTTACATAAGGTCAACTCTGGAGTATAAATATGCCATTGACAGCCTGTTACATGCGTATAAGCTAAACAAACAATGACCAATCAATTAAGTAATGAACTTTCACTCAGCAGGAGTGTAATAATTAAAATGACGTTTTCTAAGCAGTGTACTTTGCAGAGCGCGACCGCCAAATTCGCGCTTGTGTCGACCGGAATAAGAAGTTGGTTTCCGCGTTGTAGTTGTTCTTTGGCGAAGACAGGTTTCCTGTCGTGTAGAGTTGTCACAAAAGAACGAAATCTCTTCAAAATCACTCTTTCCTCTCTATTATTCAGAGGTTTTTACCTGAGCATTCCCTGTTTCCTCTCCTCTGCGAACCGAATTGCATGGAGTGAAACAATAGCAGTTACTATGGCGTTATGTCTCTTGATTAATCGATCGTTTTATTTTATTGTCAGTGACAAATTATTGTCATTGGTATTTAAAAGTTGTATAGATTTAAATTGGTTAGCTTGATACTAATTAAGTTTAATGTGTTAGCGGTTTTGCAGGCTGCCAAAAGGGCAATACCATTACTTAGTTATCTAGACAGCATCTATTTGGAGGATTCGAATCTTGCTTCACGTAGACGATGAAAAAACAGCCGATTGTTCTGAGCATTTCCTCTCAGTTCTATAGTTACAGCGTTGTTTTGTCTTTCGAATGAAGCAATTAAATGAGCTTAGACTGAGATATTTATTTTTCAAACAACTAGAGGGAATAATACCACGAAGCATGGAAGTAAATGCAAGTATTTTGGCCACTTAGCAGTTAAGATTATTAAATCAATAGTTTTCCAAGCAGTAATCGTATTTTTTATTACGCACACATTGTCTCCAATGTTAAGTCTTGCAAAGCTGTTGAAAATGACTCCTAAATGTTTGTGAAGCATAACAAAGTAAATGGGATTTTATTACTTGAGCTAAAAGAAAGGAGGACCGTTATATCATTAATGCATGGTAAACATCGCATTTTAGAGTTCAATTTCCGTAATTTTCAACAACTCTTAAATCGACTTAATGTGTAAGAAAAACCTTCCTGACAATTGAGAAGTCTAAAGTCACTTTGTAATTCAGCCTTTCGTGGAAAACAGTCCATGGGGACACTATGGAAAAATTACAGCGCTTTTGTTGCAAAATATCTGTAGGGGTGGCAAATTAGGTTGTTCCTCTAATTAGGTTATTTGACCAACTTGCGTTATGTTATGTTTTATAGTCGGCAAACTATAACGAAAGACGCGAGAACGCTTTCAGCAAAGCTCGTGAAACAACAAACGACATAATTGTACGATGTATGAAGCTTTCAATAGTGAATAATACTTTTTCTACGGTTTCCTGCCATAGATCGAAACGCCGCTTTTTTAAAACATCCTTATACAAATGTCATAAACTTTGAAATCCCCGTCCTTGCTTGGGGCATTGCGTCAAAAGAGGTTTTCCGTTTACAGGGAAGGGATGGTCGAAGCTTAACCATATGTTGTAAAGTTCTAGCGACTTGGTTTTGTTTTATGATTATATGGACCCAATATCGGAGCTTTATCTAACCATTAAGAAACCGCAAAACGCGACTAATCTGTGGCTCGTCAAAACTAGAACGAAGTTTGATGCGCGAGTCAGGACATAACGCTCATATGACTCAGGAATCGATTAGATAGCCTAAAAGACCAATTAACTTTACAAGAATTGAAGTAAGTAGCACAACAATGTATTTCCTGAGGAAATACAAATGCTCAATTCCTGCTAGGCTTTTAAAGGTAAAAATATGACTAGAGTGTTATGCTTTTGTGTTAGTGAACCATCTACAACGAAGGATTTTCAACATTCGGCGTTCGTTTAGATTATATTTCCCAAGAATTTGTCATTGTCAATATGTATATTGTACACTTCCTCTCTCAAGCTAAACAGACCCCACAGGTTTTCAAGAAAATCTGTTTATCGTCTGTGTATCGTATCCTCAACTATTTAATTATCTTTCATACTGATATTCAATCTAGCATTTTCTGGTTTGGCGCACATTAATTTCAAAATTTTTTTCTTATAGATAGAACTGAAGTGAGAACAGGCTAATTGATAATAGGAAATTATTTAGCTATTTATGTATTGGTACTAGTTGAAGAATATAGCGTTGTTTGTCCTGCTGAAATAGCTAGATTTCCTCTGTTTGTTTGCTGAAACTACGCTGAGATCAAGAACGCTAGCTTTGTTTATTTGTTTCTTTCGTTGATGTATTCAGATAAATACGATAACGACGATGTCCTATGGAGAATGATAAACACTGCATCATTTTTTTCTCGTTATAAATAGAACTTGTTAAAAGCGCAACAAAATTGCTAGCATAAGGCATTCCCAGTAATGGCTACGCTTTTTATGATGATAATTATGTTCTTGTAAAGTTAACTTTGGCTCGTGTTATGAATGACTGGCAGATGGTGACTGTTACATGCTGATAAAGATTTACCAATGAGAAACCTTAAATATGCCGCCCTTGATTATGGAATTGAAAAGGTGTTTGTCTTTTTCCAGAACATTTGACTACAATCAAGTAATTTCATCTGGCTAACGTGTATATATGTTGCCTTCCTTAAAGACGTCCATAAAATCCAGCGGCAATGTCAAAACGTTCTGAATAGTTTTGTGTATATTTTTGTGGCCAACGTTTGCAACCTGTTCACAGCTCATTAGCATAATTTGCGCGGAAATGTCGGAATATGGAACAAGCATTCGGAATTCGGTCGGCTTTCACCACCAAATCATTAGGTAATTTCAATTATGAACAGGACATCAATAGCTATGTGTAGGATAGCTTAACCTCCGCTGTTATTTAATTGATTTTTAATTCAGCAAAATGTTCACAGTATTGCAATTTAAACTTGCTAATGATAGGTAATGAGAACAAATACGTTAGAATGTTCGGAAATCATCGTGCGGGCTTCGCTATTTAGTTTGGGACAAGTAATATCTGTTGTAGGAATAAGTTTATCAGAGTGGTATGCTTGTTTGAACATTCGTAATTTGAAGTTAGGTTTCAAACTGTTCTGTATAATAATTTGTTATAAACTTGTTCAACTTTCTAATGTCTTGTTTAACATAGTTTTTTGTTTTGTTTTTGTACATTTGACGTCAAGCCTACGCAATCACTAAAACATTCCATCCATTTTGACCGCTGTAGACAATTTTAAGTGCAAGGTGCATATCTCCCCTTACAGTGATTTATTTTGCATCACCATCCCATTTTCCATCTTCAAAGTACTGTCATTTTTCAAAGTACAGCTTAATGATACGTAGTTGTGAAAGGTTTGAGCGCTGTGCCTTCTCGAACGCAGTCGGGTAGTTCGAAGTAAAACGAACATGTAAGGCAAAAATCTGTGCAATATACTGTGACACATGGAAATCTTTAAATAGGGAATAATTACGTTTGGATAGATGGTAAAGATCAATATAGACCTCCAGCTCAGAAATATTCGCATCAGGCATCATAAAATAACACATAATCGTAAAAACACGGAAATTGAATTTGCTCTGAACGTATTGAGGCTAACGGCAACTCATCGAAATCGTTTATCAACGTAAGTGGAGAAAGTTCTACAGCTCGTAAAATAACAAATATTACGACGAAAATAGATCATTGTTTTGTGCTTTAAACGTCTGGAAAGTTAAGACATCCTTATACAGACGTTAATCAACGATACCATTTTTGTCGGCTGAACAATCATATCCATCTTAACTCCTGTTAATCTTAAAAAAACCTTTTTTTTTGATGGAGCCAAATTTCCAATCAGCCATATTTTGTCATGTTTACTTGTTAAGATAATTTTTTTTATTGAATTCGTAATAACTTAGTATAAAATAAACTACAACACTAGCGCTTGTATTCTAAGAGCACACTCATTCGCTTTCACTCAATGTGTACGACACATGCAGAAGTTGCGCTCTCGCTAATCAATGACAAGCTTATAACTTCTCCATTGATGGCAAGAAATTTGCTTTTCAGATCAGCGGAGTGAATATGCCATCTTCTGGAATAGTTTTGAGGTGATTTTGAAGCCCCTCGCTTAGTTTATTGAGCTTTTGCAATACAAGCGTTAGTGAATCATATTCTCCTTCACAACCATTCATGACAAAGTGGGAAACGTGCGTCAACTCCATTTGCTGTAAAAACTGAAATAGTTTTACATATTTAATCAATAGACCCGGATAATTTTTAAGATAATTTGAGACATTAAATGAAGATATGATCTTCATATAACAATCTTTCCTAATTTGAGACACTTAGCCGTGGCTGTTTATATTTATTTGTACTTTACTTCCTAGAGCAACAATTTTTTACCCAACTCAACGTTCCTATGGAATGTGGATTTTCTTTTCTCAAACTACGTTACCAGAACAATTTTTTACATCAGCGTAGTGGTAAAAAATATACATAATTTTTATATGATATGAAATCTCACAAGCCTAATGGTGATAAACCTAGTTGGTATTCGAAGAGCGTAGACGAAGACATAATGGTAGGGATAATTTGTAATACCTTTCATTTTTATTTGGGGTTTTCGGATGCAGTGTAATACACAGGTGAATCTGATAGGACACAAAGATACTTTAATGTACAAGAAGAATTTTTTTCTATTGCGAAGTTTATCTTATGAAAATGGAAACGCAGTGACTGAATCTGCGATATGGTGCGGCTAGCGTTTCCCAATTGAAGGCTATGCGCACGCATGTATTCAATGACGTCACGTAGAACGAGCGCGGCCACTGTGTCAAGTGATACAAGAAAGAAAAGGCCGAAATTTACGAAAAGATTACAGAAAACCGTTGCAATATTGGCAGTTTTTCTATATTATACCTCCAGCGGGGTGGTTTGACGTAGTCTCAGAAGATTATTCTGTTTATTTGGCTTGTTTTTCTTTTGATTTCGTGGCTTTTTGTACACAAATTCGTAATTTTATTGGAGCATTCTTGTGAGCACATTTTATTTACGAATGGCCGAGAAGGCCATTTGTTTATGATGTACGATCAAACCCGTTTTTGGATCTTGTTGATATTATATTTTTACGGCAGTTCGTTGAAATTCTATGATATTTAGCGCACAAGGAGCAAAATGCATTGTTATTATTGTGAAAGCTGTTCAATACTAATAATAACATGTGGAAGTGTTATGCAGTGAACATATTCAGCTGAAATCGTCGAAAGAAGACACGTATGATAAAGGAAACTAAATATATTAGAACACCTTGTGAACTCTTAACTTGTCGAGGAAATGGCAACCAACATGAATGTACACAGAAAGTCAAATCTTGGTGAATACGGCTCGAATATACCGATGGAGTATTACAACATGGGAATCAATAACAATGCGTCGATGAATTTTCAAAATTTACCATCAACTCAAAATATGATCGCTGGGGCTACCATGGGTTCACAAACCGTCGTTCCTTTCCCTCAAACAAATTTTGATCATGGTATGAATAATTACCCTGGACAATCTAGACAATTTCAGGAAAACATCGAAGGCATTCCCACGATGAAATATCCTCAAATGGCTTCTGCAACACCCGCTGGGGTGTTCGAACCAAATACTGGTGATCCATATCAACTTGCTATGGTTAGGAAATTTAGACCCCCCAGTATGTTTGGAATAAACAAAAACATGGATCCTTCAACCTTTGTCCAACAGCAAAGAAACATTGCTAACAGTAGTGCACCTTGGCTCACTGACCATGTCAACCAGAACAATCGAATGCATTCATTACAGAAACCTGGGATAGTGGTGAGGAAGTGTTTGTTTTTTTATTGAATTTGCTTTGTTACAGCAGTTCTCCAATGAAACTTTTTCTCAAAGTATTTTGAACTTTGTGGCGAAATTTTACTTGTGTACTGCCAAGTTTTAAAGTTCTTAATGAATTTGAAAACAGGTTTTATATATGAGTTCCTTTTTAGTAGCCAGTCAGAGGCTTTGTTTACAAAGCCTGTTATTGAAATTCATTAAAGCTTACATATGTATTCATCAATTTTTAATTTTTTTTGTGCGTTGTCTTTGTGAAGCACACAAGTACAGTTTCCTAAAAATGACTGTAAACTATGACCAACTCAGTTCCTTTCTATTAAAAGTTTGAAGTGTACTTAGTGCAAACAAAGGCTCTCAACATTTCTGTCTCAATATTGGTTGAATCCATGTTGAACAAGATGCGTGATCAGACATTCACTTCAACAATCGGTTGAATTACTGCCAATATTCCCCAAACAAGATGAATACTAGGGACCATTGAAGGCAAAATACATGTTCATGACTAAAATGCCCCATGTTATGTGCATGTACCACAACACAGACTGATTTCCACAAAAATTAGCTGACAATGTTATTAATGTTGACAAATACAACTCCAATCAAGGGATATTAAATTTATTGGTCAAAACAAATTTCGTGCTTGCCACATTAAAAAATATGACTAGAAATAGCTGTGCTGGAAATAATAAATAATTCAGGAATGTGGAAAGTGAAACTTGGTGATTTTGAATGGTTGTATCATGTTGAAGCACAGTTTTTTAAACATGTGTCATAAAGGTAAAAATAAGTGAAGCAAATGGCAAAAATATCTTGGCCATTTGTTACATTACATGAGGCTCATCTACAAACTCATGTCCCAATGCCTATTTTTAAGTCCTGTGGAGGGTATTTGTCTGTTCCTTAACCTACATCATAGTGACAAAGCCCTAAGGAGAGGGAGAGAAGCCTTGGTCTGTTCCACTACCTATGCCATAGTGACAAAAATGTTCAATGTGCAATTTTTGTTGCCTAAAAAAGTGCCGACTAATGCTCTGTTTTTTGTGATGTTATTTTCAAATTTTAACATTTATTTCACTATTTATTATTCAATACCTAATTAGTGAAATATTCACTGTTGTTACAGCCAAAGTATGTTTTAATTGTACCTAAAAAATGATTTAACAATGACGTGAAGTACAATGTTCTGGAGGAAAATGGCTATAAGGGCACTGTTAAATATTAAACACAATATTTCAACATTTTGTTATTAACAGTACTTATAAAGTAAATGGTTTGAACCCGGGAGTATCGTTACATGTTTGTAAATGTCAATCGTCCAGGTTGGTATAGTCCTGAGAAGGACTGTTTTTGTTGTTGTTGACTGATGTTTCGTCAGCCTTAGCGGTAGTCATCTTCAGAGTCAAATGTTTGATTCTGAAGATGACTACCGCTAAGGTTGTCGAAATGTCAGTCAACAACAACAAAAACAGTCCTTCTCAGGACTATACCAACCTGGACGATTGACATTTACAAACATGTAACAGTACTTATATGAAAATGATATATTGTTGTCACTTGCTCGAAAGCACTACTTGCCCTTTGGATTTGTGTTTTAGTTATTGATGTTATGTATAATTTTATTATATTTCATTCAGAGCCGACATGATCCTAACTATACTCAAACTATACCTCATGATCAGAACTTTCCCAGTCCAGGCTCTGCCGGAAGTCCCAGAAACTCTTTTCCTATGTCAGCGGCATACATGGCTAATGAGATGTTTGTTCATGGCCGCGAACAAGCTTTTCCAGGTCGAAATGTTACTTCAGGCAACTTCAATGCGCCAGAGTTCTATCAACAAGATGCGCTGAGAGTTGCGAATGTAAGTTACTCTAACAAGTTAATGCTACATGAAAAAAGTTTGTAGATGAGCTATGCTATGATTTGTAATTTTCCTTTGCAACACATTTGGGAAATATAATGTATTGTAGTAAAACTTGTTGCATGACAGGTTTTTTTGGGAATGTGCTTGTATAAACTCCTCCTGTGTTTTATTTACAGTATCATCAAGCACAGGTGTCTCGTGCTCCTTCTAACTATCTTACTAACAATCAAAGAAACTCGTCAAGTCCTTTTGGCCATTCTGTCATTCAAAAGGTCCCCGACTCTGTGTACCATCAACAATTTAGTGCTGGCCCCAAGACAAATGGTCCTTCTGCAATGATGTCTGTGAGTTCAGTAGTAAATTTTGGAAATGTTTTTGTCTTGAATCTGCTGTGTAAACTGTAATTGTTTATTCGATCCTAGAATATGGTTGATGAGAGGCAAGTGACGTTTCCTAATGCAAACTATCCAGGTGGCCCACAGCCACCACAGATGTCTGGGAAACCTGGTTATCAGCCGTCTCATTCCATGAGGGGCACGCTTTCTCCTAATGTCACCATTGGCATGCCCAAAAAACCTGCATTCAGACAACAGGAAGAAGGTTTACGAAAGTTCTACAAGTTTCATTTGATTTGTGCCAAGGACCGCATCTTGTTTATATCTATCGATTTTTTTAGCCGTGACATCACCAGGAAATAATCAAAATGCGGCTGCCGTGGCTGCTGCAGCAGCCGTACTGGCAGCTGTAAACACTGCCAATCCAGACTCTCACAATGTGAGTTCTCGACCACCTAGTGTACCAGCTGTTCCATCAAGACCAGCCAGCCTTCATTCTAAAGACCCGCGAAGTCCTTCAACATCCATTATCAGCGATCATAAATCGGAGTCGGGAGGGTCTGGAATCAACGACATACGAGCGACGCCAAGCCCCGTTATGTCACTAACAAGAAATACTCCACAGCATCCAAATGAGCATTCAACTCAACTTAATCTGCCCATGGATTTTGAAACAGGTTACATGCTAACAGAAGTTCATTGTGAAAATTTATTCATAAAATTTTTTTGTCATACATTACCGAAGAAAAGTACGCATGCTTTAATATTGCAACGCAAGGTTGTTGAAGCTTGTTTTCTGATACGATTAAAATATTTTTCCTCTTCAAAAACCTTCTATCTCTCTTTATCGTGATATAATAATTTTCTGTGAAAAAAAAGTAAATATTTTCCTAGTTTAGCGAAAATGTAAAAAATGATTGACGATTTTAGCGGTACACAAATTTTACGATATTTCAGTTACAATTAATTTGGCATTTATTTTATCAGTTGATTGTGAGTTGTATGTACATATCATTGTCATTACAGGACGAGTCCCATCGCCTTCAGTTCATCAATTATCAAGTTCTGATGTTGAGGCAATGATACAACCAGTATCAAATCTCCCGCTTATGTCAGATAATATGCTAAGAGAATCTTCTAGAAAGAAGAAACGTGAGTATTTTCAAGTACATACATATTTCGTTTTTATTACAAAGACGGATTTTTTAACGATGTAGTTGGCTCTATTCCATCCTTTTGAAATATCAGTTCCTGCACCACTAAGCAAATTCGCGGCTTTGTACAACGTTCTTGCCTACTTACTGGCTTAGCATGATAACTCCAGTAGAATATGAGAGTGTTTCTTTCCAATATGTAGATTACTTGGGGTACTTTGTTAGTTTGTTTCTTAGTTTTCCTTTGGTTTGGTTACGTATTATGACACATTTTTATTAGTTTACCCGAGTAAAAAATGCAAAAATCCGTCTATGTTTGGTTATCTGTTATTTCACCAGATGGTATCGTATGATGAAAACTCCGATGTTGAGTAAATGATGAAACTTTAATTCAAAGCACTCTAATTTTTTACTGACGATGCCAACGCGCGAAAACAAAAAGCAAGGCGACAGTCCTCGATTATTTTAAAAAATTTGCATCCTTGTTTACAGGGAGAGTAGAGCGTAAACACGGTCCGTCAGCGAACATGATCTCGTCTACGCTACCGCTGCCTTTTTCGCCTTCAATGAGCACGGATTTTGATCTTGACATGATCTCAGCAACCTTGAATGATAGCAGTGTAAGTTTGACTCCTGTGTATTTTTGCTTTACAAAAAAAGTGTCTTTACAGTAAGTTTATTATTTTTTTGTTTAGTTGGGGAAGTTGTATAAAATTTCTGACGATCCAAGTCGGAAAGATTTTTTGGATAAGTTAGTGTGGATGATGGAACAAGATGGTAGGCTTTCTTTCTTAATTCATAATGAAATAGAAATGCGTTTATGTGTTTAAGCATGTGGATGTCTAAACGAGAGTCGCTACACTCTTAATTTGTCTACTTGTAAAACCATAGGCGGCCCAGGAATCTGTTAAAATATACGACCTTTATGAAACCATACAAACGTGGAAGTCCCGCGAGATCGCGTGCGTGTCAAACATTGCACATGAATCAAATAATTTATATACTATTTACATCAATCGATTGAATAAAAAAACTTAAACAGATTCCTGGGCCGCCCATGGTAAAACCCGTAAATTTGTTGTCTTGTAACGCGAGAATTTTTTTTAGATAAATCGTTGAATCAACTACCGAACTTCAATGGCTCCGTTTTAGATTTATTTAAACTTTATATGATCGTGTCAAGGCGCGGGGGAATGCAGGAGGTTAGTTTGTTTTGACCATACATACATATACACGTCCCATTTCATGCTAGAGCACATGCTGCTTGCAAATAAAGCTGCTGACCCGATGGGGTTTTTTCCCCCATTAAAGTGGTCGGTCATTCCAGATTTGAAAATAAATACTTTAGATGTGTGCAAAGCTGATGAGGTTTTTCTATGCTTCTACAATGCTGTTTTATAATGATTTCCATTTATCAGGTGTCGAGGAAAAATGTTTGGATCGATGTGGCTTATGAATTAACTAAATCTTCGACTAACCTCACCAACGAACATCTTCAGACTTTAAAAGCACATTATATTCATTATCTATTGCCGTATGAAGATAAGTTCGGCAGAGTTAGATCCGATCCTGTTGCCAACAACTCTCATTTACCGTCTGCCATCACTACTTTATCATCAAATTCGGAGCCTCGAAATATTGATCTTTCAACTATGACGTATAAGAATTTATTTCAAAGCAATTCAAAAGTACTTCCTTACAACCAAACAGCAACGCCAATTATGCAACAACAAACATTCCCTAACGCTACTCCGAGTTCTCAAGGATACCCTACTACACCACCTATTCAGCATCCTAGTTACAGAAATAGCCCTGGTTATCCTCAGTCATCTGCCGGATATACTGGTTATCCACAAGGAACGCCTAGGATTCCTGGTTATCCATCCGGGCATTCTGCTTATTCCAATCACCAATACTCCAACGTACAAGGTCCCGCATCTCAAATGTCAGCGTATCATAATGGTATGGTACCCCCGTCCCGTTATCCAAACTTCCCTCGCAACGTTGTACCCCCCGACGCCATGCTTGGGCAGTTCAATCGTGCCGCAGCAATAAATAAACAATTACAACAAGATACGCAATCTCAAGCCATGTTTGCAAATTATCAACAGCAAGGTCAACAGCACCCACCCGAGTTTTTGTATCAACAGCAGCAAAGTACATCGATGTCTAGCCTTCAAATGGACAAAAGGAATTCTATGCACGGAACGGTTTGTTTATTTTCTGTTCACCGAAATATGTAAATACGTAGGTATTCATTTGTATTTTTCAACTGTGATTTCTGATGCTATTTTGTTGTTTTCTGTTGATGTTCCATACCTTTATCAAGCTATTGTGATAGCTTGATTATAATTTATCGCAAGAGCGGTTCCCACACTTGACCCGTAAACGTGGTTTGCAGTTAGAAAGTAGAGCAGCTACTACCTTTCAAATGAAGAGGACTAACTATTTCTTCTGTATGTGTTTTAGATGGGTTCACCTAGATCACGTGTGCAGGCATCGTGGGGTCCACGTTACCCCGAGTCAGCGGCAGCATCAGCTGGTACATCCACTCCGTTTTATAATTCTCACTCTCCTGTTTTGAAGCAAGCCCGCCCTCCACCTCCGTACCCTCATACGAAACAGGAAAGACCTTCCCCCACCCCCCAGAGTGCTGCTACGAATTTACAGCTCCAGGCGATGAAAACTGGTTCAAGCTCGGGCCTGGCGAAGAAAGAAGATGAACTGTTTCCATCTGGATGTGTGGAGGCCACGCAGATGATTGTCAAGAAGAAGCGACGGCTAACCGCCAGGGATATAGGTATGAAATATTAATGTTTTTAAAACTTTGCAGCATAGAAACTTATCGCGAGAAACATAAACAGGTCCGTGTTCACAACACCATGTTCACTAGTGAAGGGTTGTCTGTTTGTTGAATAAAATCCTCGCGCATTTGCTCAGTTGTTTTGCTGCAGTACACTGTTTAGACGTTCGACGATTTTAATTGATTACTGATGTAGCCAGCTCGTCATTTGTAAAGGCAACTTACTGTCGGCCATTACGGTAATCACATGCAAAATAATTCTGCTTTACACAGAAAATTTCAATGAAGAGATCTTATTGGTTGTTGACTTCGTTCCCGGTATTGTGATAAGTCCAAATTAAGGAGCAGCATCTACCAATATGATCAAGGTTTTTTTTAAGTAGTTTGAAGTACAATAAAGTACAATACGCTGTATGAACGACAAATCTACAGAGCGAATAATTTCTGTTCATCGCTTTTGTTTGCTTCAATCCATTCGAGAGAAATCAATTCGTATTAGGTAAATACTTACCGGCATTTGTTGCTGCCACGCATCATTTTAGGCTATTCTTATGGAACGACCCTTTTGCATTTTAAGTAGGTTAGATGTATGCATAAAGGTGATTCATATTTCGTTTTTATATCTTCGTCGACTTTTTCCATCAATCAAAGTTTTTGGCTGGTTCTTTGCTCGTTTAGGACGTTTAATGTTTAGCGAATTTGATAATTCTATCATTGATTATTTTCTTTCTAATCAAAAGGTCCTGTGGAAGCATGGCGGATTATGATGTCCCTGAAATCTGGTCTACTGACCGAGACGGCATGGGCACTAGACACGCTCACTGTTTTGCTTAGTGATGATACGACTGCATCGTTCTTTAAACTGTCTCATCTTCCGGGATTTCTTGATACGGTTGTTGAGCACTTTCGTCGTAATTTGATCAATGTTTTTGGCATTCTTCGAGAGGACGAGATATCTGTTGGCTTACCTGAAGGTTCGATTTACGATGAGAGTAACGAAAGCTTGAACGAATTGCTCGATGATATGCGTTTTGATAGTAGAGCGAGAGAGAGTTTTTCATCTCTCATTGTCACCGGATGTTTGCCCGATATTGAGGATCATGGATTTACAGGCGGGTATAAAGACTGGATTGCGGGTGGTGGCGATACAACTGTTCATATTCATACTCATTTTGAAACGAACCCTAGCTTTTATGAACGCGAGTATGTCGAGGGGCATGTTGGGTGTGGGGAGTGTGATTGCGAACACTTGGAAGCAGATGAAACTTCGGAAAGCGAAGATATAGGTTGTTGTGGATGCCATGAGCTTGTCGATGAAGACGGTGATGCTTCAGGGCATTGTGGGATGGATGCAGATAGTTGTTTGAGTATTGAAATAGAAAAAGACACGAAGTGCAATAGCTTGCCGACACATGATGAAGTGAATGATATTGAAAAGACAAAAAGCCCCGTGGCTTCTGCAGTCGATCTTAAACAAGAATCGAGTGAAAATTCACAGCTCCACGATAAATGCCAAGATGAACACAGCACACTTAGTGTTGACGATTATAAATGCGTTTCAAACTCTGTCGTTGAAAATGGAGAACGTCAAACAGATAGCGAGGAAAAGCAAGAGGATTCAACGACGGAGGAGGTTGAAAAGAAGCACGAAGACCCTTCGTCTTTATTAATAAAAAGACTCAAAACGGAGTTAGATTTGGACATCGAGACGATCAGCCAGGATTCAGCAGAATCTACAACTCTTTCTTCTGTGAAAACCGATGACGAGACAAGGACTATTGACGATGTTAAAACCAGTGTTCCTTCGAATAATGAGTATGAACTAAAGCAAGAGTTTCCTCTGAGTAGTCTTACTCTGTCACAGGATTCTGCTATCAAGACGTGTAATTGCGTGTCGAACGTAGTGCGAAATTTATCTTTCGTACCTGGTAACGATGTTGAAATGGCGAGAAATCCATCTCTACTGTTGATACTCGCTAAATTACTATTACTTTATCACAACAGACGATCGAAATCGCAACCACATTCATCTGATGGCGAGTACATCGATACGGAATGCTGGTGGCAAGATTGCCTTGATACTTTACGCGAGAACACACTTGTTACAGTGGCAAACATATCCGGGTACTTAGACTTTTCTCACATTACAGCACAGGTTAGCCGGTTATTGTTAGATGGCTTATTACATTGGCTTGTGAGCAATTCGGCCGTTGCAGATGAACCTTTGCGATCCACCAGCGTCTCGGTGATTCTCACACCAAAGCAACTTGTGTTGGAGACTTTAGCCAAGATGAGTGTCCTTTCGGGAAATGTTGATTTTTTGTTCAACTCCTCAGACAAAGTCCGGCTTGCGAAAGCGTACGAGTATTTGGTAAAACTTTTCTCGGATAAGACAAACGAGGTGACGCGAGAATTCTCGTTAGTTTTGCTGTCAAGTTTCACTCACACGAACGAGGAAAGTTTTAGCATGAGTTCCGAACGAAATCTTTTTACAGTTCTCGTCGGATATCTGGAGGATTCCCGTGATCGCGTGGAATCTATGGCAGTGCGGGGCCTACACGCGGGGATGTTTAGGGATAATGATTTACGCGTCAGTATGGGTATGTTGAGGCGAGCAGCAAGTCTACTTTCCTGTATAGCAAAACGGACGCCAAGTCGTCATTTAATACCGTTTCAAGAACGCATCTTAGACTTAAGCATGTCCCGTTCGTTAGATGCCGAGATACAATTGCATTTGAGTGATGTCCTATTTCAGATTTCCAGGTGATATGAGTAGTATGAACTGCTGAATGGTGGCACAAAGAATGTCAGAACTAGATCCTTGTATGTCCGATTCCACTGTCTCGTTCATGGTATAAGGAAAGTTGAGTTTTTATTGAAGATTGTACATTGTAACCGTTAACAAGAACAGTAAAATATCATAATTTGGTTGGCGCCAAAAAACATAGTATATTTTGTACATTACATAAAATAGGAATAATAATAAAATTTCGACCATTTTCAGTTGGTTTTACTTTTAAAAATGTGATATAAAATAGTACACTTACAAGAGTCGTTTGTATTTAATGCAGCATGAAGTACCTCTCTATGTTTACATGCAACATATTGCAGGCTCCAACATGAGTGAAAGCGTTTCAGTATTTTTCAAACAACTGTAAATGTACTTGTTCAAATTGTGATATATTTCATTAGTTTCAACACTTATATTTGTTAATTTTGTCCTTTATGGTGATAAATACAATCTGCAATGGATCACTGTCAACGTCCAATCTGTGAAAATTGTTTTTATTATCGACTCAAGGGAATTTCAAATCATGTAAGTGTCAACAACGATTCAAGTTACATATGTTAAATTAGACAAGATGGTGTTTGTTTTATTACTCTTTAAACCGTTAGGAAAATATTGAGTTGCTTAAACTAAAGGTTAGATGGAAATTGAATCAATAGCTGAATTATTCTGTTATATTTTTAATCGCGACTCGGCAAAAACTCAAATTTCGTTGTCTTGTGCCTCTGGTCCGTCTGCAAGACTGTAAATTTTATAGACCCAGTCTTGCATGGTTAAAGCTAGCTGCTATTGAATTTGAATATAAGCCTATGCAATTGCAAACAAGTGTACGTTCTACTAAGAAAGACAAACCAATGTTATTTTTTGAAGTATAAGATTAGTGCTCGTTTCTTGTCATGCGCAAAATGAAAAAATGATAAGCAATCCACGTCAAGGTGAATGTTCATGTTATGGCTATAGCATGGAATGATATTTTCCCCACAGTGATATAAAACTTCAGTTGAATATTTTCCTGTCTCACTGTTTAAAAGGAATGAACAATAGCTGTGTAGAGTCTTGTCCGGGAAGACTGTGGAAAGGTGACTTCATATTTCCGTTATTTCTTATTGCAAGAAACATGTCGTATGGACAGGAGAGGTAATACTTAAAGGAAGCAAGTGTATGGAAACGATTTTCTTCTGATTTCATGAAGAACAATGCTTCTAGGTCTGGCTTTGACTAAAACAAACACAGCTACTTCAGAAAACCAAATAACATAACACTCTGATAGATTCTTGTATGACTTACTTTGGCTGAAATATGACCGTGTCGGTTCATTGTGACAAACTTCTTGGTTGATACTGATTGGATCATAACAACTTGGGTTGCAGTTGGCTTGATGTAAAATATTGCTAAATGATTGCAATTTATATAAACAATGATGTTACGATAGTGTGTTTGTATGTAAAAACTACAGATCAGAATGTCAGAAAGTAGAAAACTGTATGACGTCCTCTGTCCAGAACTGTCTAGAGCATCACTTTTCCATTCTAAACATCAATCTCTCTGCTAAGATTGCTCTCTCCTGAACATCATCGTTCACTCCTGTACATGCTCTATCTCTCCTGAATGTTAAATATCCCTCTTGAACATCTTCTATCCCTCCAAAAACACAATATTTTCACTCTCTTCTGAACATCATCACTACCTCCTGGATATCATCAGCCTCTCCCGAACAACCTTTATCCTCCTTAAGATCCCCTATCCCTTAATGACCACCTTAATCCCTACAACATATAACTCCTTCCTGAACATAAGCGCTTCCTCCCTGTTGAACGTCATCAGTATTGAACAGAACATATTACTTACTGCTGTTTTTATTTGCTGACGTTAAACTTTTTCCGGAAAACTTTCCGTCGTGGCCAATAGACAGTAGAAGTCCATTTCTGAAGAAGACTTGTTTTTTACGTTGGTTTGTTGACGTGGTAAATGAGCCCCGGATGTTTCTTTCACACACCAAATCTCCAAGACGTATTCGAGTTACACGTCTTACTGTATTATTGTTCATCCTTTTCAACACCATGTTGTATCTTCTTATCATTTCGTCCAACACCATTTCTTTGGTCGCGTTGCATTCTTGAAGTAAAGTTGCTTTGAATTTCTGATTGACAATCTTGCTCAGTTTTAGTATGTATTGCTTGTCCAGGACTGAGGGATTGACCGTGGTATTAGAGATAGGGCTTGTGGCCGACAACTGACATCCTTGAACGTTTTGTAGTGTCAAGCAGAGCACAACGAATACGATGGTCTGAAAGGACAAAAGGTTTATACTTGATCTGTCTATGGCACAAAATTTTTACTGTCTTAAAAGATCTTCTGAAGATGTAATGGGCTTTTTTCAACATTCATATATGCATGCATGTCTGCTTCTGGAAGTGTTGTGATATTCCTGCTAGAGAATTAGTGGGGTCTGTCCTTTTGAAGATGTTTTTGTATGTGCTACAAACCTACTTGTGTTATCTAAAATTTTCAGCTGTTATAAATGTTGATTGCGAGAAAACTACAGACCATAAATTGTTTATTTTACTATCAACAAAAACTTAAAAAGTGAAATCAAAGCTCATTGCTGTTCTATAGATTTTTTCCTCCAGCCCATTTGAAATTTCAAGACAATAACAACAATCAGCACCTGTCTGAACAGCTTAGGTTTGAGCTTAGCTTGATAAACACATACCTTGCGCAACTGGAATTCCACATGCACTCATGAAGCGTGATTTTTTAATGAACCTTCATGGCGAATTTGACACTATTTTAAGTGCGCGGTTCCTTTTTCGAACATTAATTGTAGTTATATCAAATCTACCACTGTTTGTTCTCTTAATTTGAAAATAAAAATAAAGGCTTTGACAAAGTCGACTGCGCGAGAAATATAATGTGCTTATTGACCATTGAGGCATGTGTTTACGGGGATAAATTTGCAACTTTCAACTTCAATATGAAAACTATGTTGTTTTTTGGGTACTTGGTTTCGTTTTTGCAAAGTGTTTGGTTTGTTATTTTAAGTTTATCATGCGAGCTTTGTATTTTCCCAAGAAATGCCCCCATATTTCTATCTCATTTGCTCTCATCCAAATCTTATTCACACATATCGACATGAGATTTCTTGCTCTAAATGATTTAGGCTGATACATTTAAGATCTCGATACGTTTCACCGATATTCCAAGCGCATGGTATTAATCCGTTCCGTATAGTTAAGTCGAATATTTAATTTTATTAAACTTGAATTCGACGTCCAAAAAACCTCTCTGGACATCAAAATCATATTTTTCTAGGGAGATTTTCTTGTCTGTAATGTCAATCTCTTGGTGTTAAACCTTTTACCTCATCTATCAACTGCGCGATACTTTTATAGCTGTTAATTGCAACAATGCACTCGTATGTTGTGGCTATAGTTCACCTTCTCCAAGTGTGTGGTATAACAAAATATGACAAAACTATAAGTGGATTAAGTGAAACCGAGGCGAAAAATCCAATGAGAGTCTGTGAATTCGAGATAGTGCCATCGTATCCTTGTTTTTAATGCATTTGTACGTTTTATGTTTCTTTGTTGAGGGACATTTACTGATGGAAGCTATACTGCTGCATGTCGAATTATTTAAAGCTTTTCTCACTCCCCGTGTTAGTTACTGTTCTCGCAGTTCTTTAAATAGGCATGATTCTTGCCTTCACATACCATTTATAGAGGCAAAGAGTTTATTAGAAACGTGTAAAAATTGCCTAACTACAAACATAACGACGTATAGTCATTGACGCCCACAAGAAAATGAATCATTTGAGTATAGACCCTTTATGGTTATAAAATGTGTCTTACTGTGCTCTTTGTCTTTCCAATTTGTTTTGTTAACTTCGCCCAACTATCTTAATGTCTCGTATTTGGGAAATGGAACTGTGGCTTTAACATTTTTGACAACGCTAGCTCTACATCCCTTTAATCTATGCGCGCTCTCGTGTGGCGTGCTTCTGGAAGTCCAAAAAGCTGTATTACATAACCAACTTACATAGCAGTAAACTTAAAGGAAAGGATATGTCACAGAATTGAAGAGCCATTAGTAAGATACTAAGTTGATTAGTGCTGTACTAAGCGTTTTCAGTTGTTACCATTTCCATGCACATACCTATCAAAGAAAAGGTCTTGTATATTGGATTCAACATAGCAATACTCACATTATATGAATACGACTCCTGCATTCGACTGGAAGACATTTCCTGATTTTAAAACACGTCTTGCTCGATGTGGTGGATTTCGATAAGTGCAGTCACAAAACGTCTTTATCGATTTATTTCTTCCCACGACGCGTCATTATCTTTGTTCTCTCTCCCTCTCTTAAGTTCTCTTTTATACTTTTATGTGAAGTGCTATAACATAAAACATGAATGGCTGACAGGAGAAATAAAGTTGAGTCTATACAGGCTCGAATCGCCACTTGATAGTGTATTATTTCTCGTCTATATGTCAGATAAGGCAACCTTATTTAGGTTTCTAGACAAATCTCATTTTTATCCTATTATATAGATATATATTTAAATAAACACGCTTTTATGGATTCGTTGAATGCTTGTGCGATGTTACTAAGGACAATAGTATTTAAAGACAAATTTTCGCTAATCTTTCACGTAAAGTTTCTAGCAAGCTCATGGCAGTGTTTTGTTTTCTTTGCGATGCTTGCTGTTCATATGCGGAGAAAACAGGATCACCCATTTTGTGCTTTGTTTTGTTTGAAATGAAAGTTTTCCGAACTTTTTACTGGCTGACATCGTTGTTTACAAAATACTGCAAGTGCGTTGCATTTATTATTTATGATGTGCAATAAAAATCTGTCAGAAACTCGCGGCGCATGGAATGTCTTCACCAGTTCGTTTTATTGACCCGAAATTTTTTCTGTCATTTTTTTGAAGTTAATATCATTGCATTGGTCGCCTTTCACTCGTCGTCATGATGGCTACAGTCGCGAATTAGAGTGGATCAATTGCACTGTTCAATTGTCTTTTAACAATGCCATGGATAGTTTTGATTTAGATAAGAGCAATATTGGTTATACCTTTATTGAAATTTAATATTTATACGTCTATTGAAGCGCTCGGTACAAACAAATATTGAAGCGCTAAGAAGCAAAAAATTTTCCTGTTCAAATTATGTTTTTATTGAAAAGAAATTTCAAATGATTGTAGACTCTCTGAAACACTTTGTGCATATCTCTTTTCATTGTCTAGCATGTATCTATAATGCTCGATTTACACAAACAAAGTCGTAACATTGCTTTACGATATCTTGAATGACCATGTCAGCCGATATTCAACATTGTCCAGGCAGAGTTACCTTCGTTGTGAACTGTTGAGGTATAAAAGTCCTCCCGTGCATTTCATGCTAAACTTACAGGATATTTGAAATTTTACGGCTATTCATAGTGCAATGGAACGTCACTGGTCGGGTACATCGGGTACGTAGTGAGGCATAAAAGTCCTCCCGTGCATTTCATGCTAAACTTACAGGATATTTGAAATTTTACGGTTATTCATAGTGCAATGGAACGTCACTGGTCGGGTACATCGGGTACATAGTGAGGCATAAAAGTCCTCCCGTGCATTTCATGCTAAACTTACAGGATATTTGAAATTTTACGGCTATTCATAGGGCAATGGAACGTCACTGGTCGGGTACATCGGGTACATAGTGAGGCATAAAAGTCCTCCCGTGCATTTCATGCTAAACTTACAGGATATTTGAAATTTTACGGCTATTCATAGTGCAATGGAACGTCACTGGTTGGGTACATCGGACTTTAAAAAACTCTTAAATAGTGAGGCATGAACTGTTTCGGGAAGTCCTTTGTCATTTTAAAAATTCCTTAAACGAGAATTGAAGTTATATTCATGGAAAGTGTTTCGTTTGATAAACACTGTATGAAAAAGTATTCGATCAACCTTTGCTAATAGAGGCTGTATAGACTATAGACATCTTTGTAGTCGAATTGAGGGCATCGTTAACTGACATGCTACTGACAAATACGGATTTATACTCGGGCTTTCTATCTTTATGCCTGTTTTTCAACCAAAATTTTGAAAGGTGAGAATTTGATGTCAAAAAAAAATTACCCAACTTAAAATTTTAAGTATAGCCATTTTCTAAGAAACTATAATTTATTGAAAGTAACTTTTCGCCTTTAAACAAGACATCAGCAGACTAGTAATTAAAATGGTCAAGGTGTGCGTTTATATGTATACAAAGATTTACATGTTAGGAGTGTAGATACATGTGTTAAATTATAACCTTCACAATCAGGTAGAAATGGTTAGGAAACTCTTTAATTACAATGGTTTCCCCTCTCAACCTTTTGACAGAATTGTTCGCTGCTTTCTTGACGTCTTTCCCCCCAAACCACCTATTATCACCATTAATAAAGAAGCTCATCTATTTCTGCCTTCATTACACAGGCTCACACTCTCTTCAAATACGCTCCCAACTTAACTGCCTTTTCAACGCTGCCTTCCCTCACATGAACATTAGCTTTGTTTTCCGTCCTTCTACTCGCATTTCCTTCTTCTTTCCATTTGAGCACAAGATTACCAAATTCTTGAGATCTGTTGTTGTTTATCTCTTTAAGTGTCGACGCTATAACGGGTTGTATGTCGGTCAAACCACACGCCATCTTCACAACAGAATCTCAGAGCACTTGGGACTTTCGCCTTTGACAGAAAAAAACATGCCCTAACACATCCAGCACCTTATCCCACATCAACACATCAGGTCACACAGCTTCCTTTGACGACTTTACTATCATTTCTTCTTCACACTACATCCCAGACTTCATGATCCATCAAAGCCTCCTGATCTCTAAACTCACACCTACACGGAATGTCGAAGGCAGTTCCATCACACCGACCTTTTTTAAGTCTCCCACTATGTTTTGTGTTCATTTGCCATCCATATTCTATCTATGTTACTCACTTTATACTTTATACATATATTTTTATATATATAAATATTATGTAAATCTTTGTATATATATAAACTCACACCTTGATAATTTTAACGAAACGTTACTTTAATAAATTATAATTTCTTACAATATGGCTATACTTTGAATTTTATTTGTTTTTTCAACACGAATCCTTTTCCCCCTGGCAAATCTCTCGCTAAAATGTGATGTGCTCAGTCATTCTTCGTTGGTCCTCATGTGTAATCTTTGCTGCTCATAGTTCACGTGGACTCTCATGGATCCTAATGGATATCTGTGGACTATCGTAAGATTCTTGTGGATCCTGGTGGACCCTTATTGCATTCCCGTATACACTAGTAGAAATTATGATACATCACATCCTGTACAAATGTTATTTATTTCACGTTAAATTATTTCATCCTTTCTAAACGTCCATTAAGGCTTTTGCAAAATGTTTCCTTCCTGCTGGAATATTCAACTTTTTCTCTGCCGTGATTAGTTTCGTGCAAGATCACAGTTCAAACAGATGACGACAAGTTTGTCTTTCCTTCGTGCATGCCTAAAGAGACTGTTTATTTTCTTCTCTTACAACTTTTTGAGCCGAAGCTGAGGCGTGGGCATATTTCAACTCGACATTCTATGCTACGCTTATATGCTTTTGATGTCAGATTTTAATAACAAGAAACTGTGTTGCTCTTTGCCGCTTGTGTGTCTTCATGGCCCTCTTGATCTTTCCGTTCTGTTTTATTCCGAGGTACATGTCGTATCTTTTCTTGTGGTAATATGATAAAGATACGTATGTGTTGTATGCGTTGCGACGATGATGCTCACTAAATAACGTTTTGAGATTTCTTGGTTCTTTCTGCAAGAAAATGGGAAGTATTGCGAGTTTAAAGGCAGAAATAATGAATGCTTGATGCCGGATACTCACTATTCCTTTAAAAAGGCCGTTTCTCTTCATAAAAAGATAAAGATTTGTCGCAATGCTTTTTATTCGTACGATGCCTCGGCCAAAAGATTGAAGTTCGAATAAAGCTAATAAAATGATTTGTATTAATATGCCTGTTTTAAAGACGAGGCATCTCTGTTGTAGAGAGACATGTTTGTATTACAGAGAGAGATGAATCTATTAGAGAAACATGTCTGTATTAGAGAAACATGTCTGTATTAGAGAAAGACGACTGTATTAGAGAGAGATGTCTGTATTACAGAGAGATGACTACATTACAAAGATATATCTGTATTAGAGAGAGATGTCTGTGTTAGAGAGATGTCTGTATTAGAGAGATGTCAGTATTACAGAGAGATGACTACATTACAAAGATATATCTGTATTAGAGAGAGATGTCTGTATTACAGAGAGATGACTACATTACAAAGATATATCTGTATTAGAGAGACATGTCTGTGTTAGAGAGATGTCTGTATTAGAGAGATGTCTGTATTACAGAGAAATGACTACATTACAAAGATATATCTGTATTATAGAGAGATGTCTGTGTTAGAGAGAGAAGACTGTACAAGGGAGCTGTCTGTATTACAGAGAGATGACCGTATTTCAGAGAGATAACTGTATTAGGGAGAAATGTCTGCATTAGAGAAAGAGATGTCTGTATTACAGAGAGATGATTGTTTCAGAGAGAGATGTCTGTGCTAGAGAACTGTCTGTTTGTGAGAGAGATGTCTGTATTACAGAGCTTTCTATATAAGAGAAAAATGATGTTTTTAGAGAGAGATATCTGTATTAGAGTGAGATATGTCTTTCTTCGAGAGAAATGTCTGTATTACAGAGAGAAGTCTGTGTTTGAGGGAGATGATTTTATAAGAGAGAGATGTCTGTATTAGAGCGAGAACTCACTGTATATACTATTCCTGTTCATCGTTCCAGATACCATGCCATTCCTTCTTATTTGTAAATGATATCCAGTTTTACAATAAAGTTTGCCTCTTACAATATTTGTGGGTACTACGATAAATGCGTTCACAGGCCACGGCATTTCATGGACCTGTCTCCTCCAATCCTCGTTCGTTGTTTCTGATCGCTTTTCGTTCTTCATAATCAATGGTTCTGTTTTTTTGTTGAGTGAAGTACTTGATAGTATATTGAGCGAAACGAATAAAAAGAATGTCTATAATGGTAAGCATTTTAAGATCAATTGAAATGTTTGATAAAGATTCTTTAGACAAGCTGACCCTACAGCATACTGAAGAGGTTGTTTACACGATTCAAGAACTAAATATAAATTAAAAGACAGGATATCATGTTGTTTTACACTCCCAACCTTAAAAATGATCGATTCTCAGAGATTGTCATGAATTTTTTGGCTAATTCTGGAGGATTGCACATAGGAGTAATTCAGTCGTTAACTACAATAATCCGGTCTCCATGCACGTTTAATCACGAAACGTTCCTCGTCAAAGACGTTTTTCAATGTTTTTCACAATATCATGCACGTAATATTTTCGAAAAAGAATTATGAAACTTTTTGATCAAAAAGCTTTCAATAACAAGTGCTCTGGATGTTTCTTATTTTTATTCCTGTCAAAAGGTTGCTTTTTGTAGCGCAAACACTTGACATTCTGAAATATTCGACCTTGTTTCCTTGTCATAATTTGTCAATCCATTCCCATACTCGTAACATCTTGTTTTCTTCAAAGGAACATGTTTTACGATTCTGTGCTGTCTCTACATTCCTCTTGTTTTTAGTCGTTTGAAGTCAACAATAAAATTGTCTTTTTTATATAGAGTTCCGCTATCGTGCTCGTTAAAGTACAGCTTTCCAGCCTCAAAATGTGAAAAATGTCTTTGAGAAGGAAGTGGAAGTCGAACGAAAATTCGTGAAGGTAATTGCCTTGAACACTCAAAGTTTATCGAGTCGTATGATGTATGTTCGAAATGAACTTATTTTTCAATCTGTTGAAAAAATATATTTAGCATAACCATTTCGAGTTGTTTTATTTGAAAAAGAAAATCAAGTATGGACACAAACAGTTTGCTAACTCCATGTCGGTTAAATTTTTCCTCATTTTCTGTGAAGAAATCCTCGCGTATTTAATTAGTAGTGTATATATTTTTTACTTGTTTCATGCTCCAATATTGCCGTTAATTGCAACACAACAAGTTTAATTTGCGATAAATACCTGCTATTGATGTACGTGGGCTGCAAATTAACGTTGCATATATTACTAATTCTATGTACCACAACATATTCATGTAAAGAGTGGTAGAAGGGAAGAAGTTGGGGGGTCTTCTGGTCTTATCGACGATTCATTTTTATTTTCTGCACATGCCGTGAAATATAGGACTAACGATTATTTTTATATATGGCTGCTACTTAACCATATTCGGCTTAACTTATCAAACATTTATACAAGGAGCAGTATTGGACTCAGCTGAGTTCGAAACACACAAGGAAAATCTTTAACTGTCCACACGTAAACAATCATATTTCATATCATTTCTCGTGTACATCCGTAATTTAATACGAAAGAAATGTTTCCATACCTGAGGCAAACGGATCATTTCGAGTCTTGAATACGTAGAATTGATGGATGCGTTGTAATCTCGGCTCTCACCTTGGGCGCGTTGATTAAATTATTTATTCACGTCCTCGAGAATGTGATTAGTAGATTCCGCTGATGTTGCGAATTATTCCGTGGATTATCGATGCGATACTTTACAAACCGGTCGTTGCCGTTTATCACAATAAGTGTGTTATTTGTTATTTTGTATATTATGTTAATGCTATAGCTACGAGGAACTGGCGAATTGAATTTCATGTCTTTATCGCAGAGTTTAAGTACTACGCGACAAGAGCCGTACTTACGTCAAGAAGACAACGCAATCGTTTTTTTGCCACTTCAACTATAAATATTCAGTTTGATTTTTTTATCGTTTGCCCGTTGGAAAAAAGTTGTATTTTTTTTCAGTATTGATTATGTACGTTCACCTGATTTGACGGTCATTGCGCGTGCGCTGTCTGTTCTTGTTTATAATTAAGTACATTGTTGTGTATTTTCGATGGCAATGGAAAACAATTTTGTTTTTGAAAATACGATGCGTGTTCGATCTTCAGCTGTGCTTTTATATCAACGGCCTGTTTAGATTTTTTTTACGTTGAGATGCAACTTCTGAATTTATTTTCAATTTTGCCATCACAAACCAGCTTTACGATAAGAGTTTGCCCCGAATCCTGTACTTCATGTCTTCATTTTCGAATATTTCCCAGATGTTGGGTATTTAGTAAAACCAGTATAGTATTCTATTGGCTGTAGATGCAATAATAAAATCACCCACGCATGAATGTCACGTGTTGCTTACATGGTGCAATGTTAAACAGTTATCATAAAAAACGGTTTCACCCAGCCTGCACGCATGTGCCGTTAGTTGAATGCTGTGCGGCATGAGTTTTTCCTGCCTACTGCCTTGCATCGTGTCTCTGTAACGCAGAGACAAATCGTGCTGATACCATGTGAAATGAAATTATCAACAAATCAATGGTCAACGCACTTTGTAGAGGTAATAGCATGGTTTCTCGTGCAATTTGGAAAACAAGCCCTCGTGAGTTTTTCATAGACTCCTCTATCGAACTCGTGCAATTTTAATAGCCTTTGAAAAAGTCACTCGTGCATGTTTTTCTCAAATTGCACTCGAAAGCATGCTATTACCTATACTAATGATATACATGAAAAAATTTCTCAATTCTGTTGACTTTTAACTTCAGCGTTAGTACATTAATTCAGCCGGCGAGTTTAACCGACCGGCTCGTATTTTTCAATTCCGTCAGATTTTACTTTTCACAAAACCATAGCTTCCGCACACGCAGCTAGAACAAGGTATCTACTTTTAGCAGTGTTGTTATTTTCATCCAGAAACATCTTGCAAACGGTGAACTGTAAACTGCTTTGCTGAAGAAAATTTACTTAAAACTTACGCCAGCCGTTTTAATTGCTTTGTTTACAATAATTTAAGTTTCCCGCTTTTGAAATGTTTTAATTTGCGCTCTTTGGTAACTTCCTACTTATGTTATTAACATCGGAGCACCTTGGTAAAGTAGTACTATATGTTGATGTTGAATAGCTCAATAAAATCTCCGGGTGTATCATGTCCCCTGCTATCTTCTCTTGTCGTCCCTCGTGTGTTCTAAATGCCTTTCCTAATTGTTCAATCATTTGAAAGTTTCATTAGTGGAATTTTAACGGGTAATATTGATTCAAAAGTGTTATTTTTGTTTATTGGTAAGTTTTTAGCGCATTTAAATGCAATTTAGGGCCACAAGTTTTTCACACTTGTTGTGTCACGTGTTACCCTCTTTTTAATAAAGTTTAATCAATCAATCAATCAATTTCTTTTCTCTGCCTACGATTTTATGTGTGTTGAATAG
The DNA here is from genome assembly GCF_021976095.1 of Xenia sp. Carnegie-2017. Lineage (NCBI taxonomy): Eukaryota > Metazoa > Cnidaria > Anthozoa > Malacalcyonacea > Xeniidae > Xenia > Xenia sp. Carnegie-2017. The sequence goes on from NW_025813483.1 coordinate 11,075,716, forward strand.
TACGCAGATTTTTGTTAAATTTCAATGGTTTAGTTAAAATTGTACGTTTGCTGGACTAGTTTGCCATACCCTGTTCAAAGTACATTGTGATGACCAAAATAGTACACCCTCGATAAAAAATTATCGTTTTTAGCTTGTCAAGTTTTGGAGAAAAGTGCAAAAATGAAAGAAAATACTATCGAAAAATAGATGAACTATAATTTCAATCATGCCATTAAAAGAAAAATAAATAGCAAAAATAGTGTTGTGCCTGTTATGTTTTGAACTAGCTTCGTTTTTCATGCATTACATTTTGCAGCATTTGAAATCAGTTCATCATCATTTGATAGTTTTTAAGTTTTTTATCAAACGATTCGATTCTGCCTTTAAATTTTTTAAAAAGTTCAAATCTGGTGACCGAGTCGGCTATTGCATCACGTTAATTTTTCATTTGCGAGAAATAACTTGTGTTTTTTTGGAGTCGTGAAACCAGTGCTGTAGAAGGTGGGGAGGCGCTTGGGAAGGAGCCCCCCTTCTACCTTTGAAATGGGTAATTTTAAAAGGGCACTATTTACAAAAACGTCAAGAGAGCCCCCCCATCTGATAAATTTAGTTCTACAGCACTGCGTAAAACATAATCAAATACATCGTATAAGTATAGTGAACTTTAATACCCAGTAAAAAACGTAATCCAAAAAAGGACATCTTGTAAACTTAACTTATAGTTATAACACAAGACGATCAAAACTGTAATATTTCGATTTTATTGCAAAACTATCATCATTCTGTCTGATGATTTTGGTTTTGAAATAAAACCGAAATATTACTATTTTAATTGTCTTGTTTAATAATGATATGTAGGCAGTTATCTCCACCATGCTTCATTTAGCACCTAACCATAATACACTTTGCTTGTCGTTGATGTTTTTTCTGGTTGTGCACATGCTTTGCTTGTCGTTGATGTTTTTTCTGGTTGTGCACATGCTTTGCTTGTCGTTGATGTTTTTTCTGGTTGTGCACATGCTTTGTTTGTCGTTGATGTTTTTTCTGGTTGCGCACATGCAGATTTCGTACCGAAATGTACCATATGTCCTTTACCTTCATTTCATTTATATACACTTAATTTTTCATCGAGATGACCATAATTTTCACATTTTAAATATTTTTACCATTTCTTTTACTTGTCAAGATCAGTCAACACATGGCGATATTGCGATGAACGAAGTCGCGTGTAATCGACTTTGGTCGTAAAACCGTGAATTTTTAGGTGTTTGATACTTATTTTAAGTGGTGTTTCAACCTTAATGGCTTAAGAAAAAATCCTGCCAGAAATCAGTAGCGTAGCCTGCCAGCAAGTTTTGCTTCTGCTTTGTAAATTTCACAACATCTTCATTCACTTCTTTAGAAAAGTATTGTTGTTGCAGCTAGTTAGCACAGACTAATGTGCATAGCAGGACCCAATTTGCGTGCTGGCTACGCCACTCCGTCAAATTCAACATGTTGTACATATTCACATCGATAAGCTACCAAATACGATGTTATTCATCTATCTTATTAAGCGAAAAGTTTAAAATTCTCATATCGATATTTACTTATTTGTTCGTCTTTTATAAAAGTCTCGACAAAAAATGTTTCATCACTTTCATGATCATAATATTTTCATTGGCATTGTATGTTAATATTTATAATATTTCAACTCCATGCATTGTGTAAGCTATCTGGCTACCAGGCCTGTATTTATTTTACATGAAAATTATCTCGTATTTAGTATGAGGAAGTCAAAAAAGCGCCTACTGTACTTGTACTTCATATTTGTATATTGCATTCACCGGTTTTGAACCCCCCTTCTGACGTCACCACTGCATCACGTGCTTGCCGTAACTCCGAGGAATCACTTTACCTGACATGTATGAATGCAATGCTTTAAAATAGAAATTTATCACATGATTGGAATAGCTGTCTTTGAAATCATTTTAAGTCTTTCATTTTTTATTTGAACTCGTTTTGTAAATGAACGTATATGGTCAAAAGTCTTTAAGAAAACTTTTATGTTACATCAAGAAGTCTTTTTAAAGTATTTTAATTCATAACGTCTCCCAGGCTACGACTTTGAGGGTTTGATGTAGTTGATCTAATGACGATAGACTACAGTGAATTTAGTACTAAAACTTACATTCAATTTAACTCCATAAAGGATTGATGAGTTTATTCGCTATAAAGATATAATGAAAAGCTTTCCTGAATGTTTTTGTGGATACTAAGACAAATCACGTAATCTAGCGAGAATTGAAAGAGCTTTTATCATGTCAAAAAATTATCATAAAAAGTGTCTCCACCCAGCCTGCACACATGCGCCGTTTGTTTGTTTAAACTGGCGTTGCCTTGCATGATATTTTTGTGTTTCGCTGCTTGCATCGTGTCTCTGTAACGTATCCAACTCATGCTGATAGCACTGTGAGTTGAAATGATCTACAAATGAATGTTCAAGGTCGATGCACCTTGATGATACAAGATAATTTGCTGTTTTACGTCATAAATAATTACGTTATGATGTTTCAGCAGATTTCGTTACATGTACCACGCTTGGAGGTCATAACTACAATAAAATATTTTCGCACTGGTATTGTATATGTCTTTGGAAAGTTGCCATGAATGTTGAATAGTATCATTCATTCTTTTTGTGATGGGTTATAGGGTGTATATTTGTGACTAGTTAGTGAAGCCTGGAAGGCTCGTAATGTCCGAAACATGACATCGTGATGGCCCAGGAAATTGAATTTTTTGTATTTCACGAGTGTTATTGTGAATCCTTTCAATTCGTTTAGCGATTACCGAAAGATCGTTGTGCTCGTAAATTGTTGAGATGTAAGTTGCGTTTTCTTGTTGTAGAGAACTGTGTGTAGCGAGCTATTGACCAATCAGGTTTCATTGGGATAGAAGGGTTCGTCCAGCACTGACCAATTACATTCGGTTTTGGTTGACATTGGGACGCGACCAATTAGGTTTTCATAAGACCCGCTGACTTTATTTTTGTCTCAGTTTTGCGTATTTGTTGATCCGAGAGAAGATTGTAACGGAAATTTCAAGGTTATTTTATGTCAAGCAAGGTGGTGGATATTTTTGGACGGGTGGTTTTGTTTTGACAAAGAAATGAGAAAAGAAACGAGGTAGTTAGATAAATATAAAGTCGGTTTTATACCAAACGATCCTTCAGCGAGGCGTTTTTGTATTATCTCAGGCGACCCAAATTCTTAAGAAAATTTGATATTTTTGCGAATTAGTCCACAAACAAGATATTTATACAGGCGTCCATAACGTAGGAGTCTCTTTGTTACTTTTCCATTCGTTCACACAGCTTCAACTATTGTGTTCATCTTTTGTTGATATTTGAAACAATAAATTAGGCGGGCCAAACATAGCGATGAAACAATGGGGTTTGACCATGACATTGGGAGAATTTGGCAGTTTCAGATGCACATGTTTAATTCGACAATAAATTAGGCGGGCCAAACATAGCGATGAAACAATGGGGTTTGACCATGACATTGGGAAAATATAGCAGTTTGAGACGCGCATGTTTAATTCGATTGCCATGTTGGCTTAAAAAACTTTGGCAAGGAACTTTACTTGGTGTTTAATGTATGAACAGGTTTAATCGATAAAGATCTAACATACTATCTGGGGAGAAGTTCTTGAATCTAAGACAATCTGATGTCACGATTTGAACCGCTCAATCCAATACCCTCTCGCTTCAGTGTTGAAAATGTAATGTTTCACCCTCTTAACGTGTGAACTAACACGATTTAAAGATGATACTCCACGATTGCTTTCAAACGATTGTTGAAATAGGGTAAAAACTGTATTCATGTGCTCAATAGATAAACAAGTCGACACGTTTGAACTCTTGCTGTCTTTATTTGTATAATAAATTATAAAACCTTCAAAAGGCAAATACCTTACAACATCTCCTTAAACCATACAATTATTTTACTTAATAATCATTCATACATTAAGTACTCGTCATTATTTTATATGCTTCGCTATTCGATATATAATTTACATTAAATGCGCTAACGTAATAAATATAGTTAAATGCCGTGGGAGTTTGAAATAAGAATGTTCCTTGACGATGTGTATTCATGAAATGGCGAGCAAAAGCCAAATAGCAAGTTTATTTATGTTTGAAAGCTATTTTTACCTATAGTATATTTATAAAACAAAGGTCAAATGTATCCATTCAGCTTTTGTCGTGAAAATGACCATGGTAGGAGAATTTTAATCTCCAGGCTACATCAAGTTGGAAGTTTTTGTTCGATTTGCCTTTCAGACTGCATCAATTTCATCTTTCAATCTATTAAATACTTGGTTTTACACTTTGAATCTTAAATGGCCTGAAACTCAATCTTAGAAAAACTTTGGAGGTTGAATATTTTTCGTACCATGGTTATTTGTTTTCAAACAATTCTATTTTTGTAGTTATTTGACGCATCCTATCAAACGCTGTTCATGAATAAGATGGCTTTTTGATCTCTTGCTGTCAATAGTGGCGACTTTATATCGCCGCTATTTTTAACAGCAATAAATGTATCATATTTTTGTTTCTTGTAGTATTTAAATGATGCGTATGTGTGAAATCCCTGCTTCCATGTCTCTACAAACAGGCAGTCGTCGTTTGGTTTGCGCTATAATTAAGAAATTACATTTGTTAGCTTGTGTACCATCGTCATTACGATATAAGTTTAAGGGATCAAGTACATTAATTTCTTATGTACCATCTTCACTGTGACATAAGTATAAGGAGGTAGAGTACATCGATTTCTTATGTACCATCGTTTCTGTGACATAAGTATACGGAGATCAAGTACATCGATTTCTTATGTACCATCGTTACTGTGATATATGTATACGGAGATCAAGTACATTGATTTCTTATGTACCATCCTCACTATGGCATAAGTATACAGAGATCAAGTACATTGATTTCTTATGTACTATCCTCACTATGACATATGTATAAGAAGATCAAATACATTGATTTTCTATGTACCATCGTCACTATGACATAATTATAAGAAGATCAAGTACATTGATTTCTTATGTACCATCTTCGCTGTGACATAATTACGCTGAGTTTTTTTTTACCTGTAGCAACAATCTTCCTTTTTGATTGATAGCAAGATATCGTTTGCTGACCTCGTTTTTGAACCTCAGTACCGTGTTAGACATAGTTTCACCAATGAATTTTGCTGAAAATCGATAAAACAGATCACCACATAAGATATTGTATAAATATTCGTTATTGCTTTTGGCCGCGTGCGTACCTCTAGGACCAAGGGTTTGATTCGTTCCCAGTCTCATGTTGTTGTTGACTTGAAGATAGACCAGACCGTTGGTTGAATATAACACCATTGTGCGAAAATTAGTCGGGGAATTTGCTATAGCGTCGGTGTAGTTATAAACTTGCAGAACATTTGGTCTTCCACCCGAAGCCTGGGACTTTCGTCGTCGTTTAGATTTTGCCATTGGTATACAGATGATTGACTCGGTCACGATAATCAGCAGTAAAAAAGCACTCTAAAATTTCAGTGGAAAATAATTTCTTGTTAATTTAGCATTATTGTTATTCAATATGGGAATTACGTAAATACCACGATCATTGACAATGTTGCTTTTTTTAAAAGTTTTCTTGTCTTGTGGGCGCAAAAACATTACGACGGTCTGAACTATTGACGTAGTTATAGGAGGACATGCATGGATATGTGTGGATATGTGCAATATTGAATTATTTGTTACGTGATTTTCCACACGACTGAATGTGTTGAACAGTCTCATGCTGTTGGCAAGTGTGATTTGGACTTTATTTGCGTGAGCTTCTTCAACAATTTAGGAGAGCTCAATTTCTGTTCAACCCCCATCTTTTTGTGTTCCGCATGCAATTAACTAAGTTTTTTTAACTAAATGTTCCTATTGCAGTTTATAATTAATGTTTTCTTTGTCATATTAAACTTTTTATCCTGTAGATATTTGAAGATGTTCTATTTGTTTGTGCTCTTTAATCCTAGAACGTTATTTTACCACTTTGGTAAGTTTCTTTGTTCATGCAATAACAGTTTTATTATCTGCCCACGCAATTCTACATACAGTAAGTAAGCGAAATATTTTAAGTAAGCGCCATTTTTATTGCAATTGGGTAAAGTCGCCGGATCGTGTGCCAGGATTATGGTTTGAAGGGATCAACCCCAGAGACCCGATTGAAAAATATAGTTTGATTAAATTAGCAATGCCGGTTTCTTTGAAGTTAGCGGTTTGTTAAGTTCTCTCTGTAGCTCACGTAATGATATAAATTTATTACGATTCAAATTCTTCTGTTAGCACTTGTTTGTTTGAATACACAATCTTTTATTATTATGTATTCTAATCAACAAATGTTTCTTTTTTGAATACCCGCTCATGTTGTCACCATACATGTCGCACTTTCTAAGTTGATTTTAATATACTGCTAAAGACTTAACTATAGCGGCATTATCGTTTTGTTTTTCATTTTTGTAATGCCGGTTTCCTGCTGGACTTTATATTCGTGGATGGTGTAAATCAACGAGAGAGTAATTTTCTAGATAATGCGATGTGTGTATTGTATAGCACTTTCATAATTTTAATATTTTTCCCATTTCTTTTACTTTTCAAGTCCAGTCAGTGCGATCAATAAAGTGTTGTATTCCGAGATGCATTCGCCGTTTGTCGTGATGGTCGGGAATAAAATGGGGACTTGATCGGTAAGTGTTTGATCCTATTTTCAAGTGATGTTTTAACCTCCATAACTTAATGGTAAAAATCCTTTGAGAAATTTTGCACATTTTGGACGCTCAATGCAATTAGTCATGTATCGTAGTTTGTAAAATATTTAAAATTCGTACATCGACATTGTATTATCTGTTCGATACTTGACTAATATAAATAATCCCTGAATGACATGTCTAATAGTCTGTACTAAAAAGGTTTGAACGGTATATTTTGATGAGCGCTCTTCATTAGAATCAATATACCAGCGCTGGCTAAGACTCATTAGCGGGTAATCCTCCATCGCTATGTCTGGTTACCTTAACTTGCTTTGGTTATGTTTATAAATTTGCTTGCTTTATGTGCTTATTGCAATCTTGTAACGCTTAGAAGATTAGAAGATTTATGTTGACTTTTCCCAATCTATATATGCAGGTTTATCCATCCTCAGTTTACATAACAAATAGTTCTTGGTTTAAAGTTGATTTTTCAGAAATAGTTGGAATCCTTTTGTGGAATATGTTTGTGGAATGTTAAAAGAGGTTGCCCTCTGCATCATTTTAAGCACTTTGTACTTGGAAGGCGTGATTTATGTTGGAATTTTGAGGAATTACATTTCCAGACATTTATGAATACACTGCTTCAAACTAGAAACTTTTAAACTACCACGCAATTGGAATTGCTTTCTTTGAAATCATTGTAAGTCTTTCATGAACTAATTTAGTAAACCAACTCCCTGAAAAAGCCTTTGAAAAACCTTTAAAGAAATCTTTGAAAGTATTTTAATTGATAACGTCTTCCAGTCTACGAAAGATTTATCAGATACAAAGATTACATAATTGGTTTAATGGTCGTATGAGATTTTCGAGTGCTTTATAATGACGATAGAAGATAACGAATAGTGTTGAAATTTATATTTGGTTAAACCCCATGCACGAAAGATAATCGTGTCTTTCAGAGGAGCTATATTTAAGAGATTCTTGATTCAAAAAATGCAGAAGTCGCCGAGGAATAGTTAGTGTCTTATGTAATAATATAAGTCTTGTTCTAAATGTTTTCATGGCTTCTATAAAGCAAAACGAGTGATCTAATTGGGAGGGTTGAACTTGCCTTTACCAATTTACCCATTTAAAAGAATGTGTCTTTAACTGACTCCAGAATTCATACTTCTAACTTTATGCGATCACAATGCGTTATTGCCTAGCTATCGGCGCGATTTTTTTACGTTAGGCCATTAGGATTGACGAAAACGGCATTAATACTCCCATATGCGTTACTATATGGACGTCTTAGGCTGCCAAAACTATCTTTTCCGACCAAAATGTACTCTATATTATAAATTAACATTGGTCTATAAAAATATCTACCTTGAAATTGTATAGCTTAGTCATGATTCTTCTCTCTTTGTCTCGTCTTGCGACTTCTCTATGGATAGCTACAGTATATTTCAGAGCAATGCGTATCTGTTTCTGAGCACCTCTACCTTGGGAAGTTTCGCCAATGTCTCAAGTATGCTGACAGTGTCGTGACACTTATATGAGGTGTCAAGCAGAATTAATACATTGTCATGTGGCGATATCCTCAGGCTGTTTTATCTATTCATGATTTTATTAATTACTTATCTTCATGGTATCGAGGACATTTTTGTACTTCCCGAGTCTTATTTTTCATAATACATTAATATAATAGCAAAGACAAAAGCCTGCTGAAATTCAACATCCATGTATCATACGATGTGTACTACCATAGTCCTTTCATATAGTATTACATGAAGTTACTATTAGAAAAGTTTGTTGCCAATTCTCTGTTGTGGATAAGTGTGGTGGTTTAACTCACGGTTAATAGATTAGATGATCTTGTTCTGACCACAATAAATATTTTGATTGCCACATGTTCGATATCGAAGGAAATGACTTTGGTCCAAAACCATGGTAGGGCGTGTCAGTCTTGGAAAAGTAAAATTTAAAGCATGACGCATTTTGTCTGAGAACTTTACAAGTCGGTAATGTTTACATGTTGCAAATCACGCGCGAAAAGGTTTAAATCATATGTAGCACTCTACAATAAGCTAATTTCTTTCTTAATATCCACTAATACCTACTTATCTTGCTATACAATGTCTAGTTTCTTGACACCCTATTTGGTAAATATTGGCAATCATTTTATTGTCATCGGTGAATTTAATGCCACAGAATAACATGTGTGTAATTGCACACAACCTTTTGAGTATTAGCACTAAAATCCTACATTCAATTAGCTCCTTTTTGTTTTTGTGATGTTTTTTGTCTATGGGAAAAGGGAAGAAGGTTAATCTTTTTAAGCTCTTGTAAATTTCACGCATACTTCTCTTGAGATGAACTCGATGCTTCATGCGTTGCAAAATTTCTTGTCGCGAGTATTATTTCTGCCTAATCAGTTTTTATTAACTAATTGTATGAATTGCTTGTTTCGAAAAAATACGTTGTAAATAGGGGTAAGTATGTTGTTTGAGTATTTTTGTGTGGAGATCGATGGTAAACTTTCGAAATAGGTACATGGTTAAGTATTGGTGTGTATGTGATTGAGTATTTGTGTATGGAAATAGATGGTTAACTTTTGAAATAGGTACATGGTTAAGTATTGGTGTGTATGTGATTGAGTATTTGTGTATGGAGATAGATGGTTAACTTTTGGTGTGGGAACATGGTTAACAATTGGTGTGTCTAATGGTTGAAATCTACTGCGTGATGTGTGAACGTGATAAACTATGACTGAGGATCTTACTTGCCGTAAAAAGTGTCCAAATGAATCTGCCATTCATGAATTGTTGATTGCTTGTTGGCTGCGCAAGCAGCCATAAAAATAGCGAAGATTTAAATCAGACCAGTGCTGTGTTGTTGTCACATAGGAAAAGTAGGTCATGACCTTCCTTTTGATGGTCCTCCAGAAAGAACCCGAACTTGATATGTACATAGAATTACAAAAAGTGTATGAACGTTTTAATTTAATGTGACTGTGTTGTGTTTTGTTAAAATATTTGCAACTCTCGATGAAAATCTATGCGTCCCCATATCTAATCGTGTAATACATATGTTAACACGCCTCGACCTTCCGCTCTAAGAGCATTAATTAATTTCTGGGATTTTTCCAATAATGCCATTTAACTGCGGCTGCATATTTTTAATATTGAAGCATATTTCCTCCGTATAAAGTTAAGAACGTCAGATCGATGGTGTGCTTTACATGCATATAAGAAGCGATCAGTTGGATTTTACATGACAAAAATGGAAGTGTTTATCAGAATTGAGAGATTTTATGCATTGTTTTGTTTACATTGCACATTCTTATCCGCTATAATTGGTAAATAATTTCGCTCGTGAACTTCTCGAAGTTACTGCGTATTTGAGCTATTGACGACGTTTCTCGCTTCTTGAATTCATGCTTATTATACTTTAATCGTTAAATTGTTATAAGACAAGTTTCCTGCAACGAAGTTCCGCTGGAAACGGACCCCAGACCGTAAAGATTGTTTTTTTCTTTGACTGCGGGAATTATGCAAACTATTCGTCATGCCCTTGTTTGCAATTTTGTCAATTTTCTGATACTTAAACATAGAAAAACAAATCGCTTATTCAATGTGGTTTGAAAACATAGTTCACACGCTGCGATGTCAATCAACACGCTTGTTGTGATTATTTTGTCTTTGATTTTGCTAATTGTAATAAAACAGCATGATTCACATATGTAATAATACGCGTTATGATGCAGTCATTGTAATGTGTGATTATTTCGTTGCGTTTTTATACGTGCTAGCTACTTGTAAATATTTTGCTTATGCCAGCATTTCATTGTGTCATGTCATGCCTGTTCTTATTTCACATGATCTTGATACTCTGAGAGTATAAAAAATCATCTTGTTGTTTGCGTTCCCACGTGCTATCTTCTAGAAGGATAGAGATAGATTTCATCAGTGAAGGGTATTAAGTGCAAAGCTTTCTAAAGAAGCAACTTTGAATTGGTTTTTCGTGTGGTTTGTTGATTGATTTTTAGTATTTAATGAGACCACCCGGCTGTTAACACTTTCTTCCGAACGTTGCATGTAATTGCGCAGACAGTACTCAACCTTTATATAAATAAGTTTTTTTTCTTATTGCCGTCGGCTTAAATATTACAGCCTAATTCCATATGGGAAATTCTCGCCGAAAATGTAAACGCGCTATGATTTTGTGCGAGCGTGAGGAAGAACACGAGAATATCTCAAGAAAAAAGTTCTATTTGGCAGCGAGCTTCCATTTCCCTGACTGCCAAATCGAATTAATCAAAATTCAACAGGATCAGTAAAGTGCATCATTTGCATAATACGCGGTATTATTTCTCGTGAAAAATTTCGTCTGTGGAACGAGGAATTAAACTTTACTGAAAACAATAATCGATATATGGTGGGGAAAAAGTACAGGTATGTTACACATATATGTACCGCCGTCCTTCTAGACCAATTCGTTTTCAGTTCATATCGTTTTAATTGTTTCTGAAATCATTTCTAATGAAATGGTATTAAATGGCTCTTACATCTTACTTAAATAATTATTTAATAATGGACATTTTTGAGCATCAGGTTTTAATTGGGTTGTAATTAATGACAACATCCTTTTGGAACAATTCCCGTCATAATATACAAATATATCTGGCATTCGTGTTGTAAAGTATCTAAAACGAGGCTCGTTAGAAAAGTTTTCCCATGTAGTTTATTTTCGTGTTGTAAAGGATCTAAAACGAGGCTCGTTAGAAACGTTTTCCCATGTAGTTTATTTTCGTGTTGTAAAGGATCTAAAACGAGGCTCGTTAGAAACGTTTTCCCGTGTAGTTTATTGGTAGCATTATGTTGCTGCTTACTTTGGAAAGATAATAGCTACAACATTTCTTTCTTTGAGAGTGTGCAATACCTGTATATGTTTCAAAAACTTGCTTTTCGTGTTCGCACAAAATGTGCTTGAGATAAAATTCGATGAAATTTTACCTACCTAGGAACGGGAGAAATCTTCTATACCATCGATGAAAAGAGGTCAACGATATTTGTATTTTACGACCCTAGGTCATTTTCTATATTGTTAATGATTCTTTATATAGATAATTTTGTCTGTGTTCCGCTTCTTACCGCGAACTCTCGTCGTGCTGTAATTACTTTGAATACGAATGGTTTCTTTGTGATGTCGAGGACCGCAATGTCGCTTTGACACTGACCCTTGGACGGCGACGTTGATTTCAATTAAAATCACAACATGTTGAAGTTTTCTTACGTTTGTTTGTCTTGGTGTTTATTAACAATTTAGCATGTAACATGAGGGAAAGTGTACCCGATTACCGACAGGCAAAACACACGACATACTGTTTTTTTTTACTGTTTAAGCAATTATAATTGCTTTAAAATGTGCAACCTCAGCTCTTTTTTCGAACTCGAAATGGTTGAAATTTTGTTGTTTGTTAGCTACCTACGAAAATGAGGGATATACCTACCGGCAGACAATATTTATTAGTTACATTTGCAACGGATGAGATAAGAAAAGAAACTTATGTTTCCTTCATTAGCCTGTTATTTTGATGGAAATTCATCATCTCCCTAAGAGGCAATTTTCGATTGCTTTAATCTCAGAATTGTGTAGTTTAGAAGAGTGAAAACAACATCAGTAGAAAGTTCTATAAATCATATCAAAGAGGAATTTTTGGTGGTTGTCTCCGTTCTATTCTATAATATTCATCAACATCCTTATCCCATATATTTTAAGCAAGCTCCGCGACACAGCTACGGTTTGTGGGCATGACTCTCTTATTGTATTAGAATCAGCATCCTTCCTGTTATTTTACTCCTTTTTGATGTATTTGTTTTTTTCATCTGTCTCATTTGTCGCTTTGTTCAATCAAACCACGACATGACCCCCCGAAACATGTAATACTTTACCGACGAAGAAATTTACGACTGCCTTGCATGAGGCGGGAGAACACTGGTTAATGACTCAGCGTCGATTGTCTGAGAATGTCTGTAACATTACTACACCTCCAGTGGGAGAATGTTCACATGAACGATGAGATTGCTGTGCGATTTATGGCGCTTAGTCGAGTCTAGCGCACGCTATGCTAATGAGAAAATAGGTATTGTGACGCTGGGTGTGTCCGAGGTATATTTTGGATTTATATAGGATGTATTTTAGCTGAAAACAGGTTAATCGTCGTGTTTATGGGGAAAAAACATATCCCCACAGTGATGTTATATATTTTTTGAATTTAAAAAGATACATCATCGATTATTTCATAAATATTTTATTGCGTGTCATGACCAAATGTAAACAAACGGAGATATTACAAGATGTACTAATATCTTCTTCTTTGTCTGTTCATAATGGTGTTAAGATTAAAAGCTAAATCCGCGCGTATTTTTATCAATGACATCAAAAAAAAAACATAACATCATGGCGGTTTTCTTTCATAGCTGTTACATCCCAATTGTAAGTGGCTGTAAAACTTCTAGAAATCAAGTGTGCATCACTTATTCCCATAGATCGCGTGTTAAAGTAAAGCGGCTTTGTGTTTTTTGTGTGTGCTCTTGTTCCAATTAACAGTTAAGTGTTTTGCCCTATGGAAATTTTGATACGTGCATGCTAGTGAACATGCAGCCCGTTTCAAGCATTTTCACTTTTTTCTTTGCTAGCCGTAACTGACTACTTTGTTTGGGAAGAAATTTCGATTATTAGATAATGATGAGAAATTATTTGATTTTATAAATTAGCAGTGCACATCACCCCTTGTTATTTTGTCGTTCGAGTTCATCACCAATTGTATTTTTATAGGAACGTTTTTTTATGCCATATTCCACAAATATATGCTTAAAAATTCCGTTTCAAGGTCGTTTCAACTTAATGCGAAGTCTTGTATGTTTTTTTGCGCTGTTTGGAGCTCATTTAAATATAGGAATTATATGTTAAGTCTTGAGTACTTATACGTGCAACATGGCAGTTGCCATGTCAGCCATTTAATGTGTTACATGTAAAATTAAACGTTGTTTTATTTTTTTTTGATTAATCATTTTCCATATTCTTTGTTTGTAAAGTTTATTCTAATACGCATGACAGAGAAAGCAGACACAAATTTGATCATTATGTAGAGGATCTTGTAGTCTGTGGTAACAATGTTGTCCCCTGTTGCTCAATTGTGTTCAACTACTTCAATGGCTTTATGTTTAAACACGAGAGTCCTTGTTTAGGTCTGTGGTCAAGTTACGTTCATTTTGTCTCCGTTTGCAAGAACTGATGACAAAAAACGATGATGTTGTGATGTCAATATGAAGGATCTTTGTGGATTACTTAGAGTCGTATGGTAATTTGTGAGGTAAGCTCAACAGAAAATGTAAAGTAAAACCTGTTGCGTTAATTCGAGAGATCGTTTAATTAGATTTCCTTAACTAGTGCCTTTCTATAACTCAAGTCTTCTTCACTTCTGTGAATACGGCGAAAAGCCGATTTTCACTCCTTATCGGCATAAAACTCTTTATTAAATATTTTCCTAGACATTGGAGCGCGTCATCGGAAAGATAAACGGTGCTTGAATTGTCACGGTGTTGAAAGCATTTAATCGTACGTGTTAGAAAGTATGTTTGACCTTGTTCTTGCTGAACACAGATTGTTCCTTAATCAACCTGTCGATACAGATTTGAGAAATTACAAAATATAATCATTCGAAATCATTTGAAGTTGAATATAGGGTGACGATGACTTGAATTTATCACATGAATATCTTATTTTTCTTAATTCATCTCTCTGTTTCTATCATGACCTCGTTCATTACAGTTAAGTAAGAATATTTCTAATTGAAGAGTATATAATAATGACGTAATTTTTTTGTAATCTCTCTTAAACATGTGAGCACTTGTCCGACGTTTAAAAAAATGCTTTATTTTTAGATTGTATTCAGTCTTCTATGAGAGCATGGAGTTATCGTTGTATTGTCTTCTGATTTGCAACTTTATTGCTGTTTCGTCATCTGCAGGTAGTTTTCGTAGAGATGTTGTCAATAAAAACGTTCTCAATTGAGATGTAAAGATGATATCAATAAGATGTTATCTATAGAGTTGTTGTTAATGGAGATGTTTTCAATAGAAATGTTTTCACTAGAGATTTTGTCAATGGAAACGTTGTCATTAGAGATGTTAATGGTAGATGTTTTCAACAGAGATGTTGTCAATAGAGATGTTGTCTTTATATATGTTGTCTATGTAGATTTTGTCTTTAGAGATGTTGTTAATGGAGATGTTGTCTATAGGCATGTTGTCAACAGAGAATTAAAGGTTTTGTCAGTAAAGATTTTTTTCTATAGAGATGTCGTTAGTAGAGATGTTGTTAATAGAGATGTTGTCTATAGAGATGTTTTCAATAGAGATGTTGTCTATAGAGATGTTGTCTATAGAGATGTTGTCAATAGAGATGTTGTCTATAGTGATGTTGTCTATAAAGATGCTGTTTACAGAGATGTTGTCTATAGAGATGTTGTTAATAGAGATGTTGTCTACAGAGATGTTGTCTACAGAGATGGTTTCTACAGTAATGTTGTCAATAGAGATGTGGTCTATAGAGATGTTGTTAATAGAGATGTTGTCTACAGAGATGTTGTCTACAGAGATGGTGTCTACAGTAATGTTATCAATAGAGATGTGGTCTATAGAGATGTTGTCAATAGAGATGTTGTCTATAGAGATGTTGTCTATAGAGATGTTGTCTATAGAGATGTTGTCTATAGAGATGTTGTCTATAGAGATGTTGTCAATAGAGATGTTGTCTATAGAGATGTTGTCAAAAGAATTGTTTTCAATAGAGATGTTGTCTATAGAGATGTTGTCTATAGAGATGTTGTCAATAGACGTGCTGTTAATAGAGATGTTGTCAATAGAGATGTTGTCAATAGAGATGTTGTCTATAGAGATGTTGTCAATAGAGATGTTGTCAATAGTGATGTTGTCTATAGAGATGTTGTCTATAGAGATGTTGTCAATAGACGTGCTGTTAATAGAGATGTTGTCAATAGAGATGTTGTCTATAGAGACGTTGTCAATATAGATGTTGTAAATAGAGATGTTGTCAATAGAGATGTTGTCAATAGAGATGTTGTCAGTAGAGATATTCGTAAATCTTATTAGAATCTTAGAAGAAATCGTTTTTTGTTTAGATAAAAACATCGGGAATTCCGAACAGAAAATATTTGAAAAAATCTTTAATCAATTTCATGATCCATACGTTCGACCAATCAAAAAACGTGAAGATCAACTTGTTATGGTTGTTGGTGTGTCTTATCATCAACTCGTCGACGTTGTAAGTAATTGCATTTCTTATAGTTGTTGGAATTACTTATGATCAACTCATCTACGTTGTATTTGCGTAAGACAAACAAATCTCTGTGATCATGTTGTCAAAATAACTTCTTAGAATAATTCATCGTATCATTTAGAACGAAAAGGATCAGATAATTACATCGAGTATATGGTTAAGACAGGTGTGTACCTTATGGGGGGTGCGAGGATTCTCGGGGTGAATTCAAAATCCTAGCGTGGCTCTAGAATTGCGCAGATTGCAATTTTTAGAGTTGATATGTTAATGGCTTAATAAATTCTTTTCCAAAGTGAGTTTCCTATCCAAAATGAATTAAAATTTCATTACAGTAGGGTTGAAAGTGTTTTTCAATACTAACCATACAAATGGCTTTGCTTATCAATTTTTGTCATCGTAAAATCCTTAAAGTTTTGGACTCAATTATTAAGTCAAATATTAAATGAGACAAGGAAAGCAGATAATCATCTTTGCCATGAAGCCAATGGATGTTTTCTTTCCGTTGAGCACTAAATTGTCGCATGATGACGTTTCGATCGGGGATTTCGGCTCCTGCCACGCTATGCGACTTGGTAGGCCAATCAGACCACTGCTGTGGTACGCATAGCGAAAATGCCTTCGCGACCTGTGTTTTGTAAGGCGAGATATATAGAAAAGGTTTGTTAGTTGGTAAGGGGATGACTAGGTGTGTAAGAAGGGGTGGTGGGGTATTCTCGATGTGTAAGAAGGGGTAGTAGGTTATTCTAGATGCGTAAGAAGGGGTTGTCGGGATGACTAGATATGTGAGAAGAGGTGGTAGGGAGGACTTCTTGTAAGTGAAAAGGGTGGAGGTGGTAGGATAGGTATGTAAAGAGGTGGTAGATGAATGGATAATAGATGAAAGTAAAATAAAGGTAATAAAGATGGTCGAAGTGTGAGGTGGATGATAGAGGTGGTAGGGATGGGTGTAAAGGATGGTAGAGATGATTAGATGTGTGAGAAGAGGTGGTAGGAGATGGCTTCTAGTGTAAGAAGGGGTGGTAGAAATGACTAGATATGTGAGAAGAGGCAGTAGGGGATAGCTAGATGTGCAAGAATGGGTGATAGTGTATGACTATAATTGTGTAGAAAGGGGTGGTAAATGATGGCTAGATGTGTAATAAGGGCTTGTTAGTGTATAAATAGATGGCTATATACTTATGAAGGGTTTTTTCAAGGTGGGGGCTTGGCTAGATGTATAAGTAGGGTTTGTTAGTGTGTGAGGGGTGGTTGGACGTGTAAGAAGGGCTTGTTAGTGTGTGAATGGATATTAGGTAGTATAAATATTGTCAGTTTGCATGTTTGTAAACGTGGGTTTCATTGACTAGTGTATGTAAAGGATAAGTTACCTTGCAGGTGTGTGAGCTACATCACTGGATATAAACATACAAATTGCTGCGTATTTCAGAAATGGACCAATCAATTGATGACTTGGAACAAGGAAGAGTTCGACAATATGACAGTTGTTAGCACATTTCCTGAGAAAGTATGGAAACCTGATTTGTATCTATACAATAAGTAAGTTGTGTCGATTCAATTTTTCATCTTTTTGTACAGCTTTCAAATGAAGCTGATTTGTTAATGGTTAAGTCTGTCTTAACTGCCAGTTTTTTATGCTTGATTAATGATGTAATAAAAAAACATTAGTGTTAGAAATCAGCGGCCATTTTCATTCTGAACAGCAAAGGCTCTTAATACCCAAGGTAACTCCATTCCTTATTAACCTCCTTTCATATATTGCCCCTTGCATTCTGCCTTTTCATCCAATTTTGTATTGTATTCCAACGTTCTTTATGATTAATTTGATACCCTGTAAATATACAAACTGTAACTTATATAGCTAGTACAGTAATATATAATATTCCGATTTCATTGGTAAGAACTTCAATCGATCTTCACAATTGATTTAGTTCGATCGATTTGTACAAAGGCTAATAAGATCTATAAGTGATTTGCCTGGATAGTTTAGCAGTACTTAGTTCAATATCTTCCCCTATAAACTATAGCCTAACCCATTATACTCACGTGGTATCTTTAAGTGAGTTTTATTATTTCATTCAACATCTAGTGCTGACGACAGCTCTGATGGTAACCAACATTCTTTCAACACGAAAGTAATGTTGTATAACAATGGACGTAATGTTTGGCTGGCTCCCATCATCATCAAAACCGCTTGTAAGATAAATGTCGAACATTTTCCGTTTGATGAACAGGTACACACTAGTTGTTGAAAGGTACACACTAGTCGATGAACATGTACACACTAGTTGATGAACAGGTACACACTAGTTGTTGAAAGGTACAAACTAGTCGATGAACATGTACACACTAGTTGATGAACAGGTACGCACTATTTGATGAACAGACACACACAATTTGATGAACAGGTACACACTACTTG
Source organism: Xenia sp. Carnegie-2017 (assembly GCF_021976095.1). Taxonomy (NCBI): domain Eukaryota; kingdom Metazoa; phylum Cnidaria; class Anthozoa; order Malacalcyonacea; family Xeniidae; genus Xenia; species Xenia sp. Carnegie-2017. Next base: position 11,094,238 of record NW_025813483.1, read on the forward strand.
ATGAACAGGTACACACTAGTTGTTGAAAGGTACACACTAGTCGATGAACATGTACACACTAGTTGATGAACAGGTACACACTACTTGATGAACAGGTATACACTAGTTGATGAACATGTACACACTAGTTGATGAACAGGTACACACTAGTTGTTGAAAGGTACACACTAGTCGATGAACATGTACACACTAGTTGATGAACAGGTACACACTAGTTGTTGAAAGGTACAAACTAGTCGATGAACATGTACACACTAGTTGATGAACAGGTACGCACTATTTGATGAACAGGTACACACTACTTGATGAACAGACACACACAATTTGATGAACAGGTACACACTATTTGATGAACAGGTATACACTAGTTGATGAACAGGTACACACTAGTTGTTGAAAGGTACACACTAGTCGATGAACATGTACACACTAGTTGATGAACAGGTACACACTACTTGATGAACAGGTACACACTACTTGATGAACAGGTATACACTAGTTGATGAACATGTACACACTACTTGATGAACAGGTACACACTACTTGATGAACAGGTACACACTACTTGATGAACAGGTATACACTAGTTGATGAACATGTACACACTAGTTGATGAACAGGTACACACTAGTTGTTGAAAGGTACACACTAGTCGATGAACATGTACACACTAGTTGATGAACAGACACACACAATTTGATGAACAGGTACACACTACTTGATGAACAGGTATACACTAGTTGATGAACAGGTACACACTAGTTGATGAACAGGTACACACTCTTCTTAGTGTTAATCACTTGAAGTAAATTTTCCTGGCCGACCGAGTTGAAAACTAAATTGAGTGATAGAATAATCATAATACTCTATGATCTCCCTTCGTTTAACCCAGCTCGCCAGAATAGCTCGCTTCATGTAATTGACACCGTAAGACATTTTTACAAACGATACAAAAAATGATGCCCTAATCATACAGAAGTTTACCTTTACCGTGCATTGTATGAATATTTAAGACATTATTACACTACAATGATTTATTGATTTATTATTATTGATTATTAATCAAATACAATTAAAGATAGTGACGTACAAGGTGATTTTCATAACATTAATGAAGACTTTTTGAACGTATTATAAAATAAACACAATGAAACGCGTGCACTGATTGGTCTAGAGCTGAGTTTGCATTAGCCAGTACAGAACACATCTGAGCTCAACCAATCAAATCAATCTAAACAATCAATCAGTCGAAGAGAGTTTGCAAATCGATCATGAATACATTTTAGATGAAAAATTAAAATGTTTGTCTTTTTTCGCATTATTGTTATTTTATAAAAGAAATGAAAGATGTTTTTCGTGTTTGCACTGGCATATGCAAACCTCGGAGACGTTGGAGAGAACTCTCGAGCAGGTGCAACCCTCGACCTTTGGTCTTGGGCACTGATCTGCTCTCGAGTTCTCCCAAAGGTCTCCTCGGTTTGCATAAGCCCGTGCAAACACAGTAAACATCTTTTATTTCTTAACTAATGAAGCTACTTTTAACTAGAGTATCTGAACAACTCTCGAAAACTGTGATGCATAGTTGTTGAGTATTTGTTTACCATATAATTTTTTGTATTTGCTTATTATATAGTTTTGTATATTTATATATTATATAGTTGCTGTGTATTTGCATACTATAAAATTACGTGTATTTGTATATTATGTAGTTTCTATGTGTTTATATATTATGTAGTTGCGGTGTGTTTGTTTATTATACAGTTGTGTGTATTTGTTTATCATTTTGTTGTGTGCATTTGTTTATTGTATAGTTGTTGTGTATTGTCTATTATATAGTTGTTGTTTACTTGTTTTATTATGTGGTTGTTTTGTATTTGTTTTTTTATATAGTGGTTGTGTGTCTTTGTTTATTATATAGTTTTGTAACGTGACTCTTGGCTCGTGGACTTATGATACAAAACGTCTGGACGTCCAACTTGAGAGCGATACCGCTGACCTCACTAAATTTGTGAGCAACGGAGAATGGGATCTTATAAGTATGACAGGAAGCCGTAATGTTTTAACGTATCCTTGTTGTCCTGATGTAAATTATGCGGATCTAACGTACACCATTCGCATCAGAAGACGAACAAGATATTATTACGTCAATCTCATCATTCCTTGTTTTGTTATCACTGGTATGTATAAAATGAACAAGAGCAGGTGACAACAGTCCACTTATACTGCCTGTTTGATGTTTTGTTTTACAGCTTTGAGCATCCTGGCTTTCAAAGTTCCACCTGACACGGGCGAGAGAGTAACTTTGGTTATTACTAATCTGCTATCGATGATTGTTTTTCTTCTTCTTGTCGCCGATATCCTTCCTCCAATTTCTGATGCCACTCCACTCATCAGTGTCTACTATTCTATCGTTATGTTTGAGGTAAAATATCACTTAAGAATGTTTTTATTTCGGTGGAAATGACGTTAAATAAGGAGCAATGTAGCTTCTTTATCTTGCCGGTATTCTGCGATCATTGTACCAACCTATTTAATCAGGGTTTCTAGTAAGTTGGAAGTACAATGAAGTAGAATCCCTAAATAGGCTTCAAAAGTCCTAAGAAGGATTCATTCGCCTATATCTCTATCGTGTTTGAGGGATACATGCAATGGACAAAAACCAGCCGTACATATTATTTGGGCACTTACCTAAAGCTCGCTTCATTTACAGATTGGTTTTGCCTTGCTCTGCACATGCGTTGTTTTGAAAGTAAACTTTCGTCATGCGTCACATGGTGAGATGCCCAAGTGGTTTCGAACTCTTGTTCTTCATTGGATGGCTCGCGTGTTTCGAATGACTCCCCAAGTAAAGCTTGCCGAGTCGCAACAAACACACTTTAAAAAACGTAGGCAGTCGTTTATTCAAAGCATTTTCACTTCCTTTAAGACGAGGCGCGCTTCTCTTTCGAGGTAATTGCTCTCTTTAGTCGTATTGAAAATGATGTCTTGTGGAGTTTTTACGGTCTCTTGCTTGCACTGATCTGCTCTCGAGTTCTCTCAAAGATCTGCTCGGTTTTGCATAAACCTGTGCAAACACAGTAAAATCGTTTATTTCATAAATAACAAAGGCTGTGCTGCAGTTTTAGTTTCTACGTCTGTTGTTTCTACGAAGGTATAGTGTAGTTTCAACATATGTAGTGTAGTTTTTACTTTGAAAGTGTAGTTTTTACTTTGGTAGTGTAGTTTTGACATATGTAGTGTAGTTTTTACTTAAGTATTGTAGTTTTGACTTTGGTAGTGCAGTTTCCACATATGTAGTGTAGTTTTTACTTTGGTAGTGTAGTTTTCACATATTTAGCTATAACGTAGCTCTTGCATATTTTCATAAGCCATCAAACCAATCTTTTCAAGGTTTTACAATCCACGAGGAAGTGTTTCTAACAATGATACAAACAAAAAAAGCAAACGATTAGTAAAGATCTCCACGTCTTTTGAAAATAATGAAGCACAAAATAATGGAGAAAAGAAGTGCAGCGTGGAGAATGAACGGGCCAAAACGCAAGTTGCTCTCACGGAGATTACATGTGAAGGGACGTTACCTCGGGATCACAAAGGATTGTCGCGTACGCAGAATGATGTTGAAGGGATTAAAGACGTCCTAGCGATCCCCAAACGTGACAAACGACAAATTAGTGGGGGAAAAGTTCCTGAAATGGTAAAAAAGTTGAAGCGAGTTTCGCAGGCTAGTTGCTTTTATAAGTAATAGAGAAACAATGTTGGCTTGTTTTGATAATGTGTAATGTCTTTGTCGATTTGTGATAAATTTAACGTTTTTTATATGCGTTTTATAAGGGAGAAGCAATCAACATTACGGCCAATCGAAGCTATTCACAAGAAGAAACGAGAGACGAGTGTCTGGCATGTTCAGACACCAGCCCAATGCATGTGTTAGTACAACAACAAGAGGAAATCGTCGGACACGTTGAATCATTGGCCAACATGGCACGTGACAACGAAGAAGATGAGATAAAGAGGGAGGAATGGAAAGTAGCTGCTGCTGTTCTGGATGAATTCTTCTTTTGGCTGTACTTGATCATTATTGCGATTTCAAAGGCCATTGTGTTTTCCATGGTTCCTAGTTATGACGATTAAAATGCCATCTTCGTTTGTAATCACTTTGTCGATATACTATGTAATTTACTGTCTGCTTGTGGATTGAACTGACAAAGACGATCTTTACAACTCGTCAGCTAGAGGACAGAGATACTGCTTTGACATGCCTGCGTTAAATCTTGTCCTTTTTGGCTAGAAGCTTTGAGTAGAATCCACACTATTATATTTTGGTGTCGGTTTGGAAGAGAGTGGATTTTTCATTAAGGGATGTTTTTTGTTAAGCGAAATTTTTCTGCATTCAAAAGCGCGGCCATCAGACAACTTAATTTTTCTGCATTATCCTTGTCATATTTAAAATCACCAGCTTTTACTAATGTAACTAGTAAAAATATCTCACTAGGTCTCGAATAAAGGACTTTATACTATCAATTGTGTCAAAAGCACTCCCTGTTGGCACATTACAAAGCACGTCATTCTTTTTCAGATTTCAATCTTCTGTTCTTCTGTTTACGTGTGTGATCAAATCTGTTGTGAAAAGCTTCATCCTATTTCTAGAACATGATTTTCAAATGTTGTGTTTTGCTGCTGTTGGTAGCGAAGAATTATGCAGAAGTGCAAGGTTTGTTTGTCTTGTCTTTTATTTAGTTTTTCTTACTTGATATTGCACAGATAGTCTGACTACATGTGTTGTGTTGATTTGACGACCGATAATAATTGTTTTCCCCCAGTAGATTACTCTTCCCATTAGAAATAACTTATATTTTAGGAAAAAAGAACAATATATCTCTTTTGATGAGCCACTTGGTTAAAACATCTAGTCCATCTGTGTTGCCCGTCAATGAAAGCAACAAAACAACTGGCCGTCCATTGCCCCTGAAGATGAAAATTGGTGTCACTCTTTATCAAATCATTAATGTGGTAGGTTTAAAAAAGAAAGAGATCATGCATGTCGTATGAAACTATCCTGAAAGATCCTTTAACCCACACAAATATGCCATATCATTCTCGTGTCTTTGTTCATTCATGTTATGATTAAATTCTTTGACCTTCTTCTGTTGTTGCTATATCAACTCTGTGCTCTTTATTGTTTTTTAAAAGGACAACAAGAATCAGATTGTTACTCTGGCTCTATTTATGAGACAGGTGTGTTGGAAGACCAATGTTTAAAATTCGTGTCGTAAAGTTACCTTACTAACATCTCCAACCTTGTGGTGACATGTTTAATATTTCCTTTGAGGAATGAACTGTTGCATTTCAATGAGCAATGTCGTAAAATTGTGTGGTAAAACTGCCTGACTATATACCCATTACGCTTGTAGTTTTATATTCAAAATTTCCTAGAAATGGAAGAATGAACTATTGCATTGGGATGAAAGCAAATATGGCGGACTGAAGGAGATCAACATCGGCAAGAATAAATTATGGGTACCGGATATATACATTTACAACCAGTAGGTCTCAGGAAATTTATAGTTATTCGATTGAAGCTCAACTGAAATTACCATTAATTCTCTATACAATTTGTGTGATCCCCTTTCAGCGCGGAGGGTGGATCAAAGAGCGCTCTTGATCAGTGGAAGACTCCAGTTACCATTAAAAGTGATGGGACATGCTCGTGGCTTGCACCTGGCGTCGTGAAGACGTCATGTAAACTGAACATACAGTACTTTCCTTTTGATGAACAGGTTTGTTGTTTCAGTAGTTCGGTGGAAGTGTGAAAATTTCGTGCGTGTTCTATATATGTTTTCTGATGATCGTCAAACAACTCGTTTCGATAACTTGAACAGGAATGTAAAATCAAATTCGGTTCGTGGACGTACAACGGCGAGCAGCTGGACCTACACCATGATCATGAAAATGGAATGGGCGATACCACGAAGTTTCTAAAGAGCGGGGAGTGGGACCTATCAGAATTTTCTGTTCAACGTAATCTCGAGAAGTACGCGTGCTGTCCTGAATTGTACCCAGATGTCACGTTTACATTGCTTATCAAAAGGCGAACTCGTTATTACTACATCAATATGTTATTACCTAACATGTTTATTACAGGTAACTGATTTATTTTCATATTTGTACGGGGGGGCATTAATATGTTCATATTATGATTCGCAATGATAATGTATTTTACAGCAATTAGGAAACGTAGGACAAGCATATACGAATGTCTGTAACCTTACTCCTCCCCAATATTGATCTATATTTGTGGACATACAAAGACTTTTCTCGTTCTCTGTTGTTCATTTATCACTGCCTACATTGACATACGTTATCTTAGCTGATATTTTATGTTGTGTAAAGACTTTTCTCGTTCTCTGTTCTTCATTCATCACTAACTACACTGACACACGTTATCTTAGTTTATATTTTAGGTAGCGTAAAGACTGTTCTTGTTCTCTGTTGTTCATTCAGCAGTACCTACACTGACACACGTTATCTTAGTTTATATTTTAGGTAGCGTAAAGACTGTTGTCGTAATTTGTTGTGCAATCATCACTATATACAGAATCAATTTTTATCCTTCCAGTTTTAACTCTTGTGGCTTTTCTTCTTCCACCTGATTGTGGTGAACGAATCTCGTTGATCATCACGAACTTTCTTGCTATGGTTGTATTTCTGTTGCTTGTTGCCGAGATCTTACCGCCAAACTCCGAGGTGACGCCGATGATCAGTATCTACTGTGCTGGTCTTATGTGCGAGGTAAAGAAACACTGTCTTAGAAAACCTATAACTTAAGCTAAGTCTTTCGGCTAACAGCTTTCAAGTATATTTTATGTAATTTTTATCTGTTGATTGCAAAGCTTCGTATCCAATTCAAAAAATAAAATTTAGAGCAGGTTGAATCTAACTGAGGATTGAAACTGCTCTACATATAAGAAATAACGATTTCAAATAACCATCGCGTTGTTTGTCATCTTCAATGTTAACTCCTAAGTGCTGGCATCCAACAACGTAACGAACCTGTTTGGCCAAGTCCTGTTATGAAAATTTTCTTTATCAATAACTGCAAAAACAATAGATTTCTTAGGAATGAGTTATGATTTACTGAAAATTGCATGGCACGCACGAGAAAACATGCAGATTGTTTACGAAGGAATAAGCAGTAAGAGGTTGTTCATGTGAGCCCGGTAACCGGGATTCAGCGAGGCGTGAAATGATTTTCAGTCATTGAAAGGAGTAAAAACTTCAAGCGCAAAACTTACAACCTTTTCTTATGCGTCATTAGTCATTTTAATTGTAATTTTCAAATCAAGCTAAATTATTTGTTTTCATTTTTAAGGTTTTGTAAATTTGCAAAGTCACAGCATAGGGAAATTGCTGGAATCAGTTTTTTGTTGTGAATTATTTAATCTTTTTCATTTGCCAAAATGATTTAACGCTTCGCTGAATCCTGGCTACCGGGCTCAGGTGAACAGCCCCAAAGACAACTTTGCTTTTAAACTTGGTGCTGTATTTAATTAGATTACTGGCTGCAGTTAGCCATCTTAGTGCTTCTTTTGCTGGGAAAGTGCAATTGACTGCCTGGCTGCCCGCATCAAATGAAAGTATTCCATATAGTATGACCACTATACTATTACTATAGTGTACATTCAAAGTTAGCCCCTGGTCAAATTGAAGGCTACATCGAAAACTGCAATGTATGAAAATGTTCGACTTCCCATTTCAGGTTGGCTTGGCGTTAGTTGCCTCATGTTTTGTGCTTCGTTTGTACTGCAGACAGTCGGGTTTCCATGGCATGCCATCTTGGATAAAAACTGTCGTCCTGAATTGGCTTGCAAAGGTTACTTTTGCCACATCAGACGTTGCAAAAGCGAAGAAAGATTTCGAAGAAAAAGCGGCGAAATTCTTAGACCTTTTCAAAAGTACATCGATTCGCAATGGAAATAGCAAATCGAGCGACGTAGAAACAATTAGTTTGCTTTCGTCAGAATGGGACTCAACTTATGATCTCGATCAGTCATTCATCGAAGAAAGCGTCTTTACCAATGGTTGGTTGTGTTCATTTTTTGAATTTCATTAAGACCTGCCAGTTTTCGTCATTTTATAACACTCCTACAAACTGTCTTTTTTGTCGATACAGTGACCAAAGACGGTGAAAAAGTCGTAGGCGAGCCGTGGTCATCTCATAAACTGTACAGCGGCGGCTCGCTAAAGAAAACTGTTTCACCTTCAACCCCTTCGACTAGTACTACTTCTCCACAGATGATTGTTCAAGAAAATAAAAATTGCATCTGCAGGCAAGTATAAGATCGTTGTTGCTTCAGCAAGCTTGTGTGGCACAATTATGGAAGAGCATTGGCAAAATACTATTTCATACTCGTTCTATACAACCTCTGTACGTTCTACTTTTGAAAAGATTTCTCTTCATAGAGAGGTGATTGTAATGTGACATGCTATTTTCAACTGTTGCAGTTTTGAATAATCTATGAACATGAGATAATGTATGTTCGTAGATGTTTATTATGCAGGTTTCTGCAGTCTTGAAAATCAATGATGGTGTTAGTGTTGAACATTGAACTAAAATACATGGAACGCTACCTGTAATACAAAACCCTAGTAATTTTTTGGAAGCCAAATTTTACACCCAGACACGCGTGTGTAGTTCAATCAATTTTCACTCTGCGAGAGAATCTCCAAACACTAAACACGTATGTATGGGTGCTTCAATTATTTGCTTCAGGTAGCGTTCCATGTATTTTAGTTCAATGGTGTCGAATGACATTTCGACATTCTTAGGGGTAGTCAACTTCGGAGTCGGAGAAGAGTCACTCCACTAACCTAGACGATCAACATCCACAAACATGTAGCGATATTCTTGGACTCAAACCATTTACTTTAGGCTTATGTATGTTCAATGTTGATGGTTGTTTTGGTCAACTTTCTCATGTCCAAATTATTTATTCCACGTCTTCATAGAATTTTTGATTCCATCCCTGTTGACCGTGAAAATTGTTGATTTTCATTTTAAAAAATTTTATTTTAAAATAATGAAATGCATTACAATTTTTTTGCGACATTAAAGGACACTTGTGGATACATTGGAAGAACGTCAGAAGACTCTGGTGGAACACGTGAGCAATATGAGCAGTATGCTAACTGACTGGGAAATCAATGCGGAGAAAAAGAAAGAATGGCATCTAGCGTCCAGGATTTTAGATCGTAGTTTTCTCGTGTTTTTTATTGTTGGTTTGATTGTGTCCAGTTTGGCAATTTTCTTGCAAATTCCGTGAGCTTGTTGACGAGAGAGAATTGTACGTCTTGAACTATGAAGATTTACTTTACAAACAAAAATAGCACACGATTATATATGGGTAGTTTCCCTAATTCCCTTGTACAGTTTTCTTTCTGGGAGAGTGGCAAAGATTGTATTTTTGCGTATGTAAAATGCACCCGTTTTGTGAAATGTTATGAGAATACATATTTTATCATTCATTGAAGCACATTTGTAGCGGGTTGATGAAGATCTAATTTTTGTGATGTTTTTACTTGATGATGACGTCATTTTGAGCGTCGTCTCTGTTGCTGTGTTGTTGCCCCTTTATAATATAAACATCTTCTTTGATTTTTGTCAATTGAAACTTCAAAGTGTTACGGTGTTGTTTTATGTTGTTCCTCTAGTATATCTTATACATTGTCCCTCTAGTATATCTTATACATTGTCCCTCTAGTATATCTTATACATTGTCCCTCTAGTATATCTTATACATTGTCCCTCTAGTATATCTTATACATTGTTCATTATACAATTGCTTATGTTGTTCGTGTATTACTATGTTTCACGTTACATCAAGTATATCGATTACCAAATACAAATAATGGAATTATTTCCACTGTGTGTTATTATTCATTTAAACTGAAAATGATTAGGAAGACGCTTTAGATTGAAATGAACTGGAAACTGTAAGTGCTTGAAAACATTTATGTTGTATTAATATATGATAATGGTAAAGATTTTAGAAAAGAATGCTCTGAGTGTCAATATTATGTCAGTCTATAAGCAAGAGTTTCGTGTTTAACTTTTTATTGTGTTTTCTTTGCTTGGTGCAGAGTTAGGTTTATCTTCTTCAAGCTACCAACTCACCAGACTTCAAGATATTTTGTAAGCCTTGGTATTATTGATTATTCATTAATGTGTAATTGCATGGCGTACTGTTTAATGCATATGAATGTTGAACCTTCGGTATGATAATGGACTTTCCAGCACTAGGATTTTTGACGTCAGTGTCAAAGTTATTACTTCTTGCAACATGTGTTTCGTTTGTCTCATTCTTTCTTTGTTGTGATAATATTTGTCAAGAATAGAGGAAATGTACTGCCATCATTGTGGTCCCATTTCCTATCCAAAGAAGGACATGCAAAGACATCCAATGATAAGACAAGTGATGATCACATGACCGTTAGACAAATGAGAGATGTTCTTCTCCAGTCCAAATTGAAGAGAAAGTCTATTGGAAGTAAAGACATTCTGCCTGAGGTAATATTTTATTTGGTTGGGGGGTGGGGGAGGGTCATCTGTTTTCTCTGTTTAATTGTGTTGATAATGTAATTACATTTTTTAGAATCTGGCAACAGATTTTGTTTCATTTTATAAAAAGATTGAGACTAAAGTATGTAAAAGAAACAATTTTGTCTCCTTGATTATGAATTATTTGATTTTTGTCATGTTTTATACTTTGTTGTTGCTTTTAGGTTGAAAAATTAAAATTGTTCAATTTGTTGGCTCGGGATTTTGGCATCGATCATCAATTGATTGCAGACATAGCAGAAAACTTGAAAAGCACAAAGGTTGTTGGTACTTTTTTCAAAAATTCTCTTGCAATACAAAAGTCATTCATCATTTTCGTATGTGCTTGATGTCATTGAAAACAACCCTTAAATGAAGTATGTTGATTAGTTCCCCACTCTTGTTACTGAAGACATCCTGGTTTACTTCACTAGAATCATGATATCAATTCCTGTTTGGAACTTGAAGAACAACTGCAGAATTCCTTAGAACCTCCATCAATAGTTTTACTATCATACATCGGTCATCTTGAAGGGGGCGTCAAGTTTATTGTTGATTTGAGAAGTGATCTTTTGGTGAGACACAGTCATTATGCACAGTGGCATAGCCAGGAGTTTCTGTCAAGGGGGGCCAGTCAAAAGGGAAGGAGTGTCATAACTGTCTTTTACACAATATAATATATGTAAAGCATAATATTTTAGAGAGGACCAACAATTTTCCAGCAGACCGTGCACCCCCCCGCCCCTGGCTACGTCACTTTAGCATGACTATCGTTTTTCTCAAGTTTCCAATGGGTAACTTGTGCATTGTATCATTTTATTTTGTTTCCTCTTTTCTTAAGGAATTATTGTCGGATCGTGACGTACGTGGGAAGGGAGCGGAGTTGAATGGACTCAATCAAAGTATTCGTCATTTGTTGTCAATGTGGTTCTCTGTTGGTTTTCTTAAGTTGGAGAGAATAACATGGCAGTCACCCTGTGATATAACTGAAAAGGTATGGGGGAATGTCATGTGGCCTTTATCCGCTTCCAAATCTTCCTAATCATTTTTGTTCTAATCGTCGTCAATTATGCGTAAATTTGACATTAAATTAATGCAAACATGAAAATTGATATATGAAGGTTTTAAAAACAACGTCATTTAAAAACGAAGAAGACGTAATAATCCGTGATATGGATGCTCAGCGTTCCCGTACACATTTGCCATATTTACCGAAACCTTGTTTACTTGAACAACACGTGCCATATTTACCGAAACCTTGTTTACTTGAACAACACGTGCCATATTTACCGAAACCTTGTTTACTTGAACAACACGTGCCATATTTACCGAAACCTTGTTTACTTGAACAACACGTGCCATATTTACCGAAACCTTGTTTACTTGAACAACACGTGCCATATTTACCGGAACCTTGTTTACTCGAACAACACGTGCCATATTTACCGAAACCTTGTTTACTTGAACAACACGTGCCATATTTTTACTATATGTGTTTCAATCGCTTTTTAGCTGTGCCATTTTGTGCGCAATCTATTTCAAAAGTGCTTCTATCTATTTCCACTCAAATTTTTGCAAATTATGCGCGCTGATGAATTTAGCAACGTTTTCCTAACTCTCCATTTTTTTATACACCCTGTATAATGCCGCGCATTTGTAGTCACGTGAACGGCTTCACATGAGAACGTGATCACGTTCACAAGTTCACGTGAACAATGTCACGTGTACTAGTTCTCAATGAGTGACATAATATTTTCCCTTCCTTTTAACTATTCCGTCAAGGTAGGCAACTATGAAGCTGTGCACCAAGTACGTAACTGGATGGATATGAAGAAACGCATTGGGCCGTACAGACGCTGTTATGTCTTTATGCATCCCAGTATGCCTCGCGAACCCGTTTGTGTTCTACATATTGCTCTGAGGGATGAGATCCCTTCTGATATCAAGGTATTCGTCAACTTCATCTTAGCATCTTTATCATAATGAGACATATATTAGAATCGTGGTCTCCTTGCATTTTAGACAATTTTGAGTGAAGATGTTCCCAATCATGAAGAGGACATCGAGAGGAAAACCACAGCTGTCTTTTATTCTGTCTCTTCAACTCAAAAGGGTAAATTTTGCTGTAGCCACTTTATAATTATGTTTGCATTCTGATCGATCGTTCTTTTGTTTTAACTGTTTTTACCAAATAAGAAACTATGCTAGGATTATGGCTAGGAGAAACGAATTATGAGCATGATGATCGAAGCGCATCGGAGTGTTTTTAAAACAGCGATAAAATACCATGATATTAAAGTGTCCGATGATGTTTCTTTCTAGAGCCTCGGCGAATGTCTAACGTTACGCTATCTAGTTAATGTTTTTTTTTAATTTCATTGTATTTTATGTCTCATTTTAAAGCACTCTGGTAATCTTTTTAATCTTGTCGTGTATAGCGATTATTTTTATTTATGATCAGAAATGACGATCTTGTTCGTCATTAAGAACTTTTCAAGAGACAGTTTTACATAATGTTTACAAAACATGAAAGCATTGATTCAAATTTTATCTTGATATTTCTTCTCTGACATTTCACTTACAAAAACCTAACTTGCGTATTCTTGAGCTTCAATCAAGATGATTTGGATTCCCATTCAACCATATCCTAGGTTTGGCAGAAATTGATCTTGGCAACTCGCTCATAAAAGAGGCTGTTAAGGAATTGAGACACGACGCTCCTGATGTCAGCACTTTTGTGACATTGTCTCCGATTCCTGGCTTCTACAGATGGTTTCAAAGTGGAATGTTTCAGAATTCCGAATCATCATTAATCTCACGGATCATGGGTGATTGTTTTTACGTGATATTCGTTTGATTTCATTATTTAAGTGGGAATTGATTTATTGCAAAACAACTGCTGATCAAAATCGTCAAAAAAATATCTGTACAGTCGACTTTTCGTAAAAGCAGACAGCCTGTGGACCTTGATTTAGTGTCCTTAACATAAAGTCCTTAAAAGAAGGGAGCTTCGTTGAAATACCCCCAAGTTCCATTGCAAAATGTTTTTGTACTGTATTGGCTGTTTTTTTTTGTTTTGAAAAGTTGCGCTCATTTCAACTTGGAGCCAGTTGTAGGTCACAGCTACTTTTACTTCATGCCCGCAGTCCTGCGATAACGATAAAAACTTCAATAGCTACATTTCACCGTAGTTTCAATCGGAAATTTACAAAACGTTTTTATTAACAAGTTGTTCGGTATTAATGGGCTGCCGAGAGGGCGAAAGTTGACTGTTAATCTACAACTGATTGTATAACCGAAAATTCGGGATGTTCCAGCTGGTCACGTGTTTGTTAACTTTTCTGTTGAGATTTTATATCCTGGATGTCGCAAGTGTATCAGAATTTTTATATTGAAACACGAAATCGCTGTTTATTTTGTCAGATCATGAGAGCCTTACAACAGAAGATAAACTGACGTTGGAACAGTTTGTAAAGCCACCGTTTGATCTTAATTTCAAAGTACGTGCGTACGATAATGTTGGTGGGACATGCTTAGGTCATTATTTAATATGTTTTTTGTTTTGTGCGTAAATTTGTTGTAGAATTTTATCGATTCACCATTCTGGCTGCGTAACAACAAAATAGGTGAATTGTTGAAGGTGCCACTCATGGAAATATGTGCTGAGTAAGATTGTGTGCATGTTTATAATTCTATAAATGTGTGGAGCCCGTTGCAGAAAGCCTGAATAGTGATATACCCTAGGTAGCAATTTTTAAACGATGTGCTGCAAATTATCGTACTAAAAATGCTAAAGAAGATATTTCTAGCCAATCATCAATGAGGAATAATGACGTCGTTACCTGACTTATAACTGAGTTATTGTGACTTATTGTTGTACGTATTCAATATTCATGTTGCAACATTGCAACAAAATGGCGTCCAGCACTGTGTTAATAATTCACATGGTAAGACCACTAAGCATGAACACTTAATGTTTTGCATTGAAATTGTTCTGACTTCTATAGTTACCTCTACAATGAAAAGAAACAAGGATTTGCATACGATCCTGTTGGTAAGTCAGTTTCACTGTATGTCCCCGACCAAGTAAAACATATGTATTGGAAGGGAACCAAAGCAAAGATTTTAAGTTTATTCGCCATTATTAAGATGAAATCTGCAATTGATCTAATAAATCCGGATCCTTGTTGCATATTTAAGTACGAATGTACATACGAATATCTCGTATTCACGTCTTAAGATCTTGAATTCATCTGGGAATCAGATTCCGACATGTATTATTTTGTAACTGTACGTTTAACTGTACCTTTTTCTAATGGACCCAACATCGAGATACTTTCGTTCTGACGTAAACAATTTCCTCTGCTAACCTCCCCCCACAATCTCATTTTAGCCCTCCACTTCTTATAATCCACACAATTGCCAGTTATCAAAAAAACTAACCTCCCGGAGGGCTAAACAGAGGAAATGCCGTAGTCTATTAAAAGCGTATAGCAACTGAAACGTCATTCATAATGCAACACTAATATCATCATGTCAACTCTATGTAACTGTCCTTGCTGAGTAAATACTAGATACTGGCAGGCGTTTTTATCTCAGAAATTCAGAACATTATCATTAATTCATTATTCATTTCTTTAGAAAAAATAGAATATTAGCATGGTATGGCTAAAAAATAAAATTGAAATTGGCAAATCTTTATTTACTCTTTCAGTTAAACTTCTACTTTTTAACAATTGTGTTCGTTTTTAGCGAACTTTCATCTCAGAAACGGAGCCGTCTTGTGGAGATTGAACTGGAAAGCTGACGTCAGTAGGAATGGAGCTTTGAGTTCGCTAGGCATGATGGTAAATTATAAATACGAACTGAATGACCTTGATGAAAATACGAGGCAATATTTTCTGCGCGGCACGGTACCAGTGTCAGCGGAATTTCTCAAACATTTACCACAATAGTAATCGCTGTGAATCAATTAAGAATGATAAATAGGGTTTGGTTCAAAACCAATTACGAATGAAACATCGCATCCCATCGTCACAATGATTATTTTGTCTTTTAATTATTTCGGTCCTGTCTTTTTGGCAGTGAAAATATTGGTTTCCGCATTAGTCGTCATTTAATCTCGTATTTTGAAGATTATGACACGCAATATCTGCCAGTTCTAGCTATGATAAAAATATCTCCGTGACGGGCTGTTTATTCTACATGATCTCGTTGACAAACGTAGTTTGTTTAAAAGACGATTCCTTCGTGTAGTTAAAATCATGAAGTTGTTTCTCTTTATTTATTTGTCAGTATTTTTGCTCCACGTTCGGGCTCAAAACGGTACGTATTTTTTTTACATTGCGATAACTTTAATGAAAATTTCTCGATAGTCTTTCGATTATTTTACAAGGTAGCCAAGCACGGTGGTCTGTATGTGCGTGCTCCTTTCTTTTCGGAAATACATCTTATTTTACTAGTAGTTTCTCGCTTTTGAAGTAAAGTAAAAGTAAAATAGGCTCTAGGCCACGATAGGTTTTTCATTTCTTTACGTTTAGGTCATAGATGTAACGAGCCTGTTGACATTGCCGTGCTGTTGGATACTTCATCTTACGTTGGTGCTAACAACTTCATGCAAGTCAAGTTTTTTGTGAAGAATTTCATCGACTATTTCCATATGACGAGAAGCGGTCTCAATCCTTTCATCGGGTTCGTACCATACAGTGACCGAGTTATTAAAAATAAAATGATCAATTTTCGATACTCTACGTCTGCGCGGCGTTTAAAAGGAAAAGTTGACGAAATTCCCTATGATGGATCTTCTGGTTTTGGATTGGATCTCGCTTTAAAATATGCTCGCGACACGTTGTTCACTCGATTCAAGGGATCCAGGTCGTGGGTTCCACGCGTGGTGTTGGTTATAACGGCCAGTGCGCGTGATTGGAACTCAAACCAAAAGAATACAATTCAGCGTGAGGCCGAGCGACTAAAAAAGACTGGTAGTCAGTTGATGATCGTGTCCATTGGTCCAGTATCGTCAAATGATGGATTCCTACGGTCAATAGTTGATTCGACGGATCATTTACATACCGTGTTGTTTCCTTATTTATTGTACGAAATCTCTAAGAAATTAACAAACCAGATTTGTCCGGAACCGAGTAAGTACCTCAGCACAACATGAGACGGGGTTAGCGTATCAAATTGGCGGGAATAATTCCGTGTTCAATTGGCACGATAAAGATCCACAAACAATAAGCAACATTGCATTAGGGGTCAATTTCCTATCGAACATGAAATTATTACCAGATTTTCCTCAGAAAATTGCAACTATTCTTTTCAACGAAGTCATTGAATAGTTATTCTTGAACAGATTATATTCACCAATGATGATCTTTATTCATACTTTCAGTCATGATTGATTGTCCCGGGAAAGTCGACATTGCTTTCATTGTTGATTCCTCTGGTAGCATTTCGAACCCGGATTACATAAAGATGAAATACTTCATGTACTCCATTGCTAAAGCGGTCAACATCTCCGATACGGGGGCACGTGCTGGTATCGTGATATATAGCAAAACAGCAGAGATGGTGGCTAGGTTTACAGATCATTTGCATTTGAAGAGCTTTAAAAAGGTCGTGTATCGATTGAAGCATATGAAGTCATTCACAAGAATTGATTTGGGTACGTAGGTAAATATATAATTGACATGCTTTGTGGCTGATTTATGTACAAATTATAACTTCGTTTGTACTAGTGCAAGTTGTTTTACATTAAAGAAGTTCTTATATATTAACAGAAGTTGATTTACGGTAACACCAGTTGATTCAAATAAACACTAATTCGTTTATATGAACACATGTTTACAAAAAAAACAGATTGTAGCTCATCATAGTCCCTTATCCCTGTTTCAATTACCAAGGTGCATTGGTATATGTTTGTAAATTTTTACTTTAAGGTGCATTGGCTTCGAAATAAAAATTTCTCCATATCACGGTTATTTGTATCATTCATGTAACTTACAAAACCATACTATCAATGTTTCGTCTTAGGTTTACACGTTGCTAATACTCAACTATTCTCGCCTGTAATTGGTGGAGCACGACCAGGAGTTAAGAAATTAGCCTTCATTTTGACGGATGGAAGACAGACAGCTGTTGAAGGGACTAAGGTTGGTCCTCGTTCGTCTGTCCTTTGCATGTTTTTGGTCTTCCAATTTTTTTTCAAAAAGAATTTGTTTCTAGATCTCTTTACACGACGCAGCTCGGCCGCTCATTAACAAGGATATTAAGACGATAGCCATTGGTATTGGGGGAAGTGTGGATAAATACGAACTAAGGGCAATGGTACAGGATGATCAGGATGTTATTGAGGCAAAGAATTTTGATGAACTTGTCAAAAGTATTCAGAATATAACAAGGTTCACTTGTGAACAAATAAGTAAGAAGAATTTTTATTTTTGTTTATTGTTATATTTTAGGATGTGTTAAGGGGTAAAGACTGTTCTCGTTCTCTGTTGTTCATTAATCATTACCTACACTGACACACGTTATCTTAGTTTATATTTTATGTTGTGTAAAGATTGTTCTCGTTCTTTGTTGTTCATTCATCACATCTTATTTTATTTTACATTTTATGTTGTGTGAAGGCTGCTCTTCTTTGTTCTTTGATCATCTCTTTCTTCACTAACGCATATTATGCTTCATTTTTTTTATTAAATCCATATTTCAGCTATCGTCCCTTGTCGACATTCTGCGGACATTGTCTTTGCCTTGGATACATCAAGCCACTTGAGTTCGGATGATTTCATCTTAATGAAAGAATTTCTCGTTGATGTGGAGAAACGTTTAAGGATTGGAAGATACAAAAATAGATATGGCGTGATTCTCTATGGTAGCAGAGCCCACGAACAGCTTGAGTTAGGCGATATAGACAATTCCACGTCTTTTGCAAATACGGTGAAAAATTTACCACGTTTAGGCGGGAGAATTGTGAGTTACAAAGCACTGGAACGTGCTCAAAATATGCTGTACAATACAAGCGAAAGCGCAAGACGGCATGTTCCAAAAGTTGTAGTGTGGATAACAAGTGGACCCGAAGAAAGCTTTGCAAACACACTGTACATTTATCAGGCTGCAAAACGTCTACGCGATCGTAATGTCATCTTGAAAATTGTCGGTGTAGGATCAAGTCGTGCCAGTGATCTTGAGCGCGTGGCAGGATCACCTAGGGATATCTTTGTACCTAATTCCGTCAATACTTTAAGTCAGATGATCCCTGCTTTTACTAAGGATGTCTGCTCAGAGATTTGTAAGTATGATGTGTAGCTAGTTTGTCTTTTACGATCTTCTTGCCTTTATTGCTCGCGCGTTTGAGGTTCAGAAGAACCAATTGCGCATAGGAATAATCATAGCTATAGGTATACCAGTCACAAACAACCAAAAAGTTCGATAAATAGTGCATCCGCCAAAGATTTAATCGTTGCTTTAAATCTTTCGCACATTTAGATTATTTATCGGACTCCCTTACCCAGCATCCTTAACTGCAGCCTTACCCAGCAGCCTTTACTGCAGCCTTACCCAGCAGCCTTTACTGCAGCCTTACCCGGGAGCCTTTACTGCAGCCTTAACCAGCAACCTTTACTGCAGCCTTACCCGGGAGCCTTTACTGCAGTCCATAACTCGTTGATGTTTAGGACCATTGTCAGACAGTCATATTTCTATTCTTTTTACAATTCTTCTGTCAATTTTTTTAAAATAGAAATCGTGATTTGTCCTGAAATTGCTTCTGACAACCAGATAGCAGTCCAATCTTTGTGTTCAATTTGTGTGTTCTTTCAAATTTTATGCTAGACGTTATATGTTTTTCAATAAGACGTGATTTCTCGTGGTCACGCAGCCATCAAACACTTGCCTCTCTAAAACTTCTTTTTTAGTTGGAACAAATATGTGCCGTGTTCAATATACATCTTAGCTTTAATCTGTTGAGCCGTCTTGAACTCTTTTGATATGTTTATTCTTACAAACATGCATATTGTTTCGCCAATGTCATCCCTGTCGATGGCCCCATTCATGTCCAAAGCCTCTTAATCATATTGGTTATTTTACTCTTTTTTTCTTATAGCACCATTGCCTTGCAAGAGAACTCTTGATGTAGCCTTTATTTTGGATTCGTCTGGTAGTATTTTAAACGACAAATTTACTGAAGCGAAAAACCTTGTTGAGATGATTGCAGACACATTAGAAATATCTTGGCGGAAGACTCATATTGCTTTAATGGTTTATAGTGATACTGCAAACATTACATCAACATTTAATGATATTTATTCAAGAAATGACCTCACCACCCAACTGAACCTATTACCTCATCTTCGTGGCCGAACTCGTATCGATCTAGCCTTGAAACTAGCAAATTCTGATCTCTTCACGCGAAGAGCTGGAATGCGATCTTCGTTCCCGAATGTCGCTGTGGTTATCACAGATGGCCGTCAATCTCCGGCAGCCGATGCTATCCGATTGGATGAAGCTGTTGCCCCGTTACTCGTCAGGGGGGTGAAGGTGATTTCAATTGGAGTGGGAAAGAGGATTGACCGGCAAGAATTGCACATGATGGTAGGAAGTCCAGAAATGAGTTTCTGGGCTGAAAACTATCGTGATATTCGCTTGCAGCTATCTGCCATTTCTAAACACGTCTGTTCGAGCAATTGAGAATAAAAAATTTTTGTCTTGACACGTTATCTTTTTTTTAATTAATACTTGGGCAAAACATTTCATTGTTTTTCAAGTTTTCTGAATTTTTTTACTGAAGATTAAATATTTCTTATTCGTTATTTCACCGAATACTTTTGGATGTAGTTTACTGTTTTCATAAACATATTGCTTAATCCCACGACTATTTCCAATTGCTTTCTGTTAAATTTGTTATTGTGGAGTACTTGCTTCTGTTGTATGGTACTTGATAGTATTGCATAGTACTTGTCAGTATTGTGGAATACTTGCTTCTGTTGTATGGTACTTGATAGTATTGCATAGTACTTGCAAGTATTGTGGAGTACTTGCTTCTGTTGTATGGTACTTGATAGTATTGCATAGTACTTGCCAGTATTGTGGAATACTTGCTTCTGTTGTATGGTACTTGATAGTATTGCATAGTACTTGCCAGTATTGTGGAATACTTGCTTCTGTTGTATGGTACTTGATAGTATTGCATAGTACTTGTCAGTATTGTGGAGTACTTGCTCTGTTGTATGGTGTTTGATAGTATTGCATAGTACTTGCCAGTATTGTGGAATACTTGCTTCTGTTGTATGGTACTTGATAGTATTGCATAGTACTTGTCAGTATTGTGAAGTACTTGCTTCTGTTGTATGGCACTTGATAGTATTGCATAGTACTTGTCAGTATTGTGGAGTACTTGCTTCTGTTGTATGGTACTTGATAGTATTGCATAGTACTTGTCAGTATTGTGGAGTACTTGCTTCTGTTGTATGGTACTTGATAGTATTGCATAGTACTTTTCAGTATTGTGAAGTACTTGCTTCTGTTGTATGGTACTTGATAGTATTGCATAGTACTTGTCAGTATTGTGGAGTACTTGCTTCTGTTGTATGGTACTTGATAGTATTGCATAGTACTTGTCAGTATTGTGGAATACTTGCTTCTGTTGTATGGTACTTGATAGTATTGCATAGTACTTGTCAGTATTGTGGAATACTTGCTATTATTGTTTAGTACTTGCAGTATTGACTAGTACTTGCCAGCAGGTCTTTCATTTTTTGTCTCGAACTGCGTTCTCCTTATCTGTAACGATGTGTGATGAAAATACTACAGCGAAGTATCAAAGTTTTACTTGTTAATACCTTACCATAGGTTTGGTGTATAACTTTTAGTATGTTACAGCGACGTATCAAAGTCTTTTGAGTACCTGATGTCAGGGGCTTGGGAAGCCGTGGGTGTCCGGGTGCCAGTGCAGTCACTACTTTTAGAGTGTGGGTGTTCTATATAGGAAAGACACCCAGAAATTTAGCTTCTTGCATGAAAATATATGACATATTGCACGCTGAGTTTTTGCAAGCACACTGAATTTCTAATTAAGGAACTGGCACCAGCTAGCTGGAAATTTCAAATGGTTTGAGCATTGCCAATATGTGCAAATCAATTGTATGTAATGCATTTTGGACAATTTTTGTAATATATGCCGAAAAAGGAAGTGAAAACTATCAAAAATAACTAACATGAAGGAGTTTTATTACTATTCTAAGTTTCTCGCATTATGAAATTGCGAACATGGAACACCCACAACTTTTGAAAGCTTCCAAAGCCTATGCCTGATGTAGCTGCCTCTCTACGTGTAAGTTTCGAATTATGATCTCAAATACTTGTCATAAAGGTTAATGGTTTTTTCATGATATCTTGTAGCTTTCATGTACTCTGTAATTTTATTATATACATGCAGCCATGAGATCTTCACAATCATGAGGCACGAGTTTGTGATCGCCTCCAAAAGAGTGGAGAAGTTAAAAAGAGTTTTCGAAATATTTGCATGGCCGCATCGTCATGTTGAGCATACGCGAGGTGAAGTGAGTCAACTCTGAACATAATCTGTCAACAACGATCGACACATCATCTTTAGTTCAGCCAGTAGCGTTGTACGACTGCTCAATCCAAGTAATCCGTGTTTTCAATTCTGAACTAATAAAACACCTTTTCTTCAGCTTACAACCATCTTTAGCTGCTCTCTTTAATACACAAGAAGCTGTGATGAAGACGTTTCACTGCCAAAAGAAATCCTAACTAAGCTTATCCGACATGTTAACAAGTTGTACAAAGACTTTGAACGACGTTTTCAGCACATCAATATAATATGTGAGCGTCACCAAACTCATGCATTGTTACATTAAGGATATTATCGATTAATGCATTGACGCACTCGCTCAACTTTTTGACGTTTTTTTAGGTAGCTGCTGTTGCTTGGCGTGTACCATTTACAACGTTTGAATACATCCCGAGGGACGAAAGGTAAATTATTTTTTTATTTAAGGCGAATTAGCTTTTTCTTCTCCTTCACTTTAAAATTTAGATTTCTCTACAAAAGAGAAAAGAGTTAACCCTACGACTGTACAACAGATAACCACGCAGGGCTATATTGCGATTCTTTTTCGGTTCTTGAAAAAAAAATCCAAGATAGACACATTTTAAAAAAGTTTCCACTTCATCAAAAGATAGGTCTTTTTTAACGTTACGTATCTTCTATTTTTATTTACCTTTTATCAACATTTGCATGTGTTTATCTTAGTGCCTTCCTTTTTATCTACCTTTTGCATGTTTACCTTTTGTTTACATTTGTGTCTAACTTTATGTCCTACTTTTGTGTGTAACTTTTTGTCTACTTTGGTGTCAACCTTTGTGTCTACCTTTTTGTGTATCTTTCAATCTAAATTTATGTCTACCTTTGTGTCTACCTTTTTGTTTAATTTCTTGTATGACAATTTGTGCGCGTTTTTCGTCTGACTTTTGGTCTACCTTTGTGTCTACCTTTTTTCTATCTTTTTGTCTACCAGTGTCTACTTTTTTGTCTAACTTTGTGTCTACCTTTGTTTCTACCATTGTGTCTACCTTTGTGTCTACTTTTTTTAAGTTTTGTCCACCTTGTTGTCTAACTTTTTGCATACCTTTGTGTCTACTTTTTGTCTACCTTTTTGTCTTCCTTTTTTGACAACCTTATGTGTATCTTTTGGTTTTGACTACCGTTGTATCCAACTTTTTGTCTATCTTTCAATCTAAATTTATGTCAACATTTGTGTCTATCTTTTTGTCTGCCTTTGTATCTACCTTTTGCCTATCATGATGTGTATCTTTTTGTGTCTACCTTTGCGTCTAACTTTTTATCTACGTTTGGGTATACCTTTTGTCTTCCTTTGTGTCTCTCTTTTGGTCTTTCTTTTGTTTGTCCATCATTTTGGTCATTTTGTTGTTTATTTCTTTCATTCATTCATTTTGTCTTCCTTTCCTTTTTTGTCTTTTTTGTTCTTTATCTTTCTGTTACCATTTTATTATTCTTTCCATGTCTGTCTTTTCATCCATCTGTCCCACCTTTTCATTTTCTATCATTATGTCTGTTTCTTTCTTGTCCATCTTTGTATTTCCCTTCGTGTTTACCTTTTGTCTGTCTTTGTGTTTGCCTTCGTGTGTTTAGTTTTGTCTATTTTTTTCCACCTTTTTATCAATCTTTTTGTGTCCACGTTTTCGTCTACCTTTTTGTTAAACTTGTCTTCTCTCTTTGTATGTACCTTTTGCCAACTTTTATGTCTATCTTTTTGTATACCTTCGTGTCTAGCTTTATGTCTACCTTTGTGTCTGTCTTTAATCTACCATTGTGTCTACCTCTTTGTTTACTATGGTATATATCTTGTTTCTACCTTTATGTCTACAATTTGTCACCATCGTTTTCATCATTTCAACTAGCGAACAGTAAATTTTTCAAATAAAAACAGAAGCCGAAGTTGATCCAATATTAATGATTTTCTGATTTTTTGATTTTCACTAAAATATTTCCGTTTTAGGATAGCCCTCCCCCCTTGGAAAACATGTCCACCATCTTCGATCGACAGGTTTACCAAGCAGATGGTGCAACCCTATTTCTGGGGGATTATTTTGTTTCTAAAACATGCAAGTTTTTGTTGTGATCCATGCGGTAGTTTTGACGTTATTTGACTTTCCAATTTAGATAAGCGCATCGGAAATGCACGATAACTCTATAAAGTCTTACATAGACAAATGATTTATTTCATTTCATCTTGATCTTTTGCCTCTCTTTAAAAATACCTAAAATTGTCGAATCGTGTTTCATTTCTCGTTTGTTGTTCAACAAAACATAAAATTTTGAAGATTGTTTTGTCAGGTTTTGTGTCAACGTCGTGTGATGAAAATTCCATTTTTGCAATTTCAATGACGTCATGCGGTCAATGTCTTTCCTCCAGCATAGTTAATACCGGAAAATGATTTTGCGTCTTCGATGATGCGTAGCACTTAAATGTGATAGTTTGCTATTCCATCAATATCTAGCTCATGAACAGGTATCATTTAGTTAAACTCTTGATGGTAGGAAATTGGCAATATTCGGATAAACTTGTATCGATATTTTGGAAGGGCGATAAGTTCATGCTGTCTTAGATGCGCGTGACGATTATTCTGACATTCGTATAAACGACCATGTATAAATAAAGATGGTGCTTCAGGCCTATAATGCAACGGTTGGTATTCTATACTCTGAATGTTAGTGAGTTGGCGACGCAAGTCACCCAAGAAACCAAGCTCTAAGTACACCGTACGTCTTCAGTTGTTGTTCTATGGTCAAATAAACGACGTGATGATTTTAATGATGTATTGTCTGCGCTCCCATTTTCCTGCTTCATGAAGTTTCAACAATACGTAATTTGATAAAGGTATATATGTCAGTTTCAGCTTTGTATAAATCACATCTGGTTATGTGACAACGTTTATTATTACGTCATAAGGTTGGTATATTTGTTGCAACGAATTGATTGTTCATTCGAGTTATAATATCGTCAAGTATCGTCGAGAGTATTATGAGATATTGAAAGGCGAAACATGGCTTCATGCATGCTTATGTGCCATGGATAAGCGTATGGCTGCGGAAAATCGATAATTTAGTAGGCAAACCATATTCATACATGCATCTTCCTCTTTATTAGTTTCTACTTAAATCAATAAGTGATTACAGATTTTAACATATGAATATATGAATATGAGCCGCCAATTGTCTAAGTTCTGCCGCCCCTGTTGTTGTTTGTTCATTGGAATTTTTTGTGCATTTTTAAAGTGATAATTGTCACGAATGGCGAACCACGTGAGATCGCGTTGGCACGTGGGCTTTCCACGACGCCAGAGAAGCGTGGACTATGATTTATCAAGTGAAGTCAATCGTGCTGCACATTTTGCCCTGGCCAGACTGAAACCCATTGATGAGCAAGACACAACAGATTTGCAACGAGCAGGGACCGTACCCGATGTGAGTGACGTTGACGAAAACGGGAGTAAGGTGCAAAATAGTTTAGCTGATCAAATGAAACTGGCGGCAATTTATGACGACCAAAGAATGATCAATAATATTTTGAGAGAGAAAACAAGTGACCGTGAAAGTTTGTATTTCGTTGATGAAATATTAATCTCTTTCCTTCAACCAGCTCGATATTTAAATGTTCTTTTGTAGTTCAAAGATTACTCTCGAAAACTGATGAAAGAGGACAACCATGTATATTTTACGCTTTGGAGTCGCGAAGTCTTAATTCTCTTACTTCCTTGTTAAATTACGTAAAAGACACCAAGTGTGTGATAGCTAAGAACGGGGAGAGTGTACTTCATGTAGCCACGAGAATGGGTGACGTAGGTAAGGCTGGAAGCCATGCTGCGTATTCGGACTTAGGCTTTTCTTTTTGATAAGTTGTTAAAAGCAAAATTTCCTTAAAATGGTTTTTGTGAAATTTGATTGATATTAATATACTATCAAGCTTGTTGTCACTGCTGTAATGGATTACTTTGCTTTAAAATGTATGTCAACCTATGAGCAATTATGTATAAATCCCTCTTGGTATTCTTACACTAGCCTTGTGCTAACTCCAACCCCAACTCTAACTAACCACGAAGTAAGTTTACCCATTGCCATGCAGTTGTCATTCACGTATCCATATAGTTGTTTGTCTCTACGTAGCAAGTTATCTGTGGTGAATTTTGATGTAGGCCAAGGTATTTCATAGTTGTACTATTTGCCAAGGGATATTTTAAGGATCTTACACAGGGAAGGGGCCAACCACAAGACACCCCGTTAAGCGCGAGCCATGTGGCAGAGGGACCTGAAATACCCTTCCCAAGTAAAATTTTAAAAACTGCATCGTTGTAAATGCTATTTTATGCATTTGAAAGCAAATTACTAACAGCGTAAAAGATGTGCTATGAAATAAGCATTCTTTCTTCAACCGAGCAATGTATTATCCGCAATATAATATTTGAAAAACACGCCAAAAGGGCTTAAGATGGAGAGGGGGGGGATTTGATTCAGTGCGAGGCCAACATGAGTGCCTGAGATTTTCATTATCACCTTATCTCTTTGTGATGTAGATTTTCTTCATAACTTGTTGCAACATGACTTCATTGTTCATCTTGTGAACCATGTTGAAAGCGTGAATGGTCGATCGCCACTTCATTTTGCCGCAACGTTCAACCATGTTGAGATCGCCAAGGTGTTGCTAGAACACGGTGGAAAGATAACAGAGGTTGATATCACAGAAAGATGTCCATTGTACATTGCTGCTAATAAAGGACATGCTAATATGCTTGAACTTTTCCTGAAACACGGTAAAACGATTTTCGCAACATGATATGTGTATTTTGTTTAATGACTTTCGTATTCGGCAGAAGGATTAAAGATTTTTCGTTTGTCCTCCTGAAATGTGAAAATGTTATTTGTTTAAACGAAAGGTACAGTCGCCCCCTTCCTGCTGCCTATGTATTTATAATACATTTCTATTTCAGAAAAAAGCAGAGTGCAAGAGTTATTGTTCAGCGAGGATTATGGTGGCAGGTATTACCGCAATATACTTCATGTTGCTGTGGACAGTGGAGATGAATGTACTGTACAAGTTTGTCTGCAAGATGAAGATGTGATTCGTGAAGATTTGCGCGAAGAAATCAGACATGGAGATGGTTATTTGATTCATGCGGCTTGCAAAAATGGCATGAAGAAGAGTTTATTTCGATTTATGGATGTGATGAGACATTTGGACTTACTTCAGTTGAACAGAAAGGATAAACAAGGATTCACTCCGATTCATAAGTAGGTTTTACGTTTCATTCGTATCATCTGTACATTTAATTATTCAGGACTATTGGATTTAAGCCTGGCGTTATCGCTTTGACAATTTATTTCATTCTAGAGCCGCAATCAATAATCACAGTGGTATTGTCTCTTACATTGGATCAAAATCCAAGATTTTTGTCAATGAAAAGACGGAAAACTCCCAGTCTGCCTTGGTCCTTGCCGCTCAACGTGGTCATGTTCGTGTCGTTGAAGAACTGCTTAAATTGAAAGCTGATTTTACCATTCGTGATGACAGCAATAGAACGGTTCTTCACTATGCAATTGCATATCCTGAAACATTGAGAATTTTGCTGAAGGTATACAATTTGCACGTGTTTGTTATCGTTTTGTTTGGAGATGAAAAGCGAAGCTTTAAATTTTAATCATAATCAAACACAATGTAGAAAAAAGATCTCGTGCCGTTGCTTATTAACGAGAAAGAAATAGACGGTTATACTCCCATTCATAATGCCGCCTTAAAAGGATTACTTGAGGTAAGTGGGTTGCTTTTGCTTTGAAATTAAGTCAAGACATACACAAGTACATTACAGGAGGCTCATTTCTTTATTTCAGAGTGTCCGTATTTTGTTAGAATATAACGCTGATCTGAATGTCTTCACGAACACTTCTCGTTCGCCATTACATTGCGCTGTTAGTTCACAGAACTCTGATGTGGTTGAATTAATCCTAGCCAATGAACCAGCTTTGATCAACAAGGTCGATGCCACAGGGAAAACGCCGCTCCATACAGCAGCGAACTACAGTAGCCCAGAGGTCGTCAAATGTCTTCTGAATAACGGAGCACTTATACTGAGGTAATTTTCTATCTTGCCTTCAACGGAGTTTACAGAGAAAAAGATAACTGTAAAATGTCTTAACTTAATTGATAGGGAAGAAAGATTTGAGTAAAATATTTATTGTGTACTTAAGGGATGGAAATATGTTTAGTCCACTTCACATTGCTGCGTTCAAAGGACATCTTAATATTGTTGAATTGTTGGTGATGTTCAAACCTTCCATGATCGATTGGGAAAATAAATACAAACGAACAGCATTGCTTACAGCAGCTGTGAAAGGCAAAGCAGATGTTGTGAAGTATTTGCTAGATAACATGGCGGCAATTACAGAAGATTATGAGTTCTTTAACTGCTTGGATTGGACCATCATAAATGACGATACAAAAAGCGCTATGGTGATGATGTGTCATGATAGATGGAAAGAGGTATGTTTCATTATAATGTATTTGATTTTTATAATTTCGTGAGAGCACAATGGTTATAAGACATTTAAAGTAGACGACAGATTTCATTATAGCATTTTATAACACCTTATTCAACTGTAAATAATTATTCATAACTATTGATACTTCCGCTTTATCACTATCACATATTATCATGTAAACTCCTATATTTATTCACTTCGCACTGAAGATGGCATAAAGTATGCCGAAACATGTTTGCTATAAAGAAATTTGTCGTCTATTTTAAATGTATTTGATTTTATTGTCAGTATAGCAATTTGGTGGAGGGCATATCATTGGTTTGACAGAAAGTATATGTTCAACATGTTTCTTATTAAAGAATGTTATATGCAGTGCGGTGTTTGAAATTAAATGAAGATATGATCTTCGCATGTTGAGTCACCTGAATTTTTCAGGTTCATAAGACAATTGCTTAAATTGTCCAGCAAAAGTGCGAAGATCATATCTTCATTTAATGTTTCTTATTCTTGTGCATCTTCAGTGTACTGGTGTTGTTGTGTTTTGACAAACTGTCGTTTACGAACAACACTGAACTTGTGTTCAGATTATTTTCAAGACAAAAAATGGTACAGAAGGAACGATGGCGAAGTTGGTTTCTAAGAATATGTCCGAAGTGGCGTATCGAGCTCTTTCTAACAGCATGAAAACCACAGGTCACCCAGAGAGTATTGATCATTTGGTTGCATACGACTTTTTGTGTTTACAAAATACAGGTGTGGTGAGCAAGCTATCTTATATAGAAAATAAAGATCTACTTGTGAATCTTAACATAATCAAAAGAAAGTTCTCAAAAAACGTTAAAAAATTGAGAATGCTACAATTTTCATAGTAGCTACTACGCTCAATGGCTCCGCCAAGTGGGGTGCAATATTTTCTACACAAAGAAAATATTCTTATTTCACAGTTTCTACCCCCCTAAATTTAGGGGGGTCTTGGAATTTTCAAAAATGCCTTCTAGGGGTGGGTCGAAAAAATTTTGAATTTCTAGGGGTGGGTTATAAACTAGGGGTGGGTATGTCTATGTAGGGGTGGGTTCCGAGATTTTCCCTATTAGAAAAATTAAAAAATAGATGAAATGCATCTATGATAAAAAAAGTTAATAACTTCAAAGTTCAACATCACTCAATTTTTGCCCCCATGTTATTGCATCATCTATCTTCATATTACCCTATAAGGGACCAAAAATATCTCCCTAATTTGACACCATGTCATGCTCTCAATCCCACCCAACACTGGGTGGATTGAGAGAGCATACAGCAAATTGCAGTTGATTTGCACTGCAAGACGGAACAAACTTCTGGTCGACAATATCCGCCATGAGTTCTTCCTGAACGTGCTGGAACTACCTGTCCGGGAGTGTACCACTGGATACAATGAAGAGATAGAGTTAGCCTCAAAGAAGAAGATATTTGGCGAGTTTGGTGAACTTGCTTGATTGACAATATTAGTGAATACATAGACTTTATCAGTGTTGTATATAGTATGCATAGAGAGACCATAAATAAGTCTAAAATCAGCTTTCCCGTAGAAAAAAACGAATTGTTTTTCGGCTCGTATGTAGGGGTGGGTAAGGAAATTTTGGACCCAAATGTAGGGGTGGGTTACCAATTTGGGGTGGGTATGTCTATGTAGGGGTGGGTTCCAACCCCTCTAGAAACTATGTATTATATATTTTCTTCATTTATGCAATTTAAAAATATGAACAAACAATTATAATCACCATCACCACCTTCACCATCTACACAACCACCACCACCACCACCACAACAACAACCACCATCACCATCAACACAACCACCACCACCACAACAATCACCATCACCATCTCACATCCACCACCACCACCACAACAATCACCATCACCATCTACACAACCACCACCACAACAACCACCACACAAAAACCACATAAAAGAAACAGTCACGTGGTTAGGTTATTTATATCTTATCATATTTGAATAAGACATTTTGTATAGACATAGCCACTGACTACGCTTTTTAGAACCGTGTTTTCATTTTACTGTTTTCATCGTGTACATCTTCTGTCTCCTTTTCCACAAGGCTTTCCTTATAGTTATCCTTTTTTCGCAGTTACAAACAAGAGAGGTAAAAAACTCAAGCCATTAACCGCCATCAAAGCGATGTTGCGAAATAGCAGTTACCAATGCCTATGTCATCCTGTTTGCTGTAAATACCTTAAAGCCAAATGGATGGAATTTGGATGGAAAGTGTACACAACAAGTTTTATGTTTTATTTCTTGTTTTTGGTTTCTCTTAACGTCTACGCGTTTGGAATTCCTTCATATAAGGCGTCTGTTGGCAAAGATGGTAATGTGAAGATTAATCAAAATACATAACAACGGTAACTCCAAGTAACGTAAACATTTTGATTCAATGTTTCCACTTTATTTAGTCATCATCAGAAATGGTTATGTTACATGTGTATGCATTATATGTAGACTGTATGTGATTTGATGTAGTTGACAGAAGGCAGATAGTTCTCTCTTGCCCCGCCACAAGACTACACGAATATGCTACTACAGACAACAAATCAAAAATCTATAAACACATCAACAGCTGCGAACAATTTACTCATCTCACTGATTTCTTACAACTTAACATGGACGAACCCAATACCGAACAATTTGACCCAACTCTCTTCCTGTTGAACAACTGTCACATCATAGACAGGGCAAGGATTGGTCAAACCTTTTATTCAAAGAAACACTCCCCATCCGTAGAAAAAAACCGGAACTTAATCATGGCACTAAAGCTTCGAGTGAACTATCTGTTTCTGTTAACTTGGTCAAATTACATAAAGTCTATATATACTGCGCACGCATTTAATATAATCATTCCTGATGATAACTATATTGAGTAGAAATGTTGAATCAAAATGCTTACGATATTTGGAGTTACCGTTGTTATGTATTTTAATTAAAATACTCAGTGGTTCCCGAAAACATTTTCGAGGAGATTAATTATTTCACGATTTTCTTGAATTTGTTTAGTTTTATGATTTCGTTATTGAAACTATTTGTGTTTAGAATTACCAAATGCGTCGATAAATGTTAAGGTAGCGATGCTTATCTGCCTCATATCTGCTGGCGTTCAAACATTGAAAGAAATCGGTCAGGTTAGCATTCAGTTTGTGGTCGTAAAAGTTCCCTCGTATAAACCATGTATATTATAAATGCCACTTTATGTTTGTGCTCGTTGCAAAGCTGTTATAAAATATCAGGGACTGCCAACAAAAAACTGTTGTTTTCTTCAACAGCAATCCTTCATTTCTATAACATTTCTCTAAGAAATGACGAGCTACAAACCTATAACAATAATTTTTTGTGTGTAGGGCTGATTTTTTTGTCCTTTCCCTTGTATAAGAATGGCGAAATCGTTAAAAAGGAATTTACAAAATATGTCTACCCTTAATCTCTTGATATTGACATGCTCTTTTTAATTATGTAGTTATTCGTTTACAAATTCAATTATTTTATGGACAAAGTCAACTATTTGGAATGTGTTCTCTACGTATCAACATTCATCTTTGCTGTACCAAGTAACGACAGTATGTCTGTAAAGACAAGTTTTCAATGGATGGCCTGTTCTGTAGCGTTATTCTGTGCTTGGATAAATCTTATTATGTATCTAAGAAGGTTTGCCTCCTACGGTATAATTATTCTCATGATGAGAAAAATTTCCTTCACACTAATCAAGGTTCGTCTGCTGAAGTTATGAGTTCTCCCTCAACCCTAATGTTTAATGATATCAACAATTCGTATTTAGGTCATGGGTCTCTTAATATTTTTCTTGGTCGCTTTTGCTGCCGCTTTTACAGTAATAATGAATGATAGACAGGGATTTGAGTGGTTTAGCGTGTCTATCTTAACTGGAGCAACAATGACGATGGGAGAGTTTGATTTTAAACAGACATTTCTCGGTGACCACTCTGATTACAACACATTTTATCCATTACAGTTGGTCCTCCTTGTTGGTTTTCTTGTCGTTATGCCTATCATTATTATGAACCTTCTGCTTGCCCTTGCCATTGATGATACCAGTAGCATTATGCAACACGCTAAGCTGCAGAAACACATTCAAACGGTAAGGATATTCATGAAGCTATCAAATTAGATCCTAAAGATAACGTATGTCAATGAAGTTAGTGATGAATGAACGTCAGACAACAAGAACAGTCTGTACAGTATCTAAAATATAAACTAAGATAACGTGTGTCGGTGTAGGTAGCGATGAATGAGCAATGGAGAACGAGAACAGTCTTTGCACTATCTAGAATATAAACTATGATAACGTGTGTCATTGTAGTTAGTGATGAATGAAAACAGAGAACGGGGACAGTTTTTACACTACTTAAACTAAGATGACGTGTAGGTGGTGATGAATGAATGAGGTGAATAAAAGCAATCGTTATGATATTTATAACATTTTTCTTTTAATTGATTTAGGCGAACATGATAATTGACATAGAACGGAAAAGGTCTTCATTTCCATGGCGAAGTAGAAAAACACTCATACCTTGTTTACAGGAGAGACCCAACAAGACATACAACTTTACCCGCGCCGTTTGGGATTTTATATTTTACGGTCCTGATTTTTCTACCAATGTAGTCGATGAGAGCCGGGAAGAAATGGGAAAGAAACAAGACATGTCAACGTTGATTGAAATGGTGAAAGAACTGCAAAGGCAGAATGCTGTTTTGCAAAATAAAATGTTAGAGATTCAAAACGAGTTTACAATGGAAAGGAATCGTAGATCAATCGAGTATGTCCGAATGAGTCAAGATAAACAAAACGCTACTACTCAATTTCGAGGTAACATTTCTTATTTGTAAAAATTTTACTGAGTTTTCCACAAACACACTTCAAGTTCTCGTTCTCTGTTGTTCAAACATCACTACCTACACTGACACACGTTATCTTAGTTTATATTTTAGGTAGTATAAGGACAATTTTCGTGTAGTATAAAGACAGTTTTCGTTCTCTTTTGTTCATACATCACTACCTACTTTGACCTACATTCCTTAGTTTATATTTTAGGTAATTTAAAGACTGTTCTTGTTCTTTGTTGTTTATACATCACCACCCACATTGACATACATTGTAAGTAGTGAAGAAGCTGTTGCCTTACGTACGTTTGTGATTTCTTAACTAGGTTACAGTGAGAGCATAGAAGCCTTTAATCCAGAGGAGACAAGAGCTGAGTCTAAGCGAAAAGCTTGGGGAAGAGTACAAAACGATCATAAGAAATTCGGTGTACCGAATACAAGTGACTATGGCGTCGGTGATGATTTGAAGTATTCTGAAGGAGATTTTGACGAAGAGAGAGAAGCAAGAGAGAACGATCCCGAATTAAATGAATTAAAGAGACAGCATAGTCAAATGGATACATATGAAGATAAAGATGGGGTAGCCGTTCATGATGATGTAACAATTTCTGTGAATGAAAATGAGGCTGAAGACAGTAGACTATTTAATAATAATGATAAACTGTCAATGATTCTTCGTACTGATTCCAGTGTTGTCTGAAATGCTGAAACAGCAAATCCTTAGGAACTCATTCCACCGAGTTAACCACAATATGCTCTTATGGAAACTGTCTTCAATATAGTTAGAGATTTCCCCAAAGTGGTAGCGCATGATTTTAACAAGATGTGTCATTTTGGCAGCAAGAAAATAGTTTTAATGTGTTATAATTCTAGAATACAAACCTTACTAACGCCCATGGCATGATCTTTGGGCTTAGCGCAGCGTAGCAACTGTACCTTTTTTTTTATATGCATAAAAAATGTTAAATAAAGGTTCCAAAACCAATTACTATCGAGATGATTTAGGTCGAGCGAAACACGCTCTCATTGTCAGCGTTATTTTCGAGGCTCTTCTCTGTGTGTTCAAGAACTGCCCTGGTATTTTTGCGCTGATATGAAGCGCTCTTTATTAAAACGCTTAAAACAAAGAGATTAAATAGAAATTTCAAAGCAATTTAATATCAAGATGATTTACGTTATGCGAAGTACGCCCGGCTTCGGTGCAATTGAGTGCGGGCTCAAATTGCATTGCAAAAATTTTTCGCAAAATTAAGAAAATATAAAAAGTACATAAAGTGTTATTTTCTAAGCTGCACATCGCTCCTTCACCTCTCTTCTTCACGTTTCTCTTTCACATCTCTTTTTCACGTTTCTATTATTTACCAGCGTCACTTGTTTTCTGTCTTTCACGTTGATAGTAGTGGACTTTTGGTCAGGCGTTGAATGTTTCGAGGAAACAGGCAGGATTCGCACCGGAACATCGAGTGGAGTTGGCATGGAAAAAATTTGGACCTTGTACATATTTTTTGTCTTCATTTTTATACAAAAGCTGCGGATATTTCTTGTAAGGAATATGAAACGCCTTCATGTATTTAGTCTATTTTAAGCGATTCGCTTCTTTAGTTCTTGCTATACAAAAAAATGCTTGTCTTCTACGTTAATCTACATGTATTTTAGGTTGTCTTACCATGAATTTCAATAAAAATAATTTGCATTAGGAAATCCATGCTAAGCTATGTCAGAATTGACCATCGTGTCTGATCGCCTGTAACACCACAAAAATGATATAAAAATGATAGATGAATTTATGTGAGCTCGTCGCTCACCGAACGAGCGAAACCAATTGTAACTATAAAGTCTATGTTTGCGGAGCCGCAAAAGTTCGAACTATTTCACTATTTCTATAATTAAATAACAATCTTCAAGTTCATAGTGATAAACAATCGTTTCCAACACGTCTCGACCTTTATGAGAAGTTTCAAAACGACGTCACCAACATCTTAATGCCCAAACTCGTATTTGCGTTATTTAATGTTTAATTATTTGCGTAATATCACAGAAAAATGGTCAATTGTTATTTGCATTTTACGTTTATTAATGAAGGAGAGGATAGTTCTTTTGTTTGGCAGCAATACGTTTTGTTTTCAAAATTTAGATTTGATAGATATCCGATAATTTGTTCAAGTACGAACAATTCATGTGGAACAAATACATATAATGATATGCTTAACACCATGTATAAAGGTACGATTCACTTCAAGTTTTACCTCATACAAGTCACGAGTCGTCATGGAAAGCAGATGTTGTTCATAAAAGATTGAACAAGACTATACACATAGGCGACAAGTATAAAGATTTTTGATTGTGCAGAGCAAAATAAAGTTGTTGGCTTCAACTGTCATCGACGACAAGTTACCGGAAGATGTCTCATTTGTTTGCCGATGTATTTGAACGTGTTGATAAGAAAATCAAGACCACCAACAACTGTGAATGCAACTGAACAAGAATTGGAATCTTTGAGTTTGAAGAACCTTTTTCAGAACATAGAAAAATTCAGTTAAAAATACGCTCGTGGGACTGAAGTCGCTTCAAAAGAAGAAAGGGAAAGGTTGGTTAGCGTTTTCAACAGTACTTGGTAATAGCCGATAATTTTGGCATAATCCGATCAAAAGCAAGAGGATTTTTATTGATGATGCTGATTTTTAGTTTGTTTCTTCAATGTCACATTAGTCATTACTGAATATATGCAATGAATATAAGTACACTGAATTTGTCTTTGTGAATAGCGATAAGCTCCTAAGGAGCCAATCACAAAAAAAATTTATAGTCATGACGTCAATTAAAGAAATGTTAGCTAACATATCTAAATTCGTGTGTTTTCACTTCAAGGGAAAATTACTCACTTTAACGGAAAATTACTCACTTTAACGTTGTAGAAAGAAAGGTAAATCTGTCATTTACTGACGATATAAAGAAGTATGAGTTGCGTGGAATAATCAACTAGTCTTAGTGCAGGCCTCGAAATATGAAAGCTTTCACTGCAATTTTCGTTGACCACGATGTTAAGCCTGAGATCGTTCGAAAGTTCTTGTTGCATCGTTCAAACTCAACTGACTGAAGCTTTTCGTGCAATGTAGGTGACTGTTCTACCATTTGAATAGTCAAACATAAAACATATGGCAATTTTCTCATTCTCAAAATATCTAATTAAGAATTAAAATTGCAAACTAACGTCATATTCATCATGAAATCTTGTACATGTGTTTCATATTTTCTTATAATGTAGATCCCACATGGATGGAGTTGTGAAAGTCCCCTTACCACCTGTGCCATTCACTTCAATTACTCTTACTAGTTTCTCGTTGCTTATGTGTCATGGTGATTCATGGCCAAGAATGTTTATCTGTAGTTTGGATTCTCTGTTGATGTCAGTTGTTTGTGCATATAATGATGATGGGCCCCATTGTTATATGCGCCCACCTAAAGGTGGTCAGCTGATACTCATAAAAGATCAACTCTGCGTTAAGCATTCTTTAAGTGATGATATAACTGGGGTATTGAAGTGATCCCTTTTCCTTCGCTTGAAGTTACCATAAGAGTGCATTGTAAATTGTAATCTGTCGAAATGGCGATTCATGATTTCACTAGCTACTTTGTTGGTTAACGATGTTGAGTACTTTGTTTATGGAATGGTATAAAGGTATCGAATGGACATCGATTTGTGGCATATGTACGGATGAACATAATATTGAAATGACTGGACTAAAAAAACGAGATATGTTCTACGAAGATGGAAAACAAGCGAATGGAAAAACACGATTCATATCTTGTGGTTTGTAAGTTGAGTAAATAAGTGTTGTGTTAGTATCTGCATGAGATAGTTAAAAGGATCCTGATGGTCTATTTTTATAATTTGAGCCTTAATCATGAAAAACACCCTAATCAAATCAAAACAGTCGGTTTTTCATGACAAAATTTGTCAATTTTTGTTTATCAACGAAAGATGTCACTTGCTGTGAGAAAATAGCTGGCTTTCATTCACTACTTTTTGATAATTACATTTAACGTTCATAACGAAAATTGCAATGCTGCAAGTAGCTAGAGGTCATTGAATTTCGAAGATAAAAATGCTACCATATATTTCTACGACATACACGCAAAAACTGCGCGATGAAAAAAATAGGAAGAGACCGACTAAGTCGCCTGGATCAGACTGACCAGGACAACGCTTGGAAATCAGGTATAAAAGTTTTATTCTTTTCAATATATTTAATTTCTGTTCTTGATCATTCATTTTGCTGACATTTACAACGTGGTTTTTGTAGAGTGGCTTTTTCTGTAGGCCTACTAACTGGACAATTAATGAACGACCAAGTCGGACAGAAGCACCAAGAAACAAGCGTCCTTGTAGAAAGAATCACACTTTTCTTATGCAAAATGTCCATCAGTATAACGCATTTTCAAGTAAAACCGTTTAAAACTAAATTTTCACAATTGTTAAATTTTCTGACAAAACACGTGAGTGAAAGCCAGCTGTTAATGAAGGTCTTAACGAAGCAACATAGAAATTTTGAATGAAGTCTAGTAGACATCAAAAATGATTTTTATGCAAGTCATGACGTCACTTTGGTCATTTCATTTTTTTCATTGTTATTGACAGATGAATGGTCATGTCGTACGTACTGAATAATTATTTCATAGAATTTTATGGGATGCTTTTAATTTTCATTTTTCGTCTATTTATTAAAATCTTTGTTAACATTCGGCGCACTTTCATTTGTTGCTCTCTACGAAAGTTTGCGTTTCTTTTGTTGAACACAAAATAATTGCTGTGTCAATAGGGTAGTCGGTCCGCTTTTTTGTCGCTCTGTAAATTTAAATTTTTTATACGGCTATGTAGGACGCTGCAGCATGTTAAAATAGATCATCGGGATCATTGAAAGCAACAAAAATAGGAAACATCTTAAAACTACAAAAATTTAAGGAAATTTCTCTAAATTTTTGACCTTTTCTACTATTGGAGGGTTTTTTCCCGGATCCACCGGTTTTCCCTCCCATTTCGTTTCGTTTTGGAAAAAACAGTGTCCACATTTGGGGCCAAGCAAAGCCAATTTGTCATAACATTATTTATTTCAGCTTTCAGGAATATTCACGTTTCCTTCTTCATTTCTTGGCCTTTGGGTACATCTCCCAAAACACTGCGTTTATTAAATGCAATGGCATACATTTAATAAAACTTATGGTCCTTTATGAAAAAATCACAGTTATGCACGCAATCATAACTATAATCACATTACCCGCAAATGTCCTCTATAAACCTTGAAATAACCATGATGATCCACATGGTATACCTGCCAAATCCACCATCCACCTTAAAAGTCAGTCGTCAAATTTTGACACACGTGCCCTGAAATAGTATTATCGACATAGTCACATAGCTTTAATCAAAAGAAGTATTCTTTCTGATGTGCCTAATTGGAGTGTTTCGAAGGTTTGCTTTTAAGGGTGGTTATTAAAAGAAAAAACTTGTCTATTTTCAGTATTTACTGAGAAACTGATTGCCACACAATCTCTGGTGAATTAAATGTGAATTTCATATATATTCAAGCAATATTTTTAGCAGAGATTAATGTTTCGTATTTTTGAACAAAAAATTACATGAAATGAAAAACAGCCCAAAGTTTATTGAAATAAAACTTGCCAACACAATGTTTAAAGTTAAAGGCACACACATGTACAAAATGTCTGACTGTTGATCTTTCGTTCATATCACGCCAATTTACACTCACCACCACCAGACCTGTCTTGAAGAAAATTAGTAAATCCAAGCTAAATTGCAATCTATAGCTTGAACACGAAACCACTCAGCTATGCCTATGGCAATGTTTGGCTAGCACTTCCCCTTGCGATATTAACATATAGTCATAATTTATAATTCTAGCTTGGGGGAGGTGTCGAATGAAGGAAAGAATATGAAGTTACAAAAGTGACAAGTGGGAATGTCATTATAATTTCATACCATTGTATATTTAGCGTTTTTATTTATATAAAGAAACATCTTGAAAAAAGAACTTGTTCCTTAAACAGAAAACCTTGCTATATTCTTCTTTATCGATAGATAAGCAAGTTATTAGTATTACAAGTACCGTACCTTGTTTATATGTCATATTATGTCACATAGTGACACATACAAACACACGGTAAATCATCGCTGCATTGTACTCTTCGAAATTAATTGTAAACGGTTAGCAACATGAGTCAGATATGCGTCTACGAGCTCTCACCCAATGATAGAGGCTGGCTACGACAATGTTATAATTAAATGAACTGTTGGAATTATTTAACTGGATTGTAAAGACAGCCAGGAGTCTTTACAGAAGAACAAAGAGAATGAACCAACTGTGGAAGATTCTCGCCCTTTTTTCCAGGAATCGAAGAGGCGATACAGTCGTATGAATTCAGAAGATCTGATGCCGAAATCAGGAGGATAACAGATATGAAATAATAACAATTCGTAATTTCTAAACATAAGTACTCACGTGTATTATTTATACATGAAAAATTTCTTAATTCTGAATGGTTTAGAGCAGGGCAATTTTTATTGAGCTCGAGTCGTGCTAGCGATCTTGAGCGCGTTGCAGGATCACCTAGGGATATCTTTGTACCTAATACCGTTAATACTTTAAGTAAGATGATCCCTGCTTTTACTAAGGATGTCTGCTCAGAGATTTGTAAGTATGATGTGTAGCTAGTTTGTCTTTTACGATCTTGTTGACTTGATTGCTCGCGCGTTTGAGGTTCAGAAGAACCGATTGCGCATAGAAATAATCATAGCTATAGGTATACCAGTCACAAACAACCAAAAAGTTCGATAAATAGTGCATCCGCCAAAGATTTAATCGTTGCTTTAAATCTTTCGCACATTTAGATTATTTATCGGACTCCCTTACCCAGCATCCTTAGCTGCAGCCTTACCCAGCAGCCTTTACTGCAGCCTTACCCGGGAGCCTTTACTGCAGCCTTACCCAGCAGCCTTTACTGCAGCCTTACCCAGCAGCCTTTACTGCAATCCATAACTCGTTGATATTTATGACCATTGTCAGACAGTCATATTTCTATTCTTTTTACAATTCTTTGGTCAATTTTTTTAAAGTAGGAATCGTGATTTGTCCTGAAATTGCTTCTGACCACCAGATAGCAGTCCAATCTTTGTGTTCAATTTGTGTGTTCTTTCAAATTTTATGCTAGACGTTATATGTTTTTTAATAAGACGTGATTTCTCGTGGTCACGCAGCCATCAAACACTTGCCTCTCTAAAACTTCTGTTTTAGTTGGAACAAATGTGTTCCGTGTTCAATATACATCATGGCTTTAATTTGTTGAGCCGTCTTGAACTCTTTTGATATGTTTATTCTTACAAACACGCATATTGTTTTGCCAATGTCATCCCTGTCGATGGCCAAAGCCTCTTAATCATATAGGTTATTTTACTATTTTTTATTATGGCACCATTGCCTTGCAAGAGAACTCTTGATGTAGCCTTCATTTTGGATTCGTCTGGTAGTATTTTAAACGACAAATTTACGGAAGCGAAAAACCTTGTTGAGATGATTGCAGACACGTTAGAAATATCTTGGCGGAAGACGCATATTGCTTTAATGGTTTATAGTGATACTGCAAACATTACATCAACATTTAATGATATTTATTCAAGAAATGACCTCACCACTCAATTGAACCTATTACCTCATCTTCGTGGCCGAACTCGTATCGATCTAACTTTGAAACTAGCGAATTCTGATCTCTTTACGCGAAGAGCTGGAATGCGATCTTCGTTCCCGAATGTCGCTGTGGTTATGACAGATGGCCGTCAATCTCCGGCAGCCGATGCTATCAGATTGGATGAAGCTGTTGCCCCCGTTACTCGTCAGGAGGGTGAAGGTGATTTCAATTGGAGTGGGAAAGAGGATTGACCGGCAAGAATTGCACATGATGGTAGAAAGTCCAGAAATGAGTTTCTGGGCTGAAAACTATCGTGATATTCGCTTGCAGCTATCTGCCATTTCTGAACACGTCTGTTCGAGCAATTGAGAATAAAAAATTTTTGTCTTGACACGTTATCTTTTTTTTTAATTAGTACTTGGGCAAAACATTTCATTGTTTTTTAAGTTTTCTGAATTTTTTTACTGAAGATTAAATATTTCTTATTCGTTATTTCGCTGACTACTTTCGGATCTAGTTTACTGTTTTCATAAACATATTGCTTAATCCCACGACTATTTCCAAATGTTTTCTGTTAAATTTGTTATTGTGGAGTACTTGCTTCTGTTGTATGGTACTTGATAGTATTGCATAGTACTTTCCAGTATTGTGGAATACTTGCTTCTGTTGTATGGTACTTGATAGTACTGCATAGTACTTGTCAGTATTGTGGAATACTTGTATGGTACTTGATAGTATTGTATAGTACTTGCCAGTATTGTGGAATACTTGCTTCTTTTGTATGGTACTTGATATTATTGTATAATACTTGTCAGTATTGTGGAGTACTTGCTTCTGTTGTATAGTACTTGATAGTATTGCATAGTACTTGCCAGTATTTTGGAATACTTGCTTCTGTTGTATGGTACTTGATAGTATTGCATAATACTTGTCAGTATTGTGGAATACTTGCTATTATTGCTTAGTACTTGCAGTATTGACTAGTACTTGCCAACAGGTATTTCATTTTTTGTCTCGAGCTGCGTTCTCTTTATCTGTACGATGTGTGATGAAAATGCTACAGCGAAGTATCAAAGTTTTACTTGTTAATACCTTACCATAAGTTTGGTGTATAACTTTTAGTCTGTTACAGCGACGTATCAAAGTCTTTTGTATACGTGATGTAGCTGCCTCTCTACGTGTAAGTTTCAAATTGAGATCTCAAATACTTGTCATAAAGGTAAATGGTTATTTCATGATATCCTGTAGCTTTCATGTACTCTGTAATTTTATTATATACTTGCAGCCATAAGATCTTGACAATCATGAGACACGAGCTTGTGATCGCCTCCAAAAGACTGGAGAAGTTGAAAAGAGTTTTTCGAAATATTTGACCGCATCGTCATGTTGAGCATACGCGAGGTGAAGTGAGTCAACTCTGAACATAATCTGTCAACAACGATCGACACATCATCTTTAGTTCAGCCAGTAGCGTTGTACGACTGCTCAATCCAAGTAATCCGTGTTTTCAATCTTTAACTAATAAAACACTTTCTCTTCCTCTTACAACCATCTTTAGCTGCTCTCTTTAATACGCAAGAAGCTGTGATGAAGACGTTTCACTGCCAAAAGAAATCCTAACTAAGCTTGTCCGACATGTTAACAAGTTGTACAAAGACTTTGAACGACGTTTTCAGCACATCAATATCATATGTGACCGTTCATCAAACTCATGCATTGTTACATTAACGATATTATCGATTGATACATTGACGCACTCGCTCAACTTTTTGACGTTTTTTTAGGTAGCTGCTGTTGCTTGGCGTGTACCATTTACAACGTTTGAATACATCCCGAGGGACGAAAGGTAAATTATTTTTTTATTTAATGCGACTTAGCTTTTTCTTCTTTTCCTTCACTTTAAAATTTAGATTTCTCTACAAAAGAGAAAAAAGTTAACACTACGACTGTACGACAGATAACCACGCAGGGCTATTGCGATTCTTTTTCGGCTTCTTGAAAAAAACCCCCAAATGTACACATTTTAAAAAAGTTTCCACTTTATCAAAAGAGAGGTCTTTTTCAACGTACTATTTTTATTTACCTTTTATCAACTTTTGCATGTGTTTACCTTAGTGTCTTCATTTTTATCTACGTTTTGCATGTTTACCTTTTGTTTACATTTGTGTCTATTTTTATGTCCTACTTTTGTGTGTACCTTTTTGTCTACTTTGGTGTCAACCTTTGTGTCTACCTTTTTGTATATCTTTCAATCTAAATTTATATCTACCTTTGTGTTTACTTTTTGTTTAATTTCTTGTATGACATTTTGTCTGCCTTTTTCGTTCAACTTTTTGTCTACTTTGTGTCTACCTTCTTTCTATCTTTTTGTCTACCAGTGTCTACTTTTTTGTTTAACTTTGTGTCTACCTTTGTTCCTTTTTTCATCCACCATGTCCTTTTGTCTTCCTTTCCTTTTTGTCTATTTTTTTCCTTTTTCTTCCATCTTTTCTCCTTTTGTTTTCTTTCTCCATTTCTTTTGTCCACCATTGTCTTTCTTTATGTCCTTTTGATCTGTTCTTGTTGTTTGTCTTTCATGACTAATTTTTTCCCTCTTTGTGTCTACCTTTTCTTTTTTCTTTTTCCATTCATTTTGTCCTTCTATCTTTTGTCTATACCTTCCTTCCATTTTTCATCCTTTTTGTTCTTTTCATTCATTTTCATTTTTCTTGTTTCCATTCTTCCTTTTCACTTTTTCTATTTTCTATCATTTGTCTGTTCTTTCTACCTTTGTCTATCTTTGTTCCCTTATTGTTTACCTTTTGTCTATCTTTGTATTTTCCTTCGTGTTTATCTTTTGTCTATCTTTGTATTTTCCTTCGTGTTTATCTTTCGTCCATCTTTGTATTTTCCTTCGTGTTTAGTTTTTGTCTGTCCTTGTGTTTGCCTTCGTGTGTTTAGTTTTGTCTATTTTTTCTCCGCCTTTTTATCAATCTTTTTGTGTCCACGTTTTCGTCTACCTTTTTGTTAAACTTGTCTTCTTTCTTTGTATGTACCTTTTGCCAACTTTTATGTCTATCTTTTTGTATACCTTCGTGTCTAGCTTTATGTCTACCTTTGTGTCTGTTTTTAATCTACCAATGTGATCCAATATTAATGGACCCCATTTTCTGATTTTCACTAAAATATCTCCGTTTTAGGATAGCCCCTTGGAAAACATATCCACCATCTTCGATCGTGGAATAGATAAGTTTACCAAGCAGATGGTGTAATCCTATTTCAGGGGGAGTATTTTGTTTCTAAAACATGCAAGTTTTTGTTGTGATCCATGCGATGGTTTTGACGTTATTTGACTTTCCAATTTAGATAAGCGCATCGGAAATGCACGATAACTCTATAAAGTCTTACATAGACAAATGATTTATTTCATTTCATCTTGATCTTTTGCCTCT
Organism: Xenia sp. Carnegie-2017; assembly: GCF_021976095.1. NCBI lineage: Eukaryota > Metazoa > Cnidaria > Anthozoa > Malacalcyonacea > Xeniidae > Xenia > Xenia sp. Carnegie-2017. The sequence continues at coordinate 11,138,926 of NW_025813483.1, forward strand.
CTTTAAAAATACCTAAAATTGTCGAATCGCGTTTCATTTCTCGTTTGTTCAACAAAACATAATATTTTGAAGATTGTTTTGTCAGGTTTTGTGTCAACGTCGTGTGATGAAAATTCAATTTTTGCAATTTCAATGACGTCATGCGGTCAATGTCTTTCCTCTAGCATAGTTAATACCGGAAAATGATTTTGCGTCTTCGATGATGCGTAGCACTTAAATGTGATAGTTCGCTTTCCATCAATATCTAGCTCATGAACAGGTATCATTTACTTAAACTCTTGATGGTAGGAAATTGACAATATTCGGATAAACTTGTATCGATATTTTGGAAGGGCGATTAGTTCATGTTGTCTTAGATGCGCGTGACGATTATTCTGACATTCGTATAAACGACCATGTGTAAATAAAGATAGTGTTTCCGACATGTAATGCAACGGTTGGTATTATATACTCTGAATGTCATTGAGTTGGCGACGCAAGTCACCCAAGAAACCAAGCTCTAAGTACACCGTACGTCTTCAGTTGTTGTTCTTGTTAAAAGGAAATGACATCACAGTGTATAACTTTCAACTAGATTGTTAATCATGTGACCAATGTACATTTTGTTCCGCGAGATAAGAGAGCACATGTTTTGTTAAAATATATTCTCAATTGTTATGTTGTTAAACGGTTGTATGATTCTATCTGCTTATCGGTAAAAACCTCTTCTAACAGGTAATGGGCCCAGGACACTCGAAGATGTGCCTGAAGCACAACTGTGTGAGTTTAACGAAAAATATGCGTAAAACATTGGTAATATTTATATGAATTTAAGTATTGCGACGTCAACGGATTTGTCGAATTTTTCGATGAAAATCCCGAAGTTGAATGGAGCAATTTACCGAGATTGGGCGTTCAACATGCGTCTTTATCTTAAGAGCATGAATTTGTTTAGTGATGTCGACGGATCGGCTGAAACACCGACTGAGGATGCGACGGCACAAGTAAGACAAGGGTTTAAGATAGCGTCGAAGTAAGCGTGGACGTATATCTGCTTGTCGGTGGAACCTGAACAACAAATTCATATAAGAGAAACGCGTACTTCAAGGGAAGCCTGGGATGCGCTGAAAAACCAATTCGCTAGAGTCTCCATATTGCAAATAGTGCGATTACGCCAGCAGTACTATTCATACGAAAGAATGTTTTTTTATGCAGTGCAGTGTTTGAAATTAAATGTAGATATGATCTTCGCACTTTGTTGGACAATTTAAGCAGTTGTCTCATGAACCTGAAAAATTCAGGTGACTCAACGGGATTTGAACCCATGACCCCTGCGGTGCAGTGCTCTGACCAACTGAGCTATGAAGTCAAACAGTGGTGAGCAGGTCAATTTTGTTGGGCTGATGTTTTCTCGTGAAAGGAATGTCATACGAAAGAATGTTTTTTTTATGCAGTGCAGTGTTTGAAATTTAATGTAGATATGATCTTCGCACTTTGTTGGACAATTTAAGTCATTGTCTCATGACCTGAAAAATTCAGGTGACTCAACGGATTTCAAACCCATGACCTCTGCGGTGCCGGTGCAGTGCTCTGACCAACTGAGCTATGAAGTCACACAGTGGTGAGCAGGTCAATTTTGTTGGGCTGATGTTTTCTCGAGAAAGGATTGTCATACGAAAGAATGTTTTTTATGCAGTGCAGTGTTTGAAATTTAACGTAGTTATGATCTTCGCACTTTGTTGGACAATTTAAGCAATTGTCTCATGAACCTGAAAAATTCAGGTGACTCAACGGGTTTCGAACCCATGACCTCTGCGGTGCCGGTGCAGTGCTCTGACCAACTGAGCTACGAAGTAACACAGTGGTGAGCAGGTCAATTTTGTTAGGCTGATGTTTTCTCGTGAAAGGAATGTCATACGAAAGAATGTTTTTTTATGCAGTGCAGTGTTTGAAATTTAATGTAGATATGATCTTCTCACTTTGTTGGACAATTTAAGCAATTGTCTCATGAACCTGAAAAATTCAGGTGACTCAACGGGATTCGAACCCATGAGCTCTGCGGTGCAGTGCTCTGACCAACTGAGCTACGAAGTCACACAGTGGTGAGCAGGTCAATTTTGTTGGGCTGATGTTTTCTCGTGAAAGGAATGTCATACGAAAGAATGTTTTTTTATGCAGTGCCGTGTTTGAAATTAAATGTAGATACGATCTTAAATTTTTGCTTAAATTTTCAATTGCTTAAATTGTCCAACAAAGTGCGAAGATCATATCTACATTTAAGTACTATTCATGTCGATTCAAAAACGGGGATAATATGTTGGATCATATTAATAACATGAAGTCTTTACACGACCAGCTGAGAGAAATGGGAATTCAGCAAGATGACAAAGAACTGGCAATGAAACTTTTAGCGAGTTTGTCTGAAGAGTTCAAACCCTTGATTACAACCCTGGATGCCATAGGTGATGACTCCTTATCTTAAGACAAATTGAAAAACATGTTGTTAAATGATGTTGATCGACGACAAGATGGAAAGGATCCTGAAGGAGCATATGCTGCTGGAAGAAATATGAGAAAAGGAAAGCAACAATATGTATTTAAAGGAAAGTGTCACAACTGTCATGAAAGAGGGCATTTTGCACGTGACTGTCCAAAGAAAAAGGGCCTCGACGACAAGAACAAGAAAAGTAATGAAAGAAAGAAAGGTGAATCAGCTAGCTGTGTAGAGAAAGAGGATGATGATAATATGGTGGAAGACGAAGCATTGTATACCTCAAGTTCATGGAATAATAACTGCTGGATTATCGACTCAGGGGCCACACAGCACATGACCTATACTAAGAGCAATTTGATTTAATATGTTCAATTTTCAAATCCATCAATTGTTAATCTTGGAGATAATAGAAGTATTCTTGCATATGGTAAAGGGGTTTGCCGTATTATTGCTGATGCAAATGAAAGACCTCAGAAGATAAGTTTGCGAGATGTGTTGTATGTACCAGATCTTGGTAGGAATTTGCTTTCTGTAAGAGCCATGGTAAAGCTTGGAGCATGTGTTACTTTCAGAGATGATCAATGTGGAATCTTTAGAGGTACAAAGTTGTTGGCAAGTGGTATAATGCTGGAAAAACTGTATGTATTGAAAATCATTGAAGGTAATTATGTGAATGTTGCAATAGAGGATAAATTAATGTTATGGCATTATCGTTTTGGTCACCTTGGAATGAACAATGTTTCAAAATTGCTGAATGATAATATGGTTATTGGCATGGATACTACGCCTAAGGAAGAATCTCCATGTGAGGGATGCATTATGGGTAAGCATCATAAATCCAAGTATCCCAAAAAGGGAGCAAAGCGTGCAACTAAACCGTTTGAATTGGTGCAGTGACGTTTGTGGACCGATGTCAACAAATTCACTTGGTGGTTCAAAGTATTTTGTTCTTTTTATTGATAATTTTTCAAGGTACACTTATGTTTATTTCATTAAGAACAAACATGAAGTATTGGAGAAGTTTAAAGTATTTAATGCAATGGTTTTAAACATCACTGGTTGTTCAGTTAAAGTTTTACGGACAGACAATGGTGGGGAATATTGTTCCAAAGAATTTAAAGAATTTCTTAAGCAGAAAGGAATTACACATCAACTTACTGTGCCGTATAATCCCGCACAGAATGGTGTATAGGAACGAATGAATCGCACACTTGTAGAGTTAGGCAGATCAATGTTATCACACAGTAATATGCCGTTACAATTTTGGGCAGAAGCAGTGAATACAGCTGTCTATCTGAGAAATCGAAGTCCGACAGTATCACTTAATGGAGTTACACCGTTTGAATGCTTGTTCAATAAAAAACCAGATGTTTCTAATCTGAGAGTATTTGGATGCCTATTTTACGCTCACGTGCGTGCAAGTCAACGAAAGAAATTTTCAGAGAAATCAAAGAAGTGTATCTTCATCGGATATCCTAAAGGGACGAAAGGCTACAAATTGTTTGATGTACTTAGTCAATGTACTTGTCTGATGTACTCACCCAACAGATTTGATGAAGAGAATTACTTCTCACAAAGCTTGACTGCTGACATCAACGAACCATGTAACATCCAAGAAGCTTGGAATGGTGAAAACAGCAACTATTGGCGAACAGCAACCGATTCAGAGTATCAATCATTATTAGATAACCAGACATGGGAACTTGTTCCTCCTCCTGAAGGGAAGAATATAGTAGGATGTCGTTGGGTATTCAAGGTAAAGCGAAAGGAGAATGAATCTGTGGAAAGATACGAAGCAAGATTAGTGGCCCAAGGTTACTCTCAATCTGAAGGTACCGACTATAAAGAAGTTTTTTCACCAGTAGTTCGTTATGCATCAATTAGATTATTGCTGAGTGTGGCGAACATACACAACTGGGAAATTCACCAAACTGACGTAAAGATTGCCTTGTTGCAAGGTAAGCTAGAAGATGAAATTTACGTGAAACAGCCGGAAGGTTATATTGATCAAGAGAAGAAGAATTATGTATGTCGATTGAAGAAAAGCATATATGGTTTGAAACAGGCTGCACGATGTTGGAATTCTGAAATCGACAAGTTTCTATTGTCAAATGAATATCGAAAAAGTAATGCAGATTCGTGTGTCTATATAAAGTCCATTAAACGAAAGAATGGTAAATTCGACTTTGTCATATTGGCCTTGTATGTGGATGACGTACTGTGGTTTTCTAATTTTACAGATATGTTGACTAAAGAAAGAGATCTCTTGCTAAGAGATTCAAAGTCGAACATGTTGGTGAAGTAGGTTACATTTTGGGAATGTCAATAAAGCGCAACCGTCAAGCTAAAACACTTAGTATCAGTCAGTCACAATATTTGCTTGGAATACTAAAGAAGTTTGGAATGGATGAATCAAAACCAGTATCAACACCACTAGATACGTCAAAGAAGTTTGTATCATTATCTGATAATGAGAAGCCAGTAGATGTTCAGAAATATCAAATGGCAATAGGTTGCTTAACATATGCAACTGTTGCAACTCGTCCAGACTTAGCTGCCGCCGTCGCAACTTTATCTAAATATATGTCCAGACCAGGTATAGATCATTGGCAAGCAGTGAAAAGAGTGTATCGTTATATCAAAGGAACGATGCACTATGGTCTTTTGTTTACTGCAAATGGAAAAGATTCAGATTTGTGTGGTTTTTCAGACGCCGATTGGGGTGGTGATGTGGAGACAAGACGTTCTACATCAGGGTATGTTTTTCAGATTCAAAACAGTACGATTAGCTGGTGTAGTAAACGACAGACATCTGTATCAAGATCTACAACTGAAGCCGAATATATTGCTTTGAGTTCAGCTTCACAAGAGTGTATCTGGCTAAGAAGACTACTGAATGATGTTGAATTGTTGAAACCTGTTCCTGCAACAATTTACGAAGATAATCAAGGAGCCATTCAATTTTGCAAGAATCCTAAATTTCATAATCGCACAAAACACATTGACATATCCTATCATTTCATTAGAGAGCAAGTTAATAAGAACGCCATATGCGTAAAGTATTGTCCTACAGAATCAATGATTGCTGACATTATGACTAAACCATTAAGCAAGCCTACGTATGAACGTTTTAGAGATCTTCTTGGTGTAAAACAAATTTAACTTAATAAGTAATTTAGTTGATCGTTAAGTGGGAGTGTTAAAAGGAAATGACATCACAGTGTATAACTCTCAACTAGATTGTAATCATGTGACCAATGTACTTTTTGTTCCGCGAGATAAGAGAGCACATGTTTTGTTAAAATATATTCTCAATTGTTATTTTGTTAAACGGTTGTATGATTCTATCTGCTTATCGGTCAAAACCTCTTCTAACAGTTCTATGGTCAAATAAACGACGTGATGATTTTAATGATGTTTTGTCTGCGCTCCCAATTTCCTGCTTAATGAAGTTTTAACAATACGTAATTTGATAAAGGTATGTCTGTTTCAGCTTTATATAAATTACATCTGGTTGTGTGACAACGTTTATTATTACGTCATAAGATTGGTATATTTGTTGCAACGAATTGATTGTTCATTCGAGTTATAACATCGTCAAGTATCGTCGAGAGTATTATGAGATATTGAAAGGCGAAGCATGACTTCATGCATGCTTATGTGCCATGGATATGCGTATGGCTGCGAAAAATTGATAATTCCATATTCATACATGCATCTTCCTCTTTATTAGTTTCTACTTAAATCAATAAGTGGTTACAGATTTTAACATATGAATATGAGCCGCCAATTGTCTAAGTTCTGCCGCTCCTGTTGTTTGTTCATTGGAATTTTTTGTGCATTTTCAAGTGATTGTCACGAATGGCGAATTACGTGAGATCGCGTTGGTACGTGGGTTTTCCGCGACCCAAGAGAAGCGTGGACTATGATTTATCAAGTGAAGTCAATCGTGCTGCCCTGGCCAGACTGAAATCCATTGATGAGCAAGACACGAAAGATTTGCAACGAGCAGGGACCGTTCCCGATGTGAGTGACGTTAACGAAAACGGGAGTAAGGTGCAAACTAGTTTAGCTGATGAAATGAAACTGGCGGCAATTTATGACGACGAAAGAATGATCAATAATATTTTGAGAGAGAAAAGAAGTGACCGTGAAAGTTAGTATTTCGTTGATGAAATATTAATCTCTTTTCCTTCAACCAGCTCAATATTTAAATGTTCTTTTGTAGTTCAAAGATTACTCTCGAGAACTGATGAAAGAGGAAAACCATGTATATTTTACGCTTTGCAGTCGCGTAGTCTTAATTCTCTTACTTCCTTGTTAAATTACGTAAAAGACACCAAGTGTGTGATAGCTAAGAACGGAGAGAGTGTACTTCATGTAGCCACGAGAATGGGTGACGTAGGTAAGGCTGGAAGCCATGCTGCGTATTCGGACTTAGGCTTTTTTGTTTGATAAGTTGTTGAAAGCAAAATTTTCTTGAAATGTTTTTTGTGAAATTTGATTGATATTAACATACTATCAAGCTTGTTTTCACTGCTGTAATGGATGACTTTGCTTTAAAATGTAGGTCAACCTATTAGAAATTATGTATAGAATCCCTCTTGGTATTCTTACACTAGCCTCGTGCTAACTCCAATCCCAACTCTAACTAACCACGAACTAAGTTTACCCATTGCCATGCAGTTGTCATTCACGTATTCATATAGTTGTTTATCTATGCGTAGCAAGTTATCTGAGGTGAATTTTGTTGTAGGCCAAGGTAGTTCATAGTTGTGCTCTTTGCCAAGGGATATTTTAAGGATTTTACACAGGGAAGGCACCAACCACAAGACACTCCGTAAAGCGTGAGCCATGTGGCAGAGGGACCTGAAATACCCTTCCCAAGTAAAATTTTAAAAACTGCATCTTTGTAAATGCTATTTTATGCATTTGAAAGCAATTTACTAACAGCGTAAGAGACGTGCTATGAAATAAGCATTCTTTCTTCAACCGAGCAATGTATTATCCGCAATATAATATTTGAAATACTAATTACTAAAACACGCCAAAGGGCCCAAGATGGAGAGGGTGGGGTAATTTTGATTCAGTGCGAGGCCAACATGAGTGTCTGAGATTTTCATTATCACCTTATCTCTTTGTGATGTAGATTTTCTTCATAACTTGTTGCAACATGACTTCATTGTTGATCTTGTGAACCATGTGGAAAGCGTGAATGGTCGATCACCACTTCATTTTGCCGCAACGTTCAACCATGTTGAGATCGCCAAGGTGTTGCTAGAACACGGTGGAAAGATAACAGAGGTTGATATCACAGAAAGATGTCCATTGTACATCGCCGCTAATAAAGGACATGCTAATATGCTTGAACTTTTCCTGAAACACGGTAAAACGATTTTCGCAACATGATATGTATATTTTGTTTAATGACTTTCGTCGTCGGCAGAAGGATTATAGATTTTTCGTTTGTCCTCCTGAAATGTGAAAATGTTATTTGTTTAAACGAAAGGTACAGTCGCTCCCTTCCTGCTGCCTATGTATTTATAAAACATTTCTATTTCAGAAAAAAGCAGAGTGCAAGAGTTATTGTTCAGCGAGGAGTATGGTGGAAGTCATTACCGCAATATACTTCATGTTGCTGTGGACAGTGGTGATGAACGTACTGTACAAGTTTGTCTGCAAGATGAAGATGTGATTCGTGAAGATTTGCGCGAAGAAATCAGACATGGAGATGGTTATTTAATTCATGCGGCTTGTAAAAATGGCATGAAGAAGTGTTTATTTCGATTTGTGGATGTAATGACACATTTGGACTTACTTCAGTTGAACAGAAAGGATAAACAAGGATTCACCCCGATTCATAAGTAGGTTTTACGTTTCATTCGTATCATCTGTACATTTAATTATTCAGGACTATTGGATTTAAGCCTGGCGTTATCACTTTGACAATTTATTTCATTCTAGAGCGGCAATCAATAATCACAGTGATATTGTCTCTTACATTGGATCAAAATCCAAGATTTTTGTCAATGAAAAGACGGAAAACTCCCAGTCTGCGTTGGTCCTTGCCGCTCAACGCGGTCATGTTCGTGTCGTTGAAGAACTGCTTAAATTGAAAGCTGATTTCACCATTCGTGATGACAGCAATAGAACGGTTCTTCACTATGCAATTGCATATCCTGAAACATTGAGAATTTTGCTGAAGGTATGCGTGGTTGCTATCGTTTTGTTTGGAGATGAAAAGCGAAGCTTTAAATTTTAATCATAATCAAACACGTTATAGAAAAAAAGATCTCGGGCCGTTGCTTATTAACGAGAAAGAAATAGACGGTTATACACCCATTCATAATGCCGCCTTAAAAGGATTTCTTGAGGTAAGTGTGTTGCTTTTGCTTTGAGATTAAGTCAAGACATACACAAGTACATTACAGGAGGCTCATTTCTTTATTTTAGAGTGCCCGTATTTTGTTAGAATATAACGCTGATCTGAATGTCTTCACGAACACTTCTCGTTCGCCATTACATTGCGCTGTTAGTTCACAGAACTCTGATGTGGTTGAATTAATCCTAGCCAATGAACCAGCTTTGATCAACAAGGTCGATGCCACAGGGAAAACGCCGCTCCATACAGCAGCGAACTACAGTAGCCCAGAGGTCGTCAAATGTCTTCTGAATAACAGAGCAATTATAGTTAGGTAATTTTCTATCTTGCCATCAACGAAGTTTACAGAGAAAAAGATAACTGTAAAATGTCTTAACTTAATTGATAGGGAAGAAAGATTTGAGTAAAATATTTATTGTGTACTTAAGGGATGGAAATTTGTTTAGTCCACTTCACATTGCTGCGTTCAAAGGACATCTTAATATTGTTGAATTGTTGGTGATGTTCAGACCTTCCATGATCAATTGGGAAAATAAATACAAACGAACAGCATTGCTTACAGCAGCTGTGAAAGGCAAAGCAGATGTTGTGAAGTATTTGCTAGATAGCCTGGCGGCAATTACAGAAGATTATGAGTTCTTTAACTGCTTGGATTGGGCCATCATAAATGACGATACAAAAAGCGCTATGGTAATGATGTGTCATGATAGATGGAAAGAGGTATGTTTCATTATAATGTATTTGATTTTATTATCAGTATAGCAATTAAGTGTAGCATTCGGTTTGACAGTAAGTATATGTTCAACATGTTTCTTATTCTTGTGCATCTTCAGTGTACTGGTGTTGTTGTTTTTTGACAAACTGTCGCTTACGAACAACACCGAACTTGTGTTCAGATTATTTTCAAGACAAAAAATGGTACAGAAGGAACGATGGCGAAGTTGGTTTCTAAGAATATGTCCGAAGTGGCGTATCGAGCTCTTTCTAACAGCATGAATACCACAGGACACCCAGAGAGTATTGACCATTTGGTTGCATACGACTTTTTCTGTTTACAAAATACAGGTGTGGTGAGCAAGCTATCTTATATAGAAAATAAAGATCTAGTTGAGGATCTCAACTTAATCCAAAGAAAGTTCTCAAAAAACGTTAAAAAATTGAGAATGCTACAATTCTCATAGTAGCTACTACGCTCAATGGCTCCGCCAAGGGGTGGGGGGTGGGTGTTGGGTGGCGATGCAATATTTTCTACACAAAGAAAACATAATTGCTATATATTTTTCCTCATTTCCCACCACCACCATCAACATAACCACCATTAACACAACCTCCACCAACACAACAACCACTACCACAACAACCACCACCACCATCAACACAACCACCACCACCACAACAACCACCACCACCATCAACACAACCACCACAAATACCACCACCACAACAACCGCCACCACAACAACCACCACCATCAACACAACCACCACCACCACAACAACCACCACCACCATCAACACAACTTCCACCAACACAACCACCACTACAACAACCACCACCACCATCAACACAACCACCATCAACACAACCTCCACCAACACAACAACCACCAACACAACAACCACCACCACAACAACCACCACCACCATCAACACAACCACCACCACCACAACAACCACCACCATTATCATCAACACAACCACCACCACCACAACCACTACAACAACCACCACCACCATCATCACAACCACCATTAACACAACCTCCACCAACACAACAACCGCCACCACAACAACCATCACCACAACAACCACCACCACCATCAACACAACCTCCACCAACACAACAACCACAAACGCCACAAAACCACCACCACCACAAAAACCACCACCACCATCAACACCACCACCACCATTACCAGTCTATGCATCATTGCTTCCATGTATTGATGAAGTATTGTATTGTCTGCAAAGGTCGCCAAGGTTGAATAAATGAAACAGTCACGTGGTTGGGTTATTTATATCTTATCATATTTGAATAAGACATTTTGTATAGACATAGCCACTGACTACGCTTTTTAGAACCGTGTTTTCATTTTACTGTTTTCATCGTGTACATCCTCTGTCTCCTTTTCGACAAGGCTTTCCTTATAGTTATCCTTTTTTCGCAGTTACAAACAAGAGAGGTAAAAAACTCAAGCCATTTACCGCCATCAAAGCGATGTTGCGAAATAGCAGTTACCAATGCCTATGTCATCCTGTCTGCTGTAAATACCTTAAAGCAAAATGGATGGAATTTGGATGGAAAGTGTGCACAACAAGTTTTATGTTTTATTTCTTGTTTTTGGTTTCTCTTAACGTCTACGCGTTTGGAATTCCTTCATATAAGGCGTCTGTTGGCAAAGATGGTAATGTGAAGATTAATCAAAATACATAACAACGGTAACTCCAAGTAACGTAAACATTTTGATTAAACGTTTCAACTCTATTTAGTCATCATCAGAAATGATTATGTTACATGTGTATGCATTATATATAGACTGTATGTGTTTTGATGTAGTTGACAGAAGACAGATAGTTCTCTCTTGCCTCGACACAAGACTACACGGATATGCTACTACAGACAACAAATCAAAAATCTATAAACACATCAACAGCTGCGAACAATTTACTCATCTCACTGATTTCTTACAACTTAACATGGACGAACCCAATACCGAACAATTTGACCCAACTCTCTTCCTGTTGAACAACTGTCACATCATAGACAGGGCAAGGATTGGTCAAACCTTTTATTCAAAGAAACACTCCCCATCCGTAGAAAAAAACCGGAACTTAATCATGGCACTAAAGCTTCGAGTGAACTATCTGTTTCTGTTAACTTGGTCAAATTATATAAAGTCTATATATACTGCGCACGCATGTAATATAATCATTCCTGATGATGACTAAATAGAGTAGAAATGTTGAATCAAAATCCTTACGATATTTGGAGTTACCGTTGTTATGTATTTTTATTAAAATACTCAGTGGTTCCCGCAAACATTTTCGAGGAGATTAATTATTTCACGATTTTCTTGAATTTGTTTAGTTTTATGTTTTCGTTATTGAAACTATTTGTGTTTAGAATTACCAAGTGCGTCGATAAATGTTAAGGTAGCAATGCTTATCTGTCTCATATCTGCTGGCGTTCAAACATTGAAAGAAATCGGTCAGGTTAGCATTTTCAGTTTGTGGTCGTAAAAGTTCCCTCGTATAAGCCATGTATATTATAAATACCACTTTATGTTTGTGCTCGTTGCAAAGCTGTTATAAAATATTAGGGACTGCGATCAAAAAATGAGACTTATTCATGACAGCAGAATGATACGTAGAATGAAAACGTATGTATTTTGCCTTGGAACATCGGCTTTCTCAGTGAAGGTGTGATTGATAACCTTGCAGTTGCAGAACAACAATAGCATGACCTCAACAATATGGCTGCTATTTGTTAAAGCTTATTTATCTTTTTAGTTTTATTTTAATTTAGTGATGAACGTTACAGTTTTAATTGGCAGTATTAGTATTTTGTTCCATTTTATCTTCAACAGCAATCCTTCATTTCTATAACATTTCTGTAAGAAATGACAAGCTACAAACCTATAAAAAATTTTTGTGTATAGGGCTGATTTTGTTGTCCTTTCCCTGTATAAGAATGGCGAAATCGTTAAAAAGGAATTTAAAAAATATGTCTACGCTTAATTTGATCTCTTGATATTGACATGCTCTATTTAATTATGTAGTTATTCGTTTACAAATTCAATTATCTTATGGACAAAGTTAACTATTTGGAATGTGTTCTCTACGTATCAACATTCATCTTTGCTGTACCAAGTAACGACAGTATGTCTGTAAAGACAAGTTTTCAATGGATGGCCTGTTCTGTAGCGTTATTCTGTGCTTGGATAAATCTTATTATGTATTTAAGAAGGTTTGCCTCCTATGGTATAATTATTCTTATGATGAGAAAAATTTCGTTCACACTATTCAAGGTTCGTCTGCTGAAGTTATGACTTCTCCCTCTACCCTAATGTTTAATGATATCAACAATTCTTATTTAGGTCATGGGTCTCTTAATATTTTTCTTGGTCACTTTTGCTGCCGCTTTTACAGTAATAATGAATGATAGACAGGGATTTGAGAGGTTTAGCGTGTCTATCTTAACTGGAGCAACAATGACGATGGGAGAGTTTGATTTTAAACAGACATTTCTCGGTGACCACTCTGATTACAACACATTTTATCCACTACAGCTGGTCCTCCTTGTTGGTTTTCTCGTCGTTATGCCTATCATTATTATGAACCTTCTGCTTGCCCTTGCCATTGATGATACCAGTAGCATTATGCAACACGCTAAGCTGCAGAAACACATTCAAACGGTAAGGATATTCATGAAACTATCAAATTAGATCCTATAGATAACGTATGTCAATGAAGTTAGTGATGAATGAACGTCAGACAACAAGAACAGTCTTACAGTATCTAAAATATAAACTAAGATAACGTGTGTCAGTGTAGGTAGTGATGAATGAGCAATGGAGAACGAGAACAGTCTTTGCACTATCTAGAATATAAACTATGATAACGTGTGTCATTGTAGGTAGTGATGAATGAAAACAGATAACGGGGACAATTTTTACACTACTTAAACTAAGATAACGTGTAGGTGGTGATGAATGAATGAGGTGAATAAAAGCAGTCGTTATGACATTTACAACATTTTTCTTTTAATTGATTTAGGCAAAAATGATAATTGACATAGAACGGAAGAGGTTTTATTTCCATGGCGAAGTAGAAAACACTCATACCTCGTTTACAGGAGAGACCCAACAAGTCATACAACTTTACCCGCGCCGTTTGGGATTTTGTATTTTACGGTCCTGATTTTTCTACCAATGTAGCCGATGAGAGCCGGGAAGAAATGGGAAAGAAACAAGACATGTCAACGTTGATTCAAATGGTTAAAGAACTGCAAAGGCAGAATGCTGTTTTGCAAAATAAAATGTTAGAGATTCAAAACGAGTTTACAATGGAAAGGAATCGTAGATCAATCGAGTATGTCCGAATGAGTCAAGATAAACAAAACGCTACTACTCAATTTCGAGGTAACATTTCTTATTTGTAAAAATGTTACTGAATTTTCCAAAAACACACTTCAAAGCCATGTAAAGACTGATCTCTGTCTCTGTTGTTCATTCATCACTGACAGTTCTCGTTCTCTGTTGTTCATACATCACTACCTACATTGACACACATTGTAAGTAGTGGAGAAGCTGTTGCCTTTACGTACTTTTGTATTTTCTTAAATAGGTTACAGTGAGAGCATAGAAACCTTTAATCCAGAGGAGACAAGAGCTGAGTCTAAGCGAAAGGCTTGGGGAAAAGTACAAAACGATCATAAGAAATTCAGTGTACCGAATTCAAGTGACTATTGCGTCGGTGATGATTTGAAGTATTCTGAAGGAGATTTTGACGAAGAGAGAGAAGCAAGGGAGAACGATCCCGAATTAAATGAATTAAAGAGACAGCATAGTCAAATGGATACATACGAAGATAAAGATGGCGTAGTCGTTCATGATGATGTAACAATTTCTGTGAATGAAAATGAGGCTGAAGACAGTAGACTATTTAATAATAATAATAAACTGTCAATGATTCTTCGTACTGATTCCAGTGCTGTCTGAAATCCTGAAACAGCAAATCCTTAGGAACCCATTCCACCGAGTTAACCACAATTTGCTACTATGGAAACTGTCGTCAATATGGTTAGAGATTTCCCCAAAGTGGTAGCGCATGATTTTAACAAGATGTGTCATTTTGACAGGAAGAAAATGTTTTTTAATGTGTTATAATTCTAGAATACAAACCTTACTAACGCCCATGGCATGATCTTTGGGTTTAGCGCAGCGTAGCAACTGTAGCTTTCTTTTTTTAAATGCATAAAAAATGTTAAATAAAGGTTCCAAAACCAATTACTATCGAGACGATTTAGGTCGAGCGAAACACGCTCTCATTGTCAGCGTTATTTTCGAGGTTCTTGTCTGTGTGTTCAAGATCCGCCCTGGTATTTTTGCGTTGGATGAAGAACTCTTTATTAAAATGTTTAAAACAAAAAAGATTAAATAGAAATTCCAAAGCAATTTAATGTCGTGATGATTTACGTCAAGCGAAGTACGCCCGGTTCGGTGCAATTGACTGCGGGCTCAAATTGCATTTGCCAAAATTTTCGCAAAGTTAAGAAAATATAAAAAGTACATATAGTGTTATCTTCTAAGCTGCACATCGCTCCTTCACCTCTCTTCTTCACGTTTCTCCTTCACATCTCTTCTTCATGTTTTTTCCATTCACATCTTTTCTTCATGTTTCTATTATTTACCAGCGCCACTTGTTTTCTGTCTTTCACGTTGATAGTAGTGGACTTTTGATCAAGCGTTGAATGTTTCGAGGAAACAGGCAGGATTCGCACCGGAACATAGAGTGGAGTTGGCATGCAAAAAATTCGGACCTTGTACATATTTTTTGTCTTCGTTTTTATACAAAAGCTGCGGATAATTCTTGTAAGGAATATGAAACGCCTTCATGTATTTAGTCTATTTTAGGCGATTTTCTTCTGCAGCTCTTGCTATACAAAAAATGCTTGTCTTCTACGTTAATATACATTTATTTTAGGTTGGCTTACCATGAATTTCAATAAAAATAATTTGCATTAGGAAATCCATGGTAAGCTATGTCAGAATTGACCATCGTGACTGATCGCCTGCTAACACCACAAAAATTAAATAAAAATGATCAATGAATTTATGTGAGCTCGTCGCTCACTGAACGAGCGGAACCAATTGTAACTATATAGTCTATATTTGTGCAGCCGCAAAGGTTCGAACTATTTCACCATTTCTATAATTGAACAACAATCTTCAAGTTCATAGTGATAAACAATCGTTTCCAACACGTCTCGACCTTTATAAAAAGTTTCAAAACTTGACGTCACCAACATCTTAATGCCCAAACTCATATTTGCGTTATTTAATGGTTTAATGATTTGCGTAATATCACAGAAAAATGGTCAATTGTCATTTGCATTTTACGTTTATTAATGGATGAAGAGCATAGTTCTTTTGTTTGGCAACAATACGTTTTTTTTTCAAAATTTAGATTTGATAGATATCCGATAATTTGTTCAAGTACGAACAATTTATGTGGAACAAATACATATAATGATATGCTTAACACCATGCATAAAGGTACTATTCACTTCAAGTTTTACCTCATACAAGTCACGAGGCGTCGTGGAAAGCAGATGTTGTTCATAAAAGATGGAACAAGACTATACACATAGGCGACAAGTATAAAGATTTTTGACTATGCAGAGCAAAATGAAGTTGTTGGCTTCAACTGTCATCGACGACAAGTTACCGAAAGACGTCTGATATGATTGCCGATGTATTTGAATGTTTTGATAAAAAATCAAGACCACCAACATCTGTGAATGCAACTGAACAAGAATTGGAATCTTTGAGTTTAAAGAAACGTTTTGAGAACATAGAAAATACGCTCGTAGGACTGAAGTCGCTACAAAGAAGAAAGAAAAGATTGGTTAGTGTTTGCAACACTACTCGGTAATAGCCGATAATTTTGGCATAATCCGATCAACAGCAAGAGGATTTTTCCGATATTTGTGAGAAAATTCGGTTGTTCAGATACCAAGAGGAGAGGAGAAACTAAGTCAAGTGAGTACAAACGTAAGTAACTACATTGACGTTAAATATTTATTTGCTTCTTGATTCTATTGTTCTTGTGAAAATCGCATTGGTTTTTATTGATGCTGCTGATTTTTAGTTTGTTTCTTCAATGTCACATTAGTCATTACTGAATATATGCAATGAATATAAGTACACTGAATTTGTCTTTGTGAAAGGTGATAAGCTCCTAAGGAGCCAATCACATTAAGAAATTCTAATCATGACGTCAATTAAAGAATATAAATTAGTTTTTTTTTCACTTCAACGGTTAATTAGTCACTTTAACGTTGTAGAAAGAAAGGTAAATCTGTCTTTTTACTGACGATATAAAGAAGTATGAGTTACGTGGAACAATCAACTAGTCTTTGTGCAGGCCTCGTAATATGAAAGCTTTCACTGTAAAATGCTTTGACCACAATGTTAAGTCTTCGATTGTTTAAAACTTACCATAAGAGTGCATTGTAAATTGTAATCTGTCGAAATGGCGATTCATGATTTCACTAGCTACTTTGTTGGTTAACAATGTTGAGTACTTTGTTTATGGAATGGTATAAAGGCATTGAATGGACATCACTTTGGCATATTTACGTATGAACATAATATTGAAATTACTGGACTAAAAAAACGAAATATGTTCTACGAAGATGGAAAACAAGCGAGTGGAAAAACACGATTCATGTCTTGTGGTTTGTAAGTTGAGTAAATAAGTGTTGTATGAGTATCTGCATGAGATAGTTAAAAAGGATCCTGATGGTCTATTTCTATAATTTGAGCCTTAATCATGAAATTTGAGCCTTAATCAAATAAAATAAAAACAGTCTGTTTTTCATGACAAAATTTGTCAATTTTTGTTTATAAACGAAGGATGTCACTTGCTGTGAGAAAATAGCTGGCTTTCATTCACTACTTTTTGATAATTACATTTAACGTTCATAACGAAAATTGCAATGCTGCAAGTAGCTAGGGGTCATTGAATTTCGCAAATAAAAATGCTACCATATATTTCTACGACATACACACAAAAACTGCGCAGTGAAAAAAATAGGAAGAGACCGACCAAGTCGCCTGGATCAAACGGACTAGGACAACTCTTGGAAATCAGGTATAAAAGTTTTGTTCTTTTCAATGTATTTAATTTCTGTTCTTGATAATTCATTTTGCTGACATTTACAACGTGTTTTTTGTAGAGTGACTTTTTCTGTAAGGTTACTAACTGGACAATTAATGAACGACCAAGTCAGACAGAAGCACCAAGAAACAAGCGTCCTTGTAGAAAGAATCACACTTTTGTTATGCATAACGTTTATCAGTATAACGCATTTTCAAGTACAACAGCTTAAAACTAAATTTTCACAATTGTTAAATTTTCTGACAAAACACGTGAGTGAAAGCCAGCTATTAATGAAGGTGTTAATGTAGCAACATAGAAATTTTGAATGAAGTCTAGTAGACATGAAAAATGATTTTTATGCAAGTCATGACGTCACTTTGGTCATTTCATTTTTTCATTGTTATTGACAGATGAATGGTCATGTCGTACGTACTGAATAATTTTTTCATATAATTTTATGGGATGCTTTTAATTTTCATTTTTCGTCTATTTATTAAAATGTTTAACATTCGGCGCACTTTCATTTTTTGTTCTCTACGAAAGTTTGCGTTTCTTTTGTTGAACACAAAATATTTGCTGTGTCAATAGGGTAGTCAGTCCGCTTTTTTGTCGCTCTGTAAATTTAAATTTTTTATACGACTATATAGGACGCACGATCTGACTATGCTGCAGCATATTAAAATAGATCATCGGGATCATTGAAAACAACAAAAATAGGAAACATCTTAAAACTACAAAAATTTAAGAAAATTTTTCTAAATTTTTGATCTTTTTTATTATTGGAGGGTTTTTTCCCGGATCCACTGGTTTTCCCTCCCATTTCGTTTTGTTTTGGAAAAAAACAGTGTCCACATTTGGGGCCAAGCGAAGCCATTTTGTCATAACATTATTTATTATGGCTATCAGGAATATTCACGTTTTCTTTTTAATTTCTTGGCCTTTGGGTACATCTTCCAAAACACTGCGTTTATTAAATGCAATGGCATACATTTAAAAAACTTATGATCCTATATAAAAAAGTCACATTTATCCATGCAATCATAACTATAATCACATTACCCGCCAATGTCCTCTATAAACCTTGAAATAACCAATATGATCCACATGGTATACGTGCCAAACCACCATCCACGATAAAAGTCAGTCGTCAAATTTTGACACACGTGCCCTGAAATATCATCGACATAGTCGCATAGGTCTAATCAAAAGAAGTATTCTTTCTGATGTGCCTAATTGGAGTGTTTCGAAGGTTTGCTTTTAAGGGTGGTTATTGAAAGAAGAACTTGTCTATTTTCAGTATTTACTGAGAAACCGATTACCACACAATCTCTGGTGAATTAAATGTGAATTTCATATATATTCAAACAATATTTTTAGCAGAGATTAATGTTTCGTATTTTTGAACAAAAAATTACATGAAATGAAAAACAGCCCAAAGTTTATTGAAATAAACCTTGCCAACACAATGTTTAAATTTAAAGGCACACACATGTACAAAATGTCTGAGTTCGATCTATCGTTCATATCACGCCAATTAACATTCACCACCACCAGACCTGTCTTGAAGAAAATTAGTAAATCCAAGCTAAGTTGCAATCTTTAGCTTGAACACGAAACCACTCAGCTATGCCTATAGCAATGTTTGGCTAGCACTTCCCCTTCGATAGTAACTTATAGTCATAATTTTTAATTCTAGCTTGGGGGAGGTGTCGAATGAAGGAAAGAATATGAAGTTACAAAAGTGACAAGTGATAACGTCATTATAGTATTCATACCACTGTATATTTAGCGTTTTTATTTATATAAAGAAACATCTTGAAAAAAGAACTTGTTCCTTAAACAGAAAACCTTGCTATATTCTTCTTTATCGATAGATAAGCAAGTTATTAGTATTACAATATCGTACCTTGTTTATATGTCATATTATGTCACATAGTGACATATACACACGGTAAATTATCGCTGCATTGTACTCTTCGAAATTAATTGTAAACGGTTAGCAACATGAGTCAGATATGCGTCTACGAGCTCTTACCCAAAGATAGAGGCTGGCTACGACAATGTTATAATTAAATGAACAGTTGGAATTATTTAACTGGATTGTAAAGACAGCCAGGAGTCTTTACAGAAGAACAAAGAGAATGAACCAACTGTGGAAGATTCTCGCCCTTTTTCCAGGAATCGAAGAGGCGATACAGTCGTATGAATTCAGAAGATCTGATGCCGAAATCAGGAGGATAACAGATATGAAATAATAACAATTCGTAATTTCTAAACATAAGTACTCACGTGTATTATTTATACATGAAAAATTTCTTAATTCTGAATGGTTTAGAGCAGGGCAATTTTTATTGAGCTCGAGTCGTGCTAGCGATCTTGAGCGCGTTGCAGGATCACCTAGGGATATCTTTGTACCTAATACCGTTAATACTTTAAGTAAGATGATCCCTGCTTTTACTAAGGATGTCTGCTCAGAGATTTGTAAGTATGATGTGTAGCTAGTTTATCTTTTACGATCTTGTTGATTTTATTGCTCGCGCGTTTGAGGTTCAGAAGAACCGATTGCGCATAGAAATAATCATAGCTATAGGTATACCAGTCACAAACAACCAAAAAGTTCGATAAATAGTGCATCCGCCAAAGATTTAATCGTTGCTTTAAATCTTTCGCACATTTAGGTTATTTATCGGACTGCCTTACCCAGCAGCCTTTACTGCAATCCATAACTCGTTGATATTTATGACCATTGTCAGTCATATTTCTATTCTTTTTACAATTCTTCGGTCAATTTTTTTAAAGTAGAAATCGTGATTTGTCCTGAAATTGCTTCTGACCACCAGATAGCAGTCCAATCTTTGTGTGTTTTTTCAAATTTTATGCTAGACGTTATATGTTTTTCAATAAGACATGATTTCTCGTGGTCACGCAGCCATCAAACACTTGCCTCTCTAAAACTTCTTTTTAGTTGGAACAAATATGTGCCGTGTTCAATATACATCTTGGCTTTAATCTGTTGAGCCGTCTTGAACTCTTTTGATATGTTTATTCTGACAAACATGCATATTGTTTTGCCAATGTCATCCCTGCTGATGGCCCCAGTCATGTCCATAGCCTCTTAATCATATTGGTTATTTTACTATTTTTTCTTATAGCACCATTGCCTTGCAAGAGAACTCTTGATGTAGCCTTCATTTTGGATTCGTCTGGTAGTATTTTAAACGACAAATTTACTGAAGCGAAAAACCTTGTTGAGATGATTGCAGACACGTTAGAAATATCTTGGCAGAAGACGCATATTGCTTTAATGGTTTATAGTGATACTGCAAACATTACATCAACATTTAATGATATTTATTCAAGAAATGACCTCACCACTCAACTGAACCTCTTACCTCATCTTCGTGGCCGAACTCGTATCGATCTAGCCTTGAAACTAGCGAATTCTGATCTCTTTACGCGAAGAGCTGGAATGCGATCTTCGTTCCCGAATGTCGCTGTGGTTATCACAGATGGCCGTCAATCTCCGGCAGCCGATGCTATCCGATTGGATGAAGCTGGTGCCCCGTTACTCGTCAGGAGGGTGAAGGTGATTTCGATTGGAGTGGGAAAGAGGATTGACCGGCAAGAATTGCACATGATGGTAGAAAGTCCAGAAATGAGTTTCTGGGCTGAAAACTATGGTGATATTCGCTTGCAGCTATCTGCCATTTCTAAACACGTCTGTTCGAGCAATTGAGACTAAAAAATTTTTGTCTTGAGACGTTATCTTTTTAATTAATACTTGGGCAAAACATTTCATTGTTTTTTAAGTTTTCTGAATTTTTTTACTGAGGATTAAATATTTCTTATTCGTTATTTCGCCGAATATATAGCGGATCTAGTTTACTGTTTTCATGAACATATTGCTTAATCCCACGACTATCCCAATTGCTTTTTGTTAAGTTTGCTATTGTGGAGTACTTGCTTCTGTTGTATGGTACTTGATAGTATTGCATAGTACTTGTCAGTATTGTGGAATACTTGCTTCTGTTGTATGGTACTTGATAGTATTGCATAGTACTTGCCAGTATTGTGGAATACTTGCTTCTGTTGTATGGTACTTGATAGTATTGCATAATACTTGTGAGTATTGTGGAATACTTGCTATTGTTGCTTAGTACTTGCAGTATTGACTAGTACTTGCCAACAGGTATTTCATTTTTTGTCTCGAGCTGCGTTCTCCTTATCTGTAACGATGTGTGATGAAAATGCTACAGTGAAGTATCAAAGTTTTACTTGTTAATACCTTACCATAAGTTTGGTGTATAACTTTTAGTCTGTTACAGCGACGTATCAAAGTCTTGTATACTGCTCTCTACGTGTAAGTTTCAAATTGAGATCTCAAATACTTGTCATAAAGGTAAATGGTTTTTTCATGATATCCTGTAGCTTTCATGTACTCATGTATGTAATTTTATTATATACTTGCAGCCATAAGATCTTGACAATCATGAGCCACGAGTTTCTGATCGCCTCGAAAAAACTGGAGAAGTTAAAAAGAGTTTTCGAAATATTTGGCCGCATCGTCATGTTGAGCATACGCGAGGTGAAGTGAGTCAACTCTGAACATAATCTGTCAACAACGATCGACACATCATCTTTAGTTCAGCCAGTAGCGTTGTACGACTGCTCAATCCAAGTAATCCGTGTTTTCAATCTTTAACTAATAAAACACCTTTTCTTCAGCTTACAACCATCTTTAGCTGCTCTCTTTAATACATAAGAAGCTGTGATGAAGACGTTTCACTGCCAAAAGAAATCCTAACTAAACTCGTCCGACATGTTAACAAGTTGTACAAAGACTTTGAACGACGTTTTCAGCACATCAATATCATATGTGAGCGTCACCAAACTCATGCATTGTTACATTAACGATATTATCGATTAATGCATTGACGCACTCGCTCAACTTTTTGACGTTTTTTTAGGTAGCTGCTGTTGCTTGGAGTGTACCATTTACAACGTTTGAATACATCCCGAGGGACGAAAGGTAAATTATTTTTTTATTTAAGGCGACTTAGCTTTTTCTTCTTTTCTTTCACTTTAAAATTTAGATTTCTCTACAAAAGAGAAAAGAGTTAACACTACGACTGTACGACAGATAACCACGCAGGGCTATTGCGATTCTTTTTCGGCTTCTTGAAAAAAACCCCCAAATGTACACATTTTAAAAAAATTTCCATTTTATCAAAAGAGAGGTCTTTTTCAACGTTACGTATCTATTATTTTTATTTACCTTTTATCAACATTTGCATGTGTTTACCTTAGTGTCTTCATTTTATCTACCTTTTGCATGTTTATCTTTTGTTTGCATTTGTGTCTAACTTTATGTCCTACTTTTGTGTGTACCTTTTTGTCTACTTTGGTGTCAACCTTTGTGTCTACCTTTTTGTGTATCTTTCAATCTAAATTTATGTCTACCTTTGTGTCTACCTTTTTGTTTAATTTCTTGTATGACATTTTCTCTGCCTTTTTCGTCTAACTTTTTGTCTACTTTGTGTCTCTTCTATCTTTTTCTACCTGTGTCTACTTTTTTGTTTAACTTTGTGTCTACCTTTGTGTCTACTTTTTTTTAATGTTTTTTCCACCTTGTTGTCTAACTTTTTGTATACCTTTGTGTCTACTTTTTTCCTTTTTTCTTTTGTCTCCTTTTGTCAATCTTATGTATCTTTTTGTTTTGACTACCATTGTATCAAATTTTGTCTATCTTTCAATCTAAATTTATGTCAACATTTGTGTCATCTTTTGTCTGCCTTTGTATCTATCATGATGTCTATCATGATGTATCTTTTGTGTCTACCATTGTGTCTACCTTTGCGTCTAACTTTTATCTACGTTTGTATACCTTTGTCTCCGTTGTGTCTCTTTGGTATTTCTTTCTGTTTACCTTTTGTCCACCATTGTGTCTACCTTTATGTATATTTTGATCTGTTTTGTTTGTTTTTTCATGACTAATTTTCCTAACTTTGTGTCAATCTTTTTCTTTCAGTGTCTACGTTTTCTCTTTTTTGTGTCACTTTGTCATTCATTTTGTCACCTTTTGTCTGTCTTTTCATCTTGTCACTTTTGTTTACTTTTGTTATATCTTTCTCTCTTTGTGTTTTCTTCCTTTCTGTCATCATTTGTTACTTTGTCCACCTTTGTCCCTTTTTTTTGATTTCTGCCTGTCCCACCTTTCGTGTCTATTTTTCTATCATTATGTCTATGTTTTTCACCTTTCGTCCATCTTTGTATTTTCCTTCGTGTTTACCTTTCGTCTATCTTTGTATTTTCCTTCGTGTTTACCTTTTGTCTATCTTTGTGTTTGCCTTCGTGTTTAGTTTTGTCTATTTTTCCCGCCTTTTATCAATCTTTTGTGTCCACGTTTTCGTCTACCTTTTGTTAAACTTGTCTTCTTTCTTTGTATGTACCTTTTGCCAACTTTTATGTCTATCTTTTGTATACCTTCGTGTCTAGCTTTATGTCTACCTTTGTGTTTTTAATCTACCAATGTGATCCAATATTAATGGACCCCATTTTCTGATTTTCACTAAAATATCTCCGTTTTAGGATAGCCCCTTTGAAAATATATCCACCATCTTCGATCGTCGAATAGATAAGTTTACCAAGGAGATGGTGTAACCCTATTTCTGGGGAGTATTTTGTTTCTAAAACATGCAAGTTTTGTTGTGATCCATGCGATGGTTTTGACGTTATTTGACTTTCCAATTTAGATAAGCGCATCGGAAATGCACGATAACTCTATAAAGTCTTACATAGACAAATGATTTATTTCATTTCATCTTGATCTTTTGCCTCTCTTTAAAAGTACTTAAAATTGTCGAATCGCGTTTCATTTCTCGTTTGTTCAACAAAACATAATATTTTGAAGATTGTTTTGTCAGGTTTTGTGTCAACGTCGTGTGATGAAAATTCAATTTTTGCAATTTCAATGACGTCATGCGGTCAATGTCTTTCCTCTAGCATAGTTAATACCGGAAAATGATTTTGCGTCTTCGATGATGCGTAGCACTTAAATGTGATAGTTCGCTTTCCATCAATATCTAGCTCATGAACAGGTATCATTTACTTAAACTCTTGATGGTAGGAAATTGACAATATTCGGATAAACTTGTATCGATATTTTGGAAGGGCGATTAGTTCATGTTGTCTTAGATGCGCGTGACGATTATTCTGACATTCGTATAAACGACCATGTGTAAATAAAGATAGTGTTTCCGACATGTAATGCAACGGTTGGTATTATATACTCTGAATGTCATTGAGTTGGCGACGCAAGTCACCAAGAAACCAAGCTCTAAGTACACCGTACGTCTTCAGTTGTTGTTCTTGTTAAAGGAAATGACATCACAGTGTATAACTCTCAACTAGATTTTTAATCATGTGACCAATGTACTTTTTGTTCCGCGAAATAAGAGAGCACATGTTTTTTAAAATATATTCTCAATTGTTATGTTGTTAAACGGTTGTATGATTCTATCTGCTTATCGGTCAAAACCTCTTCTAACAGTTCTATTGTCAAATAAACGACGTGATGATTTTAATGATGTTTTGTCTGCGCTCCCATTTTCCTGCTTCATGAAGTTTCAACAATACGTAATTTGATAAAGGTATGTCTGTTTCAGCTTTATATAAATTACATCTGGTTGTGTGACAACGTTCATTATTACGTCATAAGGTTGGTATATTTGTTACAACGAATTGATTGTTCATTCGAGTTATAACATTGTCAAGTATCGTCGAGAGTATTATGAGATATTGAAAGGCGAAGCATGACTTCCTGCATGCTTATGTGCCATGGATATGCGTATGGCTGCGAAAAATTGATAATTCCATATTCATACATGCATCTTCCTCTTTATTAGTTTCTACTTAAATCAATAAGTGATTACAGATTTTAACATATGAATATATGAATATGAGCCGCCAATTGTCTAAGTTCTGCCGCTCCTGTTGTTTGTTCATTGGAATTTTTTGTGCATTTTTCAAGTGATTGTCACGAATGGCGAATTACGTGAGATCGCGTTGGTACGTGGGTTTTCCGCGACCCAAGAGAAGCGTGGACTATGATTTATCAAGTGAAGTGAATCGTGCTGCCCTGGCCAGACTGAAACCCATTGATGAGCAAGACACGACAGATTTGCAACGAGCAGGGACCGTTCCCGATGTGAGTGACGTTGACGAAAACGGGAGTAAGGTGCAAACTAGTTTAGCTGATGAAATGAAACTGGCGGCAATTTATGACGACCAAACAATGATCAATAATATTTTGAGAGAGAAAAGAAGTAACCGTGAAAGTTAGTATTCCGTTGATGAAATATTAATCTCTTTTCCTTCAACCAGCTCGATATTTAAATGTTCTTTTGTAGTTCAAAGATTACTCTCGAGAACTGATGAAAGAGGACAACCATGTATATTTTACGCTTTGGAGTCGCGTAGTCTTAATTCTCTTACTTCCTTGTTAAATCACGTAAAAGACACCAAGTGTGTGATAGCTAAGAACGGAGAGAGTGTACTTCATGTAGCCACGAGAATGGGTGACGTAGGTAAGGCTGGAAGCCATGCTGCGTATTCGGACTTAGGCTTTTCTGTTTGATAAGTTGCTGAAAGCAAAATTTTCTTGAAATGTTTTTTGTGAAATTTGATTGATATTAACATACTATCAAGCTTGTTGTCACTGCTGTAATGGATGACTTTGCTTTAAAATGTAGGTCAACCTATTAGAAATTATGTATGAATCCCTCTTGGTATTCTTACACTAGCCTCGTGCTAACTCCAATCCCAACTCTAACTGACCACAAACTAAGTTTACCCATTGCCATGCAGTTGTCATTCACGTATTCATATAGTTGTTTATCTATGCGTAGCAAGTTATCTGAGGTGAATTTTGTTGTAGGCCAAGGTAGTTCATAGTTGTGCTCTTTGCCAAGGGATATTTTAAGGATTTTACACAGGGAAGGCACCAACCACAAGACACTCCGTAAAGCGTGAGCCATGTGGCAGAGGGACCTGAAATACCCTTCCCAAGTAAAATTTTAAAAACTGCATCTTTGTAAATGCTATTTTATGCATTTGAAAGCAATTTACTAACAGCGTAAGAGACGTGCTATGAAATAAGCATTCTTTCTTCAACCGAGCAATGTATTATCCGCAATATAATATTTGAAATACTAATTACTAAAACACGCCAAAGGGCCCAAGATGGAGAGGGTGGGGTAATTTTGATTCAGTGCGAGGCCAACATGAGTGCCTGAGATTTTCATTATCACCTTATCTCTTTGTGATGTAGATTTTCTTCATAACTTGTTGCAACACGACTTCATTGTTGATCTTGTGAACCATGTGGAAAGCGTGAATGGTCGATCACCACTTCATTTTGCCGCAACGTTCAACCATGTTGAGATCGCCAAGGTGTTGCTAGAACACGGTGGAAAGATAACAGAGGTTGATATCACAGAAAGATGTCCATTGTACATCGCCGCTAATAAAGGACATGCTAATATGCTTGAACTTTTCCTGAAACACGGTAAAACGATTTTTGCAACATGATATGTGTATTTTGTTATTTTGTTTAATGACTTTCGTCGTCGGCAGAAGGATTAAGGATTTTTCGTTTGTCCTCCTGAAATGTGAAAATGTTATTTGTTTAAACGAAAGGTACAGTCGCTCCATTCCTGCTGCTTATGTATTTATGAAACATTTCTATTTCAGAAAAAAGCAGAGTGCAAGAGTTATTGTTCAGCGAGGAGTATGGTGGAAGTCATTACCGCAATATACTTCATGTTGCTGTGGACAGTGGTGATGAACGCACTGTACAAGTTTGTCTGCAAGATGAAGATGTGATTCGTGAAGATTTGCGCGAAGAAATCAGACATGGAGATGGTTATTTGATTCACGCGGCTTGCAAAAATGGCATGGAGAAGAGTTTATTTCGATTTGTGGATGTAATGACACATTTGGACTTACTTCAGTTGAACAGAAAGGATAAACAAGGATTCACCCCGATTCATAAGTAGGTTTTACGTTTCATTTGTATCATCTGTACATTTAATCATTCAGGACTTTTGGACTTAAGCCTGACGTTATCACTTTGACAATTTATTTCACTCTAGAGCGGCAATCAATAATCACAGTGATATTGTCTCTTACATTGGATCAAAATCCAAGATTTTTGTCAATGAAAAGACGGAAAACTCCCAGTCTGCGTTGGTCCTTGCCGCTCAACGCGGTCATGTTCGTGTCGTTGAAGAACTGCTTAAATTGAAAGCTGATTTCACCATTCGTGATGACAGCAATAGAACGGTTCTTCACTATGCAATTGCACATCCTGAAACATTGAGAATTTTGCTGAAGGTATGCAAGTTTCACGTGGTTGCTATCGTTTTGTTTGGAGTTGAAAAGCGAAGCTTTAAATTTTAATCATAATCAAACACGTTGTAGAAAAAAGATCTCGGGCCTTTGCTTATTAACGAGAAAGAAATAGACGGTTATACACCCATTCATAATGCCGCCTTAAAAGGATTACTTGAGGTAAGTGGGTTGCTTTTGCTTTGAAATTAAGTCAAGACATACACAAGTACATTACAGGAGGCTCATTTCTTTATTTTAGAGTGTCCGTATTTTGTTAGAATATAACGCTGATCTGAATGTCTTCACGAACACTTCTCGTTCGCCATTACATTGCGCTGTTAGTTCACAGAACTCTGATGTGGTTGAATTAATCCTAGCCAATGAACCAGCTTTGATCAACAAGGTCGATGCCACAGGGAAAACGCCGCTCCATACAGCAGCGAACTACAGTAGCCCAGAGGTCGTCAAATGTCTTCTGAATAAGGGAGCAATTATAGTTAGGTAATTTTTATCTTGCCATCAACGAAGTTTACAGAGAAAAAGATAACTGTAAAATGTCTTAACTTAATTGATAGGGAAGAAAGATTTGAGTAAAATATTTATTGTGTACTTAAGGGATGGAAATTTGTTTAGTCCACTTCACATTGCTGCGTTCAAAGGACATCTTAATATTGTTGAATTGTTGGTGATGTTCAAACCTTCCATGATCGATTGGGAAAATAAATACAAACGAACAGCATTGCTTACAGCAGCTGTGAAAGGCAAAGCAGATGTTGTGAAGTATTTGCTAGATAGCATGGTGGCAATTACAGAAGATTATGAGTTCTTTAACTGCTTGGATTGGGCCATCATAAATGACGATACAAAAAGTGCTATGGTGATGATGTGTCATGATAGATGGAAAGAGGTATGTTTTATTATAATGTATTTGATTTTATTGTCAGTATAGCAGTTTGGTGGAGGGCATAGCATTCGGTTTGATAGTAAGTATATGTTCAACATGTTTCTTATTCTTGTGCATCTTCAGTGTACTGGTGTTGTTGTTTTTTGACAAACTGTCGTTTACGAACAACACCGAACTTTTGTTCAGATTATTTTGAAGACAAAAAATGGTACAGAAGGAACGATGGCGAAGTTGGTTTCTAAGAATATGTCCGAAGTGGCGTATCGAGCTCTTTCTAACAGCATGAAAACCACAGGACACCCAGAGAGTATTGACCATTTGGTTGCATACGACTTTTTGTGTTTACAAAATACAGGTGTGGTGAACAAGCTAGTTTATATAGAAAATAAAGATCTACTTGAGAATCTTAACATAATCCAAAGAAAGTTCTCAAAAAACGTTAAAAATTTGAGAATGCTACAATTCTCATAGTAGCTACTACGCTCAATGGCTCCGCCAAGTGGCGGGGGGGGGGATGATGCAATATTTTCTACACAAAGAAAATATTATTGCTATATATTTTCCTCATTTCCCACCACCACCATCAACACAACCTCCACCAACACAACAACCACCACCACCATCATCACAACCACCACAACAACCACTACCACAACAACCACCACCACACCACCACCACAACCACCACCACAACAACGCCACCACAACAGCCACCACCACCACCATCTACAAAACCACCACCACCACAACAAGCACCACCACAACAACCACCACCACAACAGCCACCACCACAACAGCCCCCACCACCATCACAACCTCCATCAACACAACCACCACCACAACAACCACCACCACCATCAACACACAACTCCACCAACACAACAACCACCACCACAACACCCACCACCACAGCAACCACCACCATTACCATCAACATAACCACCACCACCACAACAACCACCACCATTACCATCAACACAACCACCACCACCACAACAACCACCACCGCCACAAAAACACCACCACCATCAACACCACCACCACCACCACCAGTCTATGCATCATTGCTTTCATGTATTGATGAAGTATTGTATTGTCTGCAAAAGGTCGCCAAGGTTGAATAAATGAAACAGTCACGTGGTTGGGTTATTAATATCTTATCATATATGAATAAGACATTTTGTATAGACATAGCCACTGACTACGCTTTTAGAACCGTGTTTTCATTTTACTGTTTTCATCGTGTACATCCTCTGTCTCCTTTTCTACAAGGCTTTCCTTATAGTTATCCTTTTTTCGCAGTTACAAACAAGAGAGGTAAAAAACTCAAGCCATTCACCGCCATCAAAGCGATGTTGCGAAATAGCAGTTACCAATGCCTATGTCATCCTGTCTGCTGTAAATACCTTAAAGCAAAATGGATGGAATTTGGATGGAAAGTGTGCACAACAAGTTTTATGTTTTATTTCTTGTTTTTGGTTTCTCTTAACGTCTACGCGTTTGGAATTCCTTCATATAAGGCGTCTGTTGGCAAAGATGGTAATGTGAAGATTAATCAAAATACATAACAACGGTAACTCCAAGTAACGTAAACATTTTGATTCAATGTTTCCACTTTATTTAGTCATCATCAGAAATGGTTATGTTACATGTGTATGCATTATATGTAGACTGTATGTGATTTGATGTAGTTGACAGAAGGCAGATAGTTCTCTCTTGCCCCGCCACAAGACTACACGAATATGCTACTACAGACAACAAATCAAAAATCTATAAACACATCAACAGCTGCGAACAATTTACTCATCTCACTGATTTCTTACAACTTAACATGGACGAACCCAATACCGAACCATTTGACCCAACTCTCTTCCTGTTGAACAACTGTCACATCATAGACAGGGCAAGGATTGGTCAAACCTTTTATTCAAAGAAACACTCCCCATCCGTAGAAAAAAACCGGAACTTAATCATGGCACTAAAGCTTCGAGTGAACTATCTGTTTCTGTTAACTTGGTCAAATTATATAAAGTCTATATATACTGCGCACGCATGTAATATAATCCTTCTTGATGATGACTAAATAGAGTAGAAATGTTGAATCAAAATGCTTACGATATTTGGTGTTACCGTTGTTATGTATTTTAATTAAAATACTCAGTGGTTCCCGCAAACATTTTCGAGGAGATTAATTATTTCACGATTTTCTTGAATTTGTTTAGTTTTATGTTTTCGTTATTGAAACTATTTGTGTTTAGAATTACCAAATGCGTCGATAAATGTTAAGGTAGCGATGCTTATCTGTCTCATATCTGCTGGCGTTCAAACATTGAAAGAAATTGGTCAGGTTAGCATTCAGTTTATGGTCGTAAAAGCTCCCTCGTATAAACCATGTATATTAAAAATGCCACTTTATGTTTGTGCTCTTTGCAAAGCTGTTGTAAAATATTAGGGACTGCCAACAAAAAATGAGACTTATTCATGACAGCAGAGTGATACGTAGAATGAAAACGTATGTATTTTGCCTTGGAACATCGGCTTTCTCAGTGAAGGTGTGATTGATAACTTTGCAGTTGCAGAACAACAATAGCATGACGTCAGCAATATGGCTGCTATTTGTTAAAGCTTATTTATCTTTTTAGTTTTATTTTAATTTAGTGATGAACGTTACAGTTTTAATTAGCAACATTACTATTTTGCTTCATTTTATCTTCAACAGCAATCCTTCATTTCTATAACATTTCTGTAAGAAATGACAAGCTACAAACCTATAACAATAATTTTTTGTGTATAGTGCTGATTTTGTTGTCCTTTCCCCTGTATAAGAATGGCGAAATCGTTAAAAAGGAATTTACAAAATATGTCTACGCTTAATTTGATCTCTTGATATTGACATACTCTATTTAATTATGTAGTTATTCGTTTACAAATTCAATTATCTTATGGACAAAGTCAACTATTTGGAATGTGTTCTCTACGTATCAACATTCATCTTTGCTGTACCAAGTAACGACAGTATGTCTGTAAAGACAAGTTTTCAATGGATGGCCTGTTCTGTAGCGTTATTCTGTGCTTGGATGAATCTTATTATGTATCTAAGAAGGTTTGCCTCCTACGGTATAATTATTCTCATGATGAGAAAAATTTCCTTCACACTAATCAAGGTTTGTCTGCTGAAGTTATGACTTCTCCCTCAACCCTAATGTTTAATGATATCAACAATTCGTATTTAGGTCATGGGTCTCTTAATATTTTTCTTGGTCGCTTTTGCTGCCGCTTTTACAGTAATAATGAATGATAGACAGGGATTTGACAGGTTTAGCGTGTCTATCTTAACTGGAGCAACGATGACGATGGGAGAGTTTGATTTTAAACAGACATTTCTCGGTGACCACTCTGATTACAACACATTTTATCCACTACAGCTGGTCCTCCTTGCTGGTTTTCTCGTCGTTATGCCTATCATTATCATGAACCTTCTGCTTGCCCTTGCCATTGATGATACCAGTAGCATTATGCAACACGCTAAGCTGCAGAAACACATTCAAACGGTAAGGATATTCATGAAACTATCAAATTAGATCCTATAGATAACGTATGTCAATGAAGTTAGTGATGAATGAACGTCAGACAACAAGAACAGTCTTACAGTATCTAAAATATAAACTAAGATAACGTGTGTCGGTGTAGGTAGTGATGAATGAGCAATGGAGAACGAGAACAGTCTTTACAAGTAATATAGTACATGGGGGTAGGGAATCAAAAAAAGTTTACTTTTTTTTATTCCATACGCCCCATGTACTATACTACATATAACCTTGGGTAAAAACTATCTTTATAACAACGTAAAATAAGACCATGGTTCAAAGACGTCCCTCTGGTAAAAGGTCATGTAAAAAAGCTGTGTAAAAAATAGTCATTATTTCAAAGGGGGTAAAAATCTCGAGGTTATAATCTATAGTTTAAAAATATGGAATCTATATGTTTTAAAAACTGTCTTTACAAACAAATGTTAAGAAAGCATCGGTTCGGAGGGGACTCGGCAGCACAGATCACGAAGTGATCGAGCAGGGGAATGGAGTCCCCGAGAATTCTAAGCGACGGTGGGGAAAATTTTCACGAAGTGAAAATTCGGAGCGCCCCGTAGCATTCGATGAATATTCGAAGAATATTCGAGAATAACAGAGGCTTAAAAAATGCTCTTCAAAAAACCGTCTTTAATAATCAAGTGTTATTAAAATATCAGTAGCAGCGCGCTTTATAGTCTACGTGGTATAATGGTTTAACTTGTGGCCTTTAACAATGGTCTTAAAACTCAGCGCGTGGTTTAAATATTCTTTAATAATCAAGTGTTAATAATCAAGTGTTAAGAAAGCATCTTTAAACGGCCCTGCCAGGAGGCTGTCAAGCGCGTGTCTTAGTGCATGTTTTTCAACAATGGTTGTTTAATGTAGATAGCACATTTCATCAGCGCATGTATAATAATAAAGTGTTAATAAAACTATGGAATCTATATGTTTTTGAAATATATAGGTGCGTTTAAATTTTACAAACAGTCTTTACAAAATATGGAATCTATATGTTTTATATAATTTTTGTTAAAAGTGTTTTTACTAATTGTTTCAGGATTTTGAATTCTTTTGTATATCGCTTTTGTATTAATTACTTATTACAAACAGTTATGTGATATGTAGTCAAACATGAGGAGCAGGTATGTATGATTTTACTCTAACAGAGACCCCACGCTACATGCTTACTACACATTATAACTGTTTGTTAATATTTAGTTATTTAAATTGATAAGATAATGACCATAAGCATAACTTTTACATCCATTAGCTAATATGTACCGTTTATCATCAAAACAACTTAATGATACTTTATTAATTTCATAACTATTAAGTTGATGGTTTACACTTCTAATAGTTTTCATTGTATGATGTATTTGTTTCTTTTCAAATAGTGTTTGTTTATAGTCTTCATGTTTTATTTTGTTTTTAATAATATTTTTCTTAATTCCTTTAGCTTTCTTATCTCCTTTATTATTATCTTTAATATAACTATACATCTTGCTTCTTAAACCAACAAATTCTTTAACTATTATTCCAGCGGCTTCATCTTTCATTTTACCAATAACCTTTTTATTAGTCTTATCATGATATTGTGAATTTTCTGGGTAATCACTAAAATCAAATTTATCTTTATCAGCCCAAAAATCTTTATAAGCATCTTCAGTTTCTATTTCATAACAGAGAGAATCGGTATCAGTGAATAATAATTTAGCTTTATCATCGTATTTCTTCTTGATATAGTTGTAATGAAAATCATACATCAACGTTTTACTTAAATCTAATATGCACATACCCACATATGCAGGTCTGTTGAGCACCAATTGTTCTTTGATCTTATGCACAGCCACAAGGTTTTCATTGAATATTTTACTACTTACATAAGTAGGTTTTGAAGCTAATTTTAATAATTTATCTTTATTAGTTACTAGTTTAACATCTACTCTTTTACGTAAATTTTCCATTGTTTTCCCAAACACCGAATTATTCATTAATTTGAAGAAGTCTTTTTCAAAAGAATTTTTTGCATTAGTTCGTTTTTGAGTATTAAAGTCTATGTATTTTTTCAACCATGGAGATTGATTAAATTCAAGTACTCTATGTACTTTTTTCAATTTTAACCCGAGATCTAAGTATAATTGAAGATTTCTATAATGTAGCACATACTTCTCTTTATTTTGTAATGTAGGTATTAATTTTGAAACTAAACCTGTTGATATATTGTAATTAGAAGCAATTGTCTTACAATATTTTGATAACATATCACTAGTGACCATAATTTTTTCGGGTGCTAATGGATAATCGTTATGTAAATTATGTAGTTCTTCAGTGTATTCTAAATCAACTTCTAAAATTAGACCTTTTTTATTATCTTCTTTATATGTGGCTAAATTTATGTTGTTAATCTGTTTATCAGTTAACCATTTGAAACCACCAGTAGGTAGGTATTGTGACATAGCCCATCCATATAAATTGTTTGCGTCAAGATACATTATATATTTTGAGGGTTTATTCTTATCAAATGTTTCCATATACTTGTTATTAGCTTTACCATATCGATTAGAAATATAAGAAACACCTCCTCTCATACCCTTTTCAATAAATTGAAACATATCAATATCTGTCATTAATTCTAATTTAATATCTGTCATTTTAAGCATAGCATCCCACGACAGCCCTGGTGATGTAAAATAATGACATGGGTCTAAGTTATAGTATTCAAGACATGTTGTTCGAAAGTTTTCAAATACATCAGCTAATAACAAAACATCAGATTTCAGATACAAGTCGTGATACTCACCCATGTTTTTGAGATTGAATGTATTCCACACTTTTTGTGCATGGTTATAAGAATCATCTGATATATTCTCATTAGTAAGAATACTATAAAAGTCTTTTTTTGAAGGCAGCCCATTATCAAACTTTTCAAACGAGTTCATATAATCATATGGGTAAATACCTTTTTGTGTCATTAAATTAAGTTTTTCACCTTTAAACTGATTAGAGGTGTATTTAAACGATTCTTTAGGTAGGTTACTAACAAGCTTTTCTAAACTAGAGCTCATAAATTGAAAACTATCAAGAAATGTTAAATGGTTACCTAACATGAAAGCCATATATTTTTCCATGTTATTAGGTATAGCATTTATATTCATATGCGTTTCCTCACCTTTTTTGTTTTTGTATGTATGCTTATTAACAATAGCTCCGATCTCTTGCATTATGAAGTGACTGTCATACCCACGTAGATTGTGAAATATTACTGGGATCTTTAATTTATCAGAGTCTATTCTAAGTTTTAAGTTACAATTTTGATGTGCCGAGCCTCTGTATTTGCCAGTGATATGACAATGGTCTCGAACTCGAATATCTTTGTTAGTATATTTTTTGTTACAGATGTGACATTCATCGGCTTTTTTAAATTCTTTTTCATCATCAGAGGTCATTTTTAATGGTTTATTAAAGTGGGTTTTCATAATATTTTTACAATATTTAACTTCTTTTAACATAGCTTCCATAAATTTGTAAACAGCCTTTTCACCTCTATATAGTTGAATTTGTTTAGTAAATTGATCATCATAGCAACAAACAACTTTATACCCATAACCACAGTCTGTGTGCTTCTGATAGGCTTCAGTGAATGATTTTTTATTATTCTGATTACAACCAGATATCTTTTCTGTAATAGCCTCAAAGTCTGCATATATGACAAATGGTACTGATTGTTGCTTATGATAGTTGTTGAATTTCAGTATGTTATTATTTTTATCAGGCATTCTTATTGATTGTATACCATTTATTAATATACAGTTTTCTATATGGTTATTTAATATTTTTTCAGAACTAAAACATTGGAGACAACGCATACAAAAATGTTTTCTTTCTTTATGTTTTGTTTGATTATACATAAATGCATTAAAATTTTTTATTAGAATATAATGTTTGTTTTCATTATCAGTTATTAATAATAGTTCTATATGGTCTTTAAATTTTTCTTTTGATATATAAATGGGGTATGGTTGCTTATTTTCATAACCGAAGACATTAATGTTAATTTTGTTTTGCTTTTCGATTTTATTATAATGTTTAACAGCCACTGGAAATTCAACTCCTTCATAATTAAGCTTTTCAATATATTCCTTATCAGATTTTTTTATTCGTTGCGGGGTACTATTTTTCGGATTTAAATATCGAATATGGCACCACATAAAACATTTATTGTCTTTATTTTTCATATTTATCAAACCCTTTTTAGAGTTTTTAAGTTCTTGGGGTAAGTTAATGTATGAAGACCCTTGTAATGGTTTGTATTTAACAACATTAAGATAATGATTATCTATAGAGCGAATAACCCATCCAGAACCTTCTTGTGTAAATTTACTAATCTTATTTAATATATTTTGTTCTGAAATTTGTAGTGATTCAGTAATATTTTCATTATTAGTAATTGTTAAAGCTTGACTGTTGAAATAAGCTGTTCAACATTACCGTTATATTTTAAATGTTACCTTAAGCGTTTCAATAAATTTTAATCCTTTCATTGTTGTTAATATTTCTTTAATATAATATGTAAGATACTTTCTTGTGCTTTGCATTTGTATTAATGGTGCTTTATTGTTAATAATGCTTATTTCATATGATTTAGTGTATCCTTTTATAGCATTGTTTGTTACTCTTATTTTAACTCTAGGTGTTGGTACTGGTTTCTTATTTTTATTCTCATACTCTTTAACCATTTCTTTAACACTCTTTCTTGGTTTGGGACTGGTGTTAATACTTTGATTAATTCGTTTTTCTAAGTTTATAATAACCTTTAACCTTTTTTCTTTAGCAATAACTTTTAACTGAGGTACAGTCATTTGTTTGATATTGGATTGTGATAGTACTTTTGTACTGGTTTGGAAATTGAAGTATTATTACCTTCAACCCACGGCTTTTGATTTAATATTAAATTAATTAAATCGTCTTTAGTCAACTTTTGAAGTTCATCTTTTTCATATTAGGCATACTATATAAAATACTCATGTCTTTAAGTACTTTATGTTTTGTTTTATCTTTATTCATCTTATGCATATTATATAATATAGGTTTGTCTTTAAGTACCTTTCGATTTAAATAATCTCTATTCATATATATACTATATATTTTATTTTATTTTTTTTAAACGCACTAATTTTAATTATAGAAATAAATCTATATTTAAAACTTTTTATAAAATAATTAAATTAATCTATTTAACATTTTTAGTTTTATTTTTTTTAAATATTCTTTTAATTCAGATTTTTATGTAATAAATTTGGTAACATATTTGGCATTAAACCATATTCATAATAAGGATTGAACCCTTTCATATGTAACCATATACACTGATTTAATTGTGCACGAATAACAGGATCATCTAAACTTTCTTGTACAGTAGTATCATAATAATACAATAGTTCTTTTTTATGATTATCAGTTTTAAATCTCAATAACCTTAAATTTTTATTATGTTCAACTAATTTTAGACCATATTCAATTGCTTCAGATATTAAGGTATGTTTAAATGTTTCAAAATCTTTACATTTTTTATATCCTGTAGAATCAGGTGGATAATGTAATAATTTTGTTGGTAAAGCATCAACTAGTATATATAAATCAAATTTACATAATAAATAATGGTCTAAAAGTCAAAACCCACCCAGGCCCGAAATGACATAATGATATTTTATTATTACTCATTTCAATGTTATTAATATCATCTTTTGTCTTTAAGTCTTTTAAGTTTTTCTATTTTCTATCATATATAATTACTATATATTTAAATTTTTTTGTTAAACGCACCTAATTTTTGAATTTATTAAATGTTTTTAGTTTTAAGATGTAAAGTTTTATATGCTAAACTATATTTTTATTACATAAATCACAATGCCATGGTTTTGAGAGCATATATAATGTCCTATGTTGTTTGATTTGTTCTTTAGTATAAATTTTTGGTCTTCCTCGTATTGGTTTATCTGAACACATATATACTAATACTATATATTTTATTTTTTAAATAGTTATTTAATGCGTTTGAGACAAATTTTAATAATACCAGAAGCAGTTATATAAGGACCATATTCATATAAATCAAATTTTATAACATAAACATCTGTATCTATATTGTTGATTTCATACTTAAAATAACAATCATCCCATCCATGATATTTATTAAACAAAGCTTCAGTGATATGTGTAAACTGTGGTATATAAAAATCACTACTAATAGTATATATATTAGGTATATAAAAATCACTACTAATAGTATATATATTAGATGGTTTAAATTTATTCAATATAACAGGTTCATAATCAATATTCATACTACACATCACATGTAATATTTTTTTATATTTTCTATATTATATTTATCTTTTGAAAAAGTTAACCAGTCACTTGTATTCAATTCATACTCTTTATTTATATATCTATCCATATCATTTTTATAAAAAAGCTCATATGTTAATCTGTGAATATACATGTTTCTGTCTTTCATAATTTCATCTAATAAATCTAAATTAATTTCATGTTTTTTAAATTTATATACATCTTTGTTTTTTATAACTTTCACCATTCTATATAATTACTATATATTATTTTTTTTAAGGTGCGTTTAAATTATCTTTTGTTTTATACAATGTTTTTTCAAAATCCTTCAAAACACCTTTACAACATAGAATAAAATTTCTAATCTTTTTTAATAGATCTTTAAGATTCATATATAATAGTAAATTTTTTATTTCTTTGACTCTATCCAATTTTTATAATAAGTACAGTCGATATCTTTATCCCACTTAAGGATTTTATATACTTCACCAAATAATCTATCATCAAAAATCCTCTTTGTCTTACTATTTTTCATGTCTCTAACAGGGTGTTTTAATGGTATACCCATACGGCTAGCTAAGCGTATTATATAATAATTATACATACTAATATTCTTTTTCTGAATCAACTTATACTTAATCATAGTACTAACAACCTTTATAAAATCACTAGTCAATGTCTCAACATATTGAAAAGTTACACACAATCTAATTTTATTATAAAACCATTTCTTTCTTGAATGAACTGATCGTTGACATTTCCAAATCTCTGGTATCCATTCATTAACAAAATGATTTATGTACAAGTGAACAGAACCACAGTTCTTACAAACATTCATTTTATTGTTATCTAAAATAATTTCTTGATTTCCACAACATAAGTATACCCTAGAAGATCTATTAATATAACTATCACAAATCTTTTTATTACAAAAGCAACAATTTACATAACCAAAAAACTCTTCTAACTCTTTATGAACAAATTCATTGCAATACATATATACTAATACTATATATTTTATTTTTTAAGTAATTTTATATAATAAATATCCAGATATAATACCAATCACAACCATTGTACTAGATTGATAATTTTTCATAGTATTAGATTCTTTGTAAAAGTCATGTAATTGTGGTTCTCTGTGAAATGTTAATCCGTTGTAATGTATTGTTTTTACTTTTCTAAGCATATCTAAAGCTTTGTTTGTAAGTTCTATATCATTATCAGCATATTGAAGTTCTTGTCTTAGCTGTTGAATTTTATCATGCTGCTTGACTTCATTTTCATAGAACGCCTCTTTAGCCTTAGATAAGTCCTCTAGAGCCTTGTTATGACGTTTCATTTCCTCAGCGTAACCGTTTTTATCGAGTTTATGAAATAGCCAGCCTGCTAGAGAAAATCTTAATCCATTAACAACAGCACCAAAAGCTGTTCCAACTCCACTAGTAATAACACTTGTCATATATATTTATACAGATTTAAATGGATTTTCAGGAACCCATTTTTTGTCTTGAGCATATTTAACTAGCATTGTTGATGCTGTAATAGCAATAGCTAGTTTTGCAAAATCTTTAATATTATCAGTATCTGTTAATTTTTGACCTAGAAGTTTTTTAGACACCATAGAAATACCTACAGCAGTTGTTGTCACAAGCACTGAATCAAAAGCTTCATTCATAAATTGTTTCTTAGTTATAGTATTACTCATATATAATAGGAAATATTTTATTCAAATGATTCTAAATTATATTGTTTATTTTTTTGTATTAAAATATGTTTTTCACTAGTTGTTTCTTCTTTTGCTTTATCGTTTGTTAATTTTTCCTGCCTTTTATCATTTTTCCTTGTATAATAGAGACTAGCAATAGCAGTTAATACTCCAACTGCTCCAAATAAGAATCCGTAATTAATATTAATATTCCAACTATTATCTTCAATTTTCTTTTTATTTTCTAATTCAATCCTATCTCGCATCTTTTTTTCTTTAGAAGCTTTTGATATAGCAGCTAAGCGTTTACCAGCTTCAACTCTAATAGGGTCTTTCTCTTTCTTAACTGTAGTTATCTTTACGTTTTCTTCAGACATGTTATATAATACTGTAGATTTTGTTCACAGATAACTCACAGACAATCTTATAGATAACTCACAGATAATCTTATAGATAACTCACAGATCTTTATATTTTTTGTTATATTTACTCACCATACTATCTATAGGAGTACAAAAGTCAATTATAATATCATCGATAACTTTTATGTCTGATAGAAATATCACTTCATCATAAGGTAATCCTCTTAAATAAGATCTTAAATCCATAAGTATTTTTTCATATGATGTATATGCAAATTTACACATTTCTAAGTTATTATTAATCTTACTCTTAACCATATAACCTTGAACTAAAGCACCTAAGCCACTCAGGGTGGCTATAACTATCGGGTTGACAGTTATACTACCTACAATACCACCAGTCGAGACTAGAAAAATACTTCCCATGTTTAATGATAGTTTAATTTTCTTTAATTTATTATACTTCCATTTATAACAGGTATACATCTTGTGATAGTATAAATACAACTTTTTTAGCTTTTCAAATTCTTTTTCACTTAGTTTACTCGAAATATGATTAAAATCTATTACTTTTTTCATATTATATTATAAAACATATTTAACTAATATGAATGATGAAAGCGTTGATATACCAAGTAAAGCAATCATATCTGTTTGATGGGAATTATTTACTATCATTTTTGTATGTTTATGTACTACTGGTTTTTTATTCACTTCATCTAGAGTATCTAAGTGTTGTGATGGTGTATTATCTTGATGTACTTTTTTCGGTTCTTCCTTTCTAACTCCATAATAATTTATTTTAGAATTAATACCGAATTGCATATTTTTATTAGCTAATGTTAAAATATTATTATACCCATCAATCTTTTTATCTAATATAATCATACGGCTGGGTATTAAAATCATACCAGGGCTTATTGCCATATTTAAAATAACATTTGTATCTTTTATAGCCTTTCTCATGTTAGATATAAATACAGTCGTATCATTCTGTACTATAGTATCATTTAGTAATTTCCTAAAAACGTTTTGAGTTTGCAGGCTCTTAGCTCCATGATTAACTATTGACCATCTTGTATTTGCTTGAGCTCCAAGAATTGTATAAACAAAGCTTTCAATAGACTCTTGCAAAAGAATTTTTCCGACTAATGTAATACCTTCCGAATGATATGCAATGAAGCTCTTATAATCAGTAGTCGAATATTGAAAATTGACATAATAACCATTATTGTTTTTATCAAATTTTAAAATACCTTTATAAGGTATATGCTTTTTCAATTCCGTAAAGTCATATTTATCTAATAACGATGGGTGCTTCATAAATTTTTTAATCTGATAATATAAATGGTATTTAACAAGGCTTTGTATAATTCTGCTTTTATCAAAATTTAAATGATTAAGCCCAATACCAGATAGAAACGAAGCCACATAACATCCACAAATCATAGCATAGTATGCTTCTTGTTTATAATTTAAATGACTTTTAATATTGTATCTTATACCAGTAGGTTGTTCTTTTTTACTTTTAATTTCACTTGACCACGTGGCTGTTATAGGTGGTAAACTACTCATAAAATAATCATTCTCTGTGACATACAATCTGAAGTTACAGATATCAACATTTACCGGCCTTTGAAATGTAGGTTTTACAATAAATTTTGAGGACCACCTATGTAACATATGATCGAAATAATCCTCAGAATGACCTTCATCTCCATTTATTGCTGCCACAAGATTTGAAAACAAAGGCGTTTTAGTTGTTTCTAAATATATTTTAGGCCATGTTGTATATGATACATGTTTTAAATCATCATCACCTAATTTTATATCATTTTTTTCTATTTGTTTATCTGACATATAATATAAGCTATGTTATATATGAAGTTCACTGTTTTTATAAACGGAGATAGTACAAAAATTGACTTACAAGAAAGTATAGTAACATCTAACTATTCATATTTATATATCAAAAAAGCTTATGTGTATTGGGAATATAAAAATATAAAATTAAATAATACTTTAGCTTTTACAATAGGCGCAACAAAATATAAAGGGGTCTTTAACAATCTAAAATTTAATGTATTAAATCAAGATGGTAACCCTGTTAATGTAGGTAGTATTTTACTAGAATGTTATCTTGAGTAAGTTAAATGGATAAAGACATTAAACTTGAACAAAGTTTAAGAGATATTTATTATGATCCGAAAACAGGATATCAATCAGCAGAACGGTTGTATCAGAAAGCATTAGAAGAGGGTATAAATATTAATAGAAAACAAGTTAAAGAATGGTTAATATCTCAAGATACATACACTAGATATAAACCTATTATTAGGAGACATAAATTCAGACAAACAAGGGTAAACTATCTTGGTGAACAAATACAAATGGATTTAGTTGATATGGGTTCTTATAAGTATAAAAACAATGGTTATTATTGGATATTAACAGCTATTGAAATATTAAGTAGATATGCATTTGCTATCCCTGTTTATAGGAAAGACACAAATAATATGACAAAAGCTGTTGCAAAACTATTAAGTCAATTTAAAGATAGATTTAATGACTACCCATTACTAGCTCAATTTGATGATGGTAAAGAATTTTATAATGTAGGTGTCAAATCATTATTAGAGAAACATGGAATTAAGTACTTCTCTACTAAAAATGATAAAAAGGCTGCGATTGTCGAACGATTCAACAGAACGCTTAAAACATCTATGTGGAAATATTTTTAGTAAAGGAACATATAAATGGATTGATATATTGATGATTTAGTATATAATTATAACAATACAAAACACAGTACAATCTTGATGAAGCCTAAAGATGTTAATAAAATAATGAAGATGAAGTATGGAATACATTATACGGTCATGAAGTTGCTTATTTACCATTACCTAAGATTAAAATTGGTGATATGGTTAGAATATCAAAGTATAAATCTATATTTACGAAAGGTTATGAAGCAAATTTTACAGAAGAGTTGTTTAAAGTGACTAAAGTTATTAGAGGAGATCCGAATTTATATGAGATAG
Organism: Xenia sp. Carnegie-2017; assembly: GCF_021976095.1. NCBI lineage: Eukaryota > Metazoa > Cnidaria > Anthozoa > Malacalcyonacea > Xeniidae > Xenia > Xenia sp. Carnegie-2017. The sequence goes on from NW_025813483.1 coordinate 11,182,987, forward strand.
AAGATTTAGAAGGAGAGCCTATAATTGGTAAATTTTATGAAGAGGAACTATCAGTTGTTAATAAGAAAGATGATGTTTATAGAGTTGAAAAGATATTAAAACGTAAGAAGGTTAAAGGTAAAAAGATGGTTTTAGTTAAATGGTTAGGTTATGATAATAAACATAACAGTTGGATTCCTGAAAGTGAAATACAAAATATAGAGTAATCTATATAATGGCAGAAGGAGGTTTTGATTATATTGAATTAGAAGATAATAAGCAAAAAGATGATAACAATGATAATGAAGATTGGCAAAATTTTCAATTTATTGATGATGAAAATAATAAGCAAGAAAATAATGAATATTATGAAACATCATTTACTGATGATAATTTTGGTGTAACAATAAGAAAAAAGACAAATAAAACTAATAATCTTCCTGATGTTCCTACTTCTACTCCTGTTTATACAAATATTAATAGACCTGAAAATGAAGTTTATTTTTCTGTTGAAAATTTCATTACAAAAAATTATAAAAAAGAGTTTAGATTTAATCATCTAAAAGGTATAGCATTTGATGAAGGTATAAATTTTAGATTAAATTTAGGTAGAACTGATATAAATAATATTACTTACAAACCATTAAATACAAGAAATAAACGAAGTAAAAAAGGTATAATTGTTTTGACACGTAATAATAATGGAATATTACAATATAATAAAAATAAAATTGCTAAAGAAGCTGTTAAACAATTTAAAAACGAAATTAAAAGAATTATTAATTTGCAAGATGAATTTATAAAAACTGAAGAAAGTATGCCTATGGTTGAATTAAATAATCAATGTACAGAAAATTTCAATCAAATAACTAATCAAGAACTTAGAGAACATATAGGTGTAATGACTCCATCTGGAACAATCGATAAAAGAACACGCCCACAATTTATAAAAGCACAAATAAATCACTTTTCTGAAGAGCTAAACAAAACTATAGCTAGAATAGATGAAATAGAAAATGAAAATAGTATTGACAACAATATTGATAAAATTGTTAAATTAACTAATTTACATGAAAGAGCTTCTGAATTAGAAATTATAATTAAAGAAGAAGAAGATCAATTAGAAAAAGAGGATGTACGAGATAAACAGGAAGAAGACATTACTAGGTTACAACAGTTTAAAGAATGGGTTAAGGAAAATATCCCTGGATTATCAGCTTTAGCTATATCTGTGGCTGGTATAATTACAACCATTGTCATAGGAGCTAGAAAAGCAATCCTTCAAGGTGCTCAATCTACTAGTAAATTTTCTAAGGCTTTAGTAAATATAGGTAAAAAATTATGGCCAGTGTTAGGGCCATTATTAAATATTATCGCTCAGGCTATATCTTGGGGAGCTAAAGGTTTATCATGGGTAGCTTCTAATCTATGGATTTTAGCTATTGCTGCTGCTTTGTTAATATATGATCAGTATAAACAAAGAAGAAAATAAAATATGTTTTAATATATATGAATAGATTATTACAAGAAGAGCTTTTACCTGGTTATAAAAAGACTGCTATGACAAAAATTAAAGGTAACCGTACTTTTTATAGTATAACCTTTAACCCTAATAGTCTTAAACCGAATGAACAAGTTTATATTAATATTCCGAAATTGAAAGCAAATAGTTGCTTAGTGCCTGGTTCACTTAATCTATCGTTTGATCTTAAAATCAGTAATACAAAAAGTCACTTTATAAATAATCTCAGTCAGATTTTACAACATAGACTACAAATTAAAGTGGCTGGGGAAACCCTTTACGATTGTAGTGAACATAATATTATAAGTGTATACAAAGACTTGTGGTTACCTAAAAGTGATCGACAAGGCCTTATTGAATACGGTATTTGTAGCGAAAATTTACGAAAACTCATTTCGAAAGATGATACTGCTGCAACAAGTGGAAGTTCAGAAAAAGTATCAGACAAATTAATAATGATATTTATGGTATAAGACAAAAAATTAATATTGATAATATTCTTAAAGACCATGGTCTGTATTGCCCTTTCAATATGAATAATAACTTTCAATACATAATAACATTATCACCCAGTGATCAAGTCCTTATCCCCCAAAGCGGTCAAAATATAGGTAATTACGAATTAGAAAATATTCAGCTGGAATATGAAACTATTGAAAACCAAGAAATTGCAGATGAGGTTACAAATTTATATTCTCAAGGGAGGAGTCTATTTTATGAACATATAACCCTCTTGAAAAAGGAAAAATGGGATAAGTCGAGTACATTACAGAATATAAACGTAAATGTCCCTCGTAAAAGTATGAAAGGCATTGTACTGCTATTCAAAGAAAATGCAGTTAGTGATAGTGAAAAATTTGAATTTCCATTAATTGATGAAGTTAAAATTACAATTGAAGGTACCCCAAACATGGTCTTCAACCAAGGTATGAATAAAACACTCTTTTATGAAGAAGCAAGAAAATTTTTTGATAGAACTATTCCGATAGATTGCTTCATGACAATTGAAAAATTCTATAAAGATAAATTCAGTTTAGTCCTCGATTTACGCACTTTTCAAGAAAAAAATATTGCTGGTAATGGAAAAAGAATCGTCAATACTCAAAATGGTATTTTACTAGAGATTAAAAAGAGAGCATATACAAAAGATTTAAACTGTTACATCTATGTCATTAGTGATGCTCTTGTTCAATTTGTTAATAATGATTTACAAAGTATTCAATACTAGAATAACCAGTAATATATAAATGAACACACCCTTTAATATGATTATTTTAGGCATGACTGCTTGCGGCAAAACCTTCTTTCTTTTAAGAATGTTAGAAAAAAACTTTAATAGACATTTTGATTACATTATTTTATTATGTCCAACTCTCTCATATAATAAAACATATCAAGAATGGAAATATATAAATGATTCTGATTTAATTAAGGTAGAATGTGACCAAGATCAGGTAGATATTGTTTTAAAATATGTTAGTGATGTATATAAAGGTACAAATAGTCTTATTATACTTGATGACTGTGCGAGTTGCTTAGATGTTAAAAATAGGACATCGCAATTAATAAAACTAGGGTTCAGTGCTCGTCATTATGGGCTTTCTACTATTGTGGTGACACAGCAATTGACTAGTATTTCTAAACCATATCGTGAAAATATAAGTTATTTAGTTACATTTTATAATACAAACCGCAATGATATGAAAGCCATATTTGATGATTATCTTTATGGTGTTGAGAAAGATGATATAGAAGAAATAACCAAAAAATTGAAAAATAATAAATTTGCTCATCTATTTATTCAACTAATATATCCATACCAATGGAAAATTGTTATTCCGCAATAAAACATGTGTTAATATATATGCCAAAGCGTAAAGAGCCTGAAACAATTGATGATATAATTAATGAGATTGATTCCGCAAATGATACTATCAAAGATGCTGTATGTGATGATAATATACAAGATAAACCGCAAGAGGGTTTTAATAAAAGAGATCAACTACTTAAACTAGCTGAAGATGGTGATTTAGACAAGTCAGTTGCTTACATTAAAAAAGCCAGTCAAAAAATTATTGATAAATTATACATTGAATACGAGAAAAAACGATTACAAAAAGCTAATGAGTTTTTAACTGATTTAGTTATATCAAAATTTTCAGATATATTAAAAGGGTTTGATGCTATTGAAGATCCCAAAGAATTAACAAAACAGCTTAAATCAGACGACCTTTTAAAACGAGATGTGTACAGTTTAGTAGAAAAAGTATCACCCCTATTACCATTTTTAGGGTTTTTATCAGGCGGCATAACAACCGTTAAACATGTTTACGAACATAAAAATAATAAACCGGATATAAAATCTGAGGAATAATATAAATGAGCTTATTTTATGGGCATGATAAAACAGATATTAATGTAAATATACAAGGACCTGTAGATAAAACACATCTATCAGATAACCACTACACTAAAACTCAAGTTAATAATAAATTTAATGACTACTATACTAAAACGCAATCTGATAATAAATATGCTTTGACTTCTAATTTAAATAAATATTATACTAAAACACAAGCTGATAATAAATATGTTTTTGTTTCAAGATTAGCCAACTATTATACAAAGAATGAAACAAATGGTAAGTATGCTTTAAGTTCTAATTTAAATAAATATTATACAAAGAATGAATCAGATGGTAAGTATGCTTTAAGTTCTAATTTAAATAAATATTACACAAAGAGTGAAACAGATGGTAAGTATGCTTTAACTTCTAATTTAAATAACTATTATAATAAAACACAAGCTGATGGTAAGTATGCTTTGACCTCTAATTTAACTAACTATTATACAAAGAATGAGATTGATAGCAGAGTAAATGGTAAAGTAGTACACCATAGCAATCAATTAAATTATAAAAATTTTAATACCCGACAAGATATTATCAGAATTTATTTTAATAATGTTAAATTTATTGAATTTACACTTTTACTAATAAATCCATCTGATAACTCTAAAACAATTAAATTAGATATGATGGCAGATAAGATTAAAAAAAAATTTATCATTAAAGTAACAAATGATAATGAAAAAAAGATAGTTAATGCATTACTAGATTTATATCACGTATACTGTGTTGATGATAATTCAAAAAATAGTTTATTCATTATTCAACCAACAAACTCTTCAGTTTCACTAGGTTATGACGAATGGAAAAGAAAATGGCTGGCAGCATTTAATGGATTAACCAAAATTCAAGTTTATTCACAACATCAATCTACATTATCTATGTCATTTAATGGTTTTTCACAAAATTTTAGGGCTACTATAGAAGATAATATTCTATCAACTAAAAAATTTGTAAATGATGAAATCGAAAAATTAAAAAAATTTATTAAAAATAACTATCAAGCTAAAACTTAAGATGAAGAATAATCCTCATGTTTGACTAATAACTGTTTGTAATAAGTAATTAATACAAAAGCGATATACAAAAGAATTCAAAATCCTGAAACAATTAGTAAAAACACTTTTAAAAAAATTATATAAAACATATAGATTA